>NC_030679.2:35967711-36276737 GCF_000004195.4 Xenopus tropicalis
GACTGAGTAGGGTCAGCACATTACTTTATTTAGATAAGGCATTAATAATTTATTAATGGGACTTGGGTGTCATTATTTGGTTGAGGAGACACCTCAGGCAACATAACTATATATATATATCTTTCTAGGATAAAAGTTGTTTGTAACCTTCATACCTTTCATACATAATAAAAGTAGTAAGATGTGCTTTTGGGGGTGGGCTCAGACATATACCCATGCTCCCTTTAGTCTTTCATCAGCATTTCACTTGCTTCTCTATACTACATGTATGTGTATATATTCATAATTGTATATACTATTCCACTATGCACATACACAGCTCCAACGTAAAGATAATTATAAATAACTATAAGATGGAAATACATAACTAAGATATTGCTATTACGTACAAAGTTTGCAGACAAGTTGTGTTTGTACAGTTGGACCGTGGAATGAAGTAAACTGGAGACAAGACTGGATACCAGCACCTCCTTGCCCAGTTTGTTATCAGTTGTCCTTCTCTGGCTACTGGCCACCTGGACTGTCCATTTATCAACGTCTGCGAGAATGCAGACAGCCTCCGCAATGGGCTCATCCAAGACTGGATGCTTAAAAGAGAAAAAAATAAAAATAAGAGCAGTTACATTTATACATGTCATAGCAATAAACAATAAAGGGGTGTAGCTGTATGGCAGGACCCAACAAAGTAAAGCTACTTTATGATAGGCAAGACATTGGTCGCTTTTGCTAGTATGAGTACTGGAAGTCAGGTTGCTCCTATACAGAATATTGACTTCCAATAACTTTGTGAAGTGTTGGGGCTGTATTTTAGGGTAGCGCTAGGATTTGGCCCTAGAGCTGCCTGAAAATGAGGAACAAGGAAAGGCTTAATAAATAGGGGAAAATGTTATAGTCCCTAACCTCAATTCAGGGCCAGTGCTGCACTTTGCTTTCAAAAAAAAAAAAAAAAAGGTACCCAGCTGGGTTACTAATCCAGTAAACACCACAATGCCATCTAGTATCCTGCCCCCCTGAGCAGTGTATCAAGTGTCAGTAAAAATCAATGAAAGAAGCACAGTACTGCATATACACCAGAAAAGATTTCTGTTTGGACAAGCCTTCTGAATAACAATCTGTGGATTCTGGCAATTGCCAGAGGGGATGTTCTAAGATGCCATAGGCAGTCACAATTTATTGGGCCTGTGGGTGGTTGTTTGGGTCTCTTGGCACTTGAAATGTCAGGGCCTATATTGCATCCCAGTCCAGACCTGGCCAAGCCTGCACAATCTGGGGCTTGCAAAGTCTTTAACATTAGTTCCCCTTTAATTTCTAAGATGATTACAGTTTTTCATCCATTACTTTTCAAGAAAGGTCTACCTACCTGTACAGCATGTGATAGATCTGACATCAGACACTGCCTCAGCTTTTCTTCGTTTGATATCCCTTGCAGAACAAAGTCTGGTACATAGGACGAGCAGTAGCCAGCCAGCAATGACCTTCCGAAATTGGCAATGTTGGGCTTCACAGAATTGACCTCTACCAATTTTGACCTGCAGAACAAGGCATTTTAAGCAGCTCGGAAAACCAATGCTTTATTAAACATTCATACCTGAAGAAACTAATTTAAATAGAAACTTGAATAATTTCACTATTAAACTGCATTAAAACCCATCAAACTTTAGACCATAGTGTCTCAATGCTCCATATTAGAGAAGGGTTAAACTCCAACCTAAATCCTGTACACCAGTCCCCTCTTGTGCAATGCCTGACCTAAATATGCCTCCCTACAATGTCAGCTACAGAACTGCATGGATCCCCCAAAGTACTTTATATGCATGTCTTTCTAGCACTCTCTAGGTCAGTCTTTCTGGTTACCTGCCCATAGTTCTGCTGAAGGAAGGAAAGGGGTACATCACTCCAGTTTATCATAACACAAGTCACACGACTGAGGGCACCTGGGAAACTAAACACGTCTAGTCCCATGTTAAATTTCAAGATTAAATATTCAGTGCAGGATTCTGCTAAAGGAGCACTATTAACTATTTTTGTAAAAAAAACAAACAAAAAAACATGTTCTGCTGTAATAAAATTACTTTAAGCAAAGAATGGGCAGGTTATATAAAGCAGCAAGGCAATAGTGTTCTGCTGGGAAACAAAGGCACAGTACATAGACTACTTACCCAGGAAAAGCCATTTCTTCTTCTTCCATCCAATCTTCTTGCTCAGGCCCGTAATAATTAATAGTGGGCCTGAGAAGCTCATGGCCTGTGTCTTCACTCTCACTATCACCCAAAGCACTGTCTGAACTCTCATTCCTTGGAATGTCCCAGTCAGCGCCAGATGTGGCTTTCTTTTCAGAGTCTTTATCCCCATGGGGGATAGATACAGAGACTTGGTCTCTTTGGTCCTGCTCAGCAGAGCATTTTTTACATAAATTCACATGAACAGAAGTCAGTAAATTACAGTTTGTTTTCTCTTCCTTACAAAAGCTGTTAGGAGTTTCTAAGCTAATGTCACTGTCAGATCTGTCTTTCATCTCCTCCCTTGGAATATCATCAATGATTTTCGCTTCAATAGAGCCATCCTCTGGAAAATACTCATCAAACATTTCCGGATGAAAACATTTCCAGTTCTGAGATTTAGCTGCCACTCTGGGAAGCTTCACTTCACTTGATGTACCACCAGTTTTTTGGTCCTCGGCCACCTGTATTCTTTCACTACTTTCCTCAGCAACTGTCCTATCCTCCTGTCCTGGTTTAAGGTGGTGCTTGCTAATCTGATCTGCTACAGTTTGGCTTTTAATTTCTATATCTGAGTCAGGTGACATAGAATCCCCAATCAAAAATGTCACCTTGTTCAGTGGATGGCCAGAACTGCAAGGCATTGCTGCTGACTGGGTCTTATCGGGAGGCTTTTTCTCTACAGATATTTCATTAGTCTGTATTCCTTTGACTGACAAGCTCTCAGAGTCCAGAAATTCCTCGCCCTTCTCCACTTTACAGTCTGGCTCAATGCCTGTTACAGCCAGAGCATTTTTATCTATGGCAGCTGATCCTATGTTAATTACTGTCTCTATCTTTGTATCGAAGCGAGTTAGTGATTTATCTTTGTACAGTTTAGCATAAGCAGTTTCTTCCCGGCAAGTGGCTGTAGGAACAGAATGACTCCCCTTTAAAGCAGTTTCCTTTAGATCTTTATTTGATCTATGAGCATCACTGTTTTCTTGAGTGGCTTCATCTTTATTATTTTGCTGGTCAGTAAGAGGACACTGGCAACACTGGCACCTATTTCCAAGTGGTTTAGATTCATCTGGATCTGAAGTTAACAAACAGCCCTTGTTTTTGTGCATTGTAATCAGAACATAATCCGATTCTTCCACCTCTCCTTTCTCTAGCATGGTAGTAATGACTGTACCAGGCATAACAATAGCCTCATCCTCTCCACTTTCCAGGAGATGAGTCTCTTGAAGTTCAGAGCACCTGATGAAGTATGTGAGGAAATAGAGCAACCTCTGCACAAGGTCTTGGCGTTTTCCAATAACCACCGTCCGAGCAAGCCGAACAGGAGATCCAATCGCTCCATATAAGTCTCCTGCAATAAAAGATATGCTGATACTTAATACAGATGCATATCCTGTACGTGTAATTAAACAATACTGTGCAATGAGCCCAATAGAAAATACATATTTAGAGAGTGTAAAATTCTCAAAAGTGAGCTTAAAGTTTTCCATACATAAAATTCAAAGTGTTTTATTGGGTTAGTGGGGGTCTGTTTGGAAATGTGTACTGGAAATGTCAGGGCCTGTTTTGAATTCCAGTCTGTACCTGTTTGTAACTTAGGTGAAAAAAGTGCTATCGCTAGCATAGAACATGTAAAGTTCTAAGAATGACAATTTAATCTAAGGGCAAAAAAAGTCACAAGAAAGATGCAGTGACTAAAATCTTTTGTAATGATTAATGCTTGCTGAGACAAATTCTCTGTAGTTTACAGAACTGAAATGATTGAAATTAAGAGGTTTTTTTTGTGGAATGGACAACAACAAGGACAGAGTTACCTACAAAGCATAAGCTTTTATGCTATCACAGCTGGCATCCAACACCAGATGGCAGCATAGCTCAATTAATAAAACAATCCACCACACCCAGAGGATAATTTGTAAATAACAGGAGCTTTACAGGCTCTACTAAAATGATAATGACATTGTCTGCTAAAGTAGTATCATCCAAGTTAGGTAGTGAGCATGTCAAACAGAATTTATTTAAGGATATAATCTTTGTAGAGCAATACTCAGAGAGTCATGTTGATTTTATTACAAATCGAGCACTTACAAAAGATGATAAAAAGCATTTATAAGAAATCCTACAATGCCCTATACCAGCTTACCTAGTTGTGCCCATAAAGGGTTATAAGGGTGAGTCTTTGCCAGCATGTCGACACTCTGAGATGAATGCTTCTCAAGGAAAATCTTTATGGGGGGCTGTCCATTAGGCATGACAGTAGGAACCCATGCCAGATGGTTTGTGAGAACAGCAGTGAGCAGAGCTGGTAGAAACCTGAAATAAGAAATACACATCATGGTATTACATTTGACATTCATAGTCATAAAAAGTGCTGCTGTTTTGCGCTGGTTGTGTAGTGTGCTAGTTACAATTTTCTTGCTAACCTAATTTGTGTGTCATTTTTCATTATTCTATTCCACACTATACATAGTAAAGCTATGTCAATTGTTGGTACCTTAAAGGAATATTTTACTGATGCAATCCCACCAAATGCAAGAGTTCCACTCTGGAGCAGATCAGTATGCTAAACAAATATATCAGTATATACATTAATGGAAATATATGCATTTTATTTTAGCTTAAGCAGATAGTAAAGTACAAAAGGGTTTAGCTGTGAATGCAGAACATATTTTTTTCCTCCACGTATTTGTTTTCCCACTGTTTCCAATACTCTACCTAAATTGAAAAGGAAACATTCGCCTGAATATAGGAGAAAAATACTGCTCAAATAAAGAAAATGTGATTTTAAGCAATTTTCCATTATTCTACTTTTGCTATTAAAATCAGTATCTGTCTGTCCTTTTCTCTTCTCTGCTTTACCCGACTCCTAAGACACTGTAGTAAAATCTAGCTCTCCTCTTGGCAGACTTCAACTCCCACAATACCTTGCAAGTGCTACGCAAAGAAGCATGCAAGGAGAGTGGAGTTTTGGCTAGACTGTTTCAACAGTCAGGAACTGCCCTGCAGAGTACTGCTTTCAATAGCTTTCACAAATAAGAGTTGATATCATTTACAGTATGTAATTATTGTATAATAGAAGGTTGTTTAAAATTACTTTATGCTATTTTTTCATTATAGTTTCCCTTTAAGGTAAAATAAATATTTGCTACTAAACCTATTTGTCCACTAAATACTAGAGTTTACCCATGTACCACCTTGAGACCAATTGTAGCTACTTCCAATTTTTTTATGTGTTTTACTGGCGGCATTAGCAAACTGACTGTCAATATTTAGCCAAGAGACACCCCAGGCTATATTTTGTAGTATTCAGTAGTGGTAATTGTGGGATTACTGGTTGGAAATTTCACAGCAAATTTCTTTATGGAATTTGGATACAGAATAGAATTTTCAATACAGACCCCTATGTTATAAACACATCAAGTTGTTTTACTATATTTGAATGAGCTACTGGTAACATTCATTATGTGTGAAGTGGTTTCAAGAATCAATTCAAGCAAAAACATTGCTATAAAGCATGGGCAATAGTGTTTACCAGAATTACAGTCACTAGGCCTCCTGAATGCATGCTTACTATGTGCTTAAAGAGTGGAAGTTTATTTCACTTTGTGGGGTGCTCCTTGGCAGGTGTTCCTGTTAGGATAAAAACGCACTGGCCAGTGGAGAAAACACTAAGCGCTGTGCTGGCATCTCATTACATTGAGATCTACATTCCCTTGGTATTTATTTGAGGGCAGTAGAGTAAATCTCCACTGCGCATTTGTGCAGGAATTTGCACAAGGGATGCCTGGGATGCAGGTAGTAAAATGTTGTCACAGGGCTTGAACAGTTATTTAAACAGGCCGGCGAACTTCTCTCCTAACAGGAGCACCGGCCAGTGATCTATTTCAGAGAGAGATGCCTAACATTTTGGCACCCCCAGTGAAATAGACTTTACTTGTCTCTGTGCTGCTGTTAGTTGCCCGAGTTTAGGGACCAACTCACTATATACAATATATAAATATAATATACTGTGTATGTGTATTCAATGTAAGGCTAATTAGTAATTATTTGATTTATATTATATAGCCGCATAGAAAGCAATGTTTTCTGCATCAGAATTTAATAATCAGCCCTGCAACATCAGCTATTATGACAGACAAACCTCATTTTCTGCTTGATAATTTGCAGGACCCTTAAGCTTAACTTCACTACAGCTGCTCAGAGCACACTGAGAATGCTGCTGACACTTCTAACAAAATCCAAGATGGGGAACTCCTGCACAAATCTCTGAAGGCCTGGATCACTACTGTTTTAAGGTGGCTATACATGCACTGCTATTATCATACAAAATGTTGTTTCTACCAATATCAGTAAAAGCCTTACATATTGGTTGCCTTGTCGATCTTTCCTAGAAAATAAAAACATGCACCTGCCCTAATACCCGGTAAAGAGTGGCATAGCGTGAACACAAAAGGCAAAGCACGTGGGTCTTTTTTTTATCATCTCTGGTCCAGGCTGTGCCAGTTAAATAGGAAATAAAATACAGCAAAACTAAGTTCATATATGTGACGCCAATCTGCTGTCCTTCTCCAATAAATATGCTTTATATACAGCACACAGTCAAGTAGGACTGTCAGAAGAAAAAAGAAAAAAACTTTGGGCAACCACTCTTGCACACACGGGTGTCTTGGCCTTTGCCTTACCCCTGTATTAATAGTCATCAATAACAGTATGTATATATATATATATATATATATATATATATATATATATATATATACCCAGTGCTTAATAAATTCACTAATAAGATAGTGGAGCCACCAGGGGTTGGGGATTTGCTTGACAAATAGATTTTTGTTTTCCTTTTTAAATTCTATCAAGATGCTTCCTCAGCAGCAATTAATTAAACCTTTCTAGGTCATTTTAAAGTGCCCCGATAACACAACTGGGTCAGTTTGCTTCACTATATAATGCATTAGAAACAAAAAGTACATTCAAATCCTATTTAAAGCATCTGCACATCTAAACAGGGCAACAATGACAGTAATGCAGACAGAAGTAATACAACAAAGGGGATGAGATTATTTTATGTCTCAAGCAGAATCCTTCCTAGGTTCACATGATGCACTGCGATCTCCATTCTGTCTCTATTATAAGTCGCCAGCTTATGTGACCTCGCTATTTAAAAGAGGATTTATGATGTAGAAATACATTTGCTTGAGCTACTTACTTGGTTAGTTTAAAGGGGAACTATATGTTATGAACAATTTATACATATAATTGATATCATTAATATAATGTCAAATTGTGTTAAATAACCAGTAATTAATGTCCTTTTACATCACCACTAAATGGAAAATATGGTAAAAGGTGCAGAGCCCTGGTGAGCCCTGTATATCAGTATTTAATGAATGCTTTTGGTAGAATGTCAATACAGGCCTAAGAAATTCTGTGTCCCCTGACACTCCTGTGGCCACCTATGTTTACATCCCTCACAGGCCATGTGCAAGGTGCCCCATACAGTCATCCATAGCCTAGCCCCTAGCCCCCCTAGACACCTAGGAGTATATTTATTATGCTGTGTAAAAAAGTGGAGTCAAGCATTACCAGTGATGTTGCCCAGGGCAACCAATCAGCAATAAGATTTCAACAGTTAGAAAACCAAAGCAAAGCATCGGATTGGCTGTTATGAGCAACATCACCGGTCTCCACTTTTTAATCAGCATGATAAATATACCCCCTAGTGTAGGGTGTAAAGTGCCTTTAGGAGTATTTTCCATTGGTAATTTTTTCTCCCTTTTAAATTTGCCAGTGGGCTATGAAAGATCACATAATTCCATAATTAAAACTGATTATCCCAAGGATAGAATGACCTTCCAGCAGCGAGCCAAGATTCTTGGCTAACCTGTAGATTGTAAGCCTGACATCCCTGTAGTAAATGAAACTAAAGAAATACAACTTTCCGATCAATAGCTAGCTTCTTGTTGTGTGCTAGGTGAACTCCACCTGCTAAACGTATTCTTTTTTTAAACCATTTTTCCCTTTTGCAATTTCTGGAATTGGCCATGCTACAGATTTATGTAGCACTAAACATTTTTTACACATAAATTAGCATCACTATCCCATAACTATGTGCACATGTATAAAAGTTAAGATGAAAAAAATGTTCTTTACTGGTTTTTTGAAGCGTGTTCCATCAGGAAGACAAATTCCTTCATGAAGCGCTGGCAAAGGTGGTTTTTCTCAGGCACCCCGGACATCATGGTTAACCAAACAGGCTCTGGGATCCTTGGCATTGTGTAAAGATTACATATTGTTGTTCTGGGTAATACAAGAACATAAAATACAGAGCTGTATTAATGCACTGTTCTGCAAAATCAATATGTTGCTTAGCAAACAATGCACAGATAACGAACATCTATATTTACTGTTTCATTAGAATATGGGCCATATAACTTTTTAACTTAATATACAAAATTTTCTGAAAATAAACCAACTTTGGAACTGTCAAATGAGTGCTTAGTAATTAGTGCTTGGATGTAAAAACAAATACCCAGCATACTTCCTTTGCAGGTGACTGGGGTGGGGGGGAGGGCTGCAGAGGTATAAAGCTGTTGCTTTTAATTCCACTAGCAGATTTTTACAGGCACTGCTTCAGCAGATCAAGAGGCCCTTGTTGTCTGAAGGTGCTAAAATATGCCTGTGAGTCTTGTGACACATTATTTACTATTCTGGTAACCCCTGGCTGAATCTGCGCCCGATAGTGTTTCCTCCAAGAGAGATCAGATTCCGCTGGCTGCTCTCCAGCACACATGTGACTGCAATAAAGGGAACCCTCCACAGCAGAAGGGAGTGTATAAATGGTTCAGCAACCAAGGGCAGGGCACAGTGGCTATGTGTACACAGGCTAACACCCTGCTCCTCTGGCTTCTTATCACACACAATCAGCTTAACTGATTCAATGCCAGAAGCTATAGAGCACGTAGAGCCGCATTTTCCTGTATTCTAGACATGGGAAAACCTTACTTTTAATACCGTATAATTCCCCATAATTTCCCTCTTGTGTTCCAAACAGTGATCTCTGGATAACTGAATCTATATATTTTGGATGTTTGGGACCTGTTATCCAGAATGCCCGGGACCTGGGGTTTTCCGGATAAGGAATCGTTCCGTAATTTGGATCTCCATAATTTAAGTCTGCTAAAATCATTTAAATAATAAATAAACCCATTAAGACTGTTTTGCCCCCAATAAGGATTAATTATATCTTAGTTGGGATCAAGTACAAGGTACTGTTTTATTACTACAGAGAAAAAGGAAATCATTTTTAAAAATGATAATGATTTTTTTTATAATGAAGTCTATGGGAGATGGCCTTTCCGTAATTCAGAACTGTCTGGATAACGGGTTTCCGGTTAAGGGATACCATACCTGTACTATCACAGCAGTAGTCACTACCATGCTTTAAGCACATGCAATTTTAGAATATTTCACACCAAGGCATGAAAATCAGGCTGTGTACAAAAGCCAAGAGAACAGAATAAAGTATAAAAAAAAAAAAAAGAAAAGAAAAAAAATTGCTAAAATATGTAAGTCTGAGATTCTCATCTAACTTAAATTTTCTCAAAACAATATACGCCAGACGTCTCCTCCAGGACTCTAAATCAGTTTGCTGCACTTATGCAGAGAAAAGAAAAGGACTACTATTAATAGCAGGCATTTAATAGGAATTACAGTCACATAAATATGTGTAACCCCACTGAAAAGCTACAATTACATTTTTGCTTTTACATTTTTCTTCCTGTCACCAATAATATCTAGAATATCATTTGGTGTAAGCACAGGTTTGGGACCTGTTATCCAGAATGCTTGGGCAGGACCTGGGGTTTTCCAACCTTTCTAAAAAAAAATAATTTAAACATGAATTAAACCCAATGGGATTGTTTTTTCTTCATTATATCTGAGTTAGGATCAAGTACAAGCTATTGTTTTATTATCACAAAGAAAAAGTAAATAATTTTAAAAAAATTAAATTACAGGTATGGGATCCCTTATTGGATCCCGTTATCCAGAAAGTTCAGAATTACAGATAAGGCCAATAAAATGCTTTTTAGCAGATTTAATGTAAAGGGATCCAAATTACAGAAAGATCCCTTATCCCGAAAACACCAAGTCCTGGGCATTCTGGATAACAGGTCCCATACCTGTACTTGATTAAAATAGAGTATATGAGAGATGGCCTTCCTGTAATTTGGAACTTTCTGGATAAAGGGTTTCTGGATAACCAATCCCATACCTGTATGTAGAATTGCTTTTTGACCCATTGTTGCAGACAGATTTGGCCACATTGCTGTGTCACAGATTCTGAATAAAGATCAGTGATTTGCCTGGGACAACATAGTGCATGTACCTATTTAAACTTCCTAATGATGCCTGGTTCTTATCTAGGTAAATGCTAGATGTTTGCAATTTACTATAGAAAATATGTCCCACCAAAGAAATAAATGATCCCTCTGCAAGAAACAGGGAAATACACCTTATGGCAGATTTACATTTAAAACATAGCTACTACTTAGTAGCAGCCATTTACTGAAAACAAGTGATTTACTAACAAAAGGTTTCATAAAACCAATGCTTGTAAGAATTTAGAATGCCAAACGTTGCGCTGTATAAAACAAAAAAAAAAAAAAAAGCAATAAATGACTCCATAAAAAGGTTACTAGGGCAGCTTCCCTTGCTGTATATCTGAAAATGCTACCTATGCCTATATAATAACATGCTGATGCTCCAGAAGGGAGAAATGACACTTCTATAAATGGAGTGTGAAATGCAAATGCCCACTGTCTGGCTACATCAGCAATATTATATTATTAATATTACTCAGATTGTTTACTGCTATTCCAAGATAAATAACTCCTTCGGTATGTCTGGTTATTTCCCAGGTAGTTAAAGGACCATCTGCCTGCGTTCATACCCGTCATGAGAAACTATTACTGGTAAACACCATGTGGAGAGATTATTGCTCAGGTAGAATATGCCCCAGAATTCTGGCATCCACCTATGTCCTGTTAAGGGCATTTCTTGGCGAGCATAATATCTGGGCCAGCTGCATCTGACCTTACAGAAGGATACTGGCCAAAGCAGTGAAGATAGCTTGAGATTACTATTTTTTTGCAGCAGTTCATAAATGAATCTGGTTTAAATTTAGTGAGCGATTAGAAGAAACAGGACCCTCGGCCAGTCACTTGCCAACACATGACTGTAAAGTTAAGTAGTGGACTTTGTGCACCTGCTCTGCTCAGACTGTATCACTGCATTTGTTTTTCATCCTTTCAGAATAGGATTATTCAGACATAAAAGCCTTTACAGTATTAAAGGGAACCAATTAACAGCACAGAAGTCTGTAATTTCCTTTGGTGTGGTGACGTTTCATTAATGTCTGAGCTGCCCAATTTACTCTGACATCAATTATAATGCTGTTATTTATTTTTCTAAGGCTAATGTTACAACTGGGGCATTCTACACTGGTGGAAATATGCCCGAAACCATGCATACCTCTTGTCTATATGTTAAATGTAGAATGCCTGTTAAATGTAGTATGCCTGTAACCGCTGGTATAAGAAGGCTATGACTTCAAAACTATGAAGTTAGCTTTTTCCAGCCAAAAAACGGTGGTTTTGGGTGTGTCTCCACTGATGTATTTCTGCCGGAGAGATTGCCAGGTCTGACATTACCCTGACCAAAGAATAAACTATTATCTATAGAATTTAGACAATGTTGTAACTAGGACAATCCAAAGGGCTACATTAATAAATAAGCTGTTAATCATATTAAATAGTCTAAAAGCATCCAGCAGGAAATTTAATGTAATTAATGTAATTATAAATGATAGAATGTAAGCACCAATAAGGCAGGGACAATGTAAATAACAAACATCAGTGCTGTTTATAAAAGGTTTAAACTCTGTAAATCAATGAAACATTGGGTGCCAGTTGCTTTCAATATGATAAATATAACACAGTAGCTATCCAAATAAACATCTCATTCAAACCCATAGCTGGAGTCAAACCAGACCTTTGTAAAGGAGTGGACAACCTTCAATGAGTGATTAAAAGCGAACCCCCATATGCAATGAAAGGCACAAGCTTTTCTTATGAGCAATAACCCATAGCAACCAAAAAGATATGTGTATTATTATAAATATCTGACCAGTAATTCCACCTTTTGATTAGTTGAGCTTAGCACCTTTTATTACATAATCCCATTTATTAGTGTAACAGGGCTAATAAACTCAATTTTTAAAAGGAGGAATGGGGGAACAAGGACAAATAATAAAGCACTTCAAGTTTTAGGAATCTTTTTCTTCTGCAAAACATAAACCAGACGGAGTCAATGGAATACACCACTGTCATAAATAACAAAGTACCACTCTGCAAAGGTTTGAATGAAAAAAATTCTGGCACCATACTAAGCACAAGTGGTAGATTCCTACATTTCAAGAAGAGTACAGAGCTTAATATGCTGAGAATGCTTGTCCATCAATTTCCATAACATAAGCTTCTGCAGGAAAGTGCAATAAGATGGCAACACGGTTCCTCAGTTTATCTGAACAGGAAAACCCAAATATATTCAACACAAAAACATGTGTCTAGCTAATAAATTCAATACAGAAATGACAACCTTCACAGATCTCGTTTTGTGTATGTGCACTTTGCTACTGCTGAGACACTATGTTCACATAATATAAGTGCTATGGAGGTAAATATGATTTCTGCTCTCCTCTGCGAAGAATCCAAAAACTGTGCAGAAATGCAAAGCAGGAGGTCATATGGAAGAAATGATTCAGTATCACATGCCATGGAAAAGTGACTTACACTGCAGAATGATTTGATCTCATGATTTAGCCATACACTGAAATTTTTGCCACTGAAGCAAATTTAATCGTCAGCTACGCGCTTATAAGAATCATATGACCTTCAAAGTCAGAATAAATATGAATCTGTAATAAAAATTCTCTGATAACAGTGCCTCACATTTGTTATGCATTTTTTTGCTTTTACTTGCTAAAAAAAGGCTAATAAAAGGTTTTAGCACACACTGAAATATTATGGCTTCAATTTAAATGTAAATACGTCAACCAGGCAAAGTGTAGTATGTCAGTAAGAAAGCATAGGCACAAAATGGCCATAGATCCTGCTCACTATGCTTGGAACAAATTTCTGTCTCTGATGTAGATCCCTGCACAGATCAAAATGTTACGGTGGTCATTAGTGACATTGTATAAATTATAGCCACTTCAAGAATATGAGTTATATATATGTCTGACAATATACTGAATACACCGGTTTTGTGCTGCTGGAGCTCCTTATGACTGCACCTCTTCATAAATATGGGGTTATGTATCATATTTGTGTATTTGTTTAAAAAACACTCTTCTTGCATACAGAAAAGTGATAACTAATGGTGAAAAGCGCAGTAGAAATAACTGTGGCAATGACAAGGTCATGTTACAAAGGTGATTATCTGCATCAGAAACCTCTTTCACCACTTCACTTCATGCCAACTACAATAACACAGACATATTTAAGAACTATATCTGGGTCTTTTATATAACCCACTAAAGGTAAAAGCAACTGCAAAACTAAAAATTAGATAGGGAGAGTCTCAGAACTCACCTGAAATCATTTAAGGCATCTACAATTTTGTTGTACGCTAAGCTTCTCTGACTTGGATCTGCAGATCTGCGGCTCATTTTCATAGCCTTTATAAAAAATAAAAAAAAATTTAAAATGACAACACTGAAATATGTGTATACTGAAAAAGCAACATATTGCATATGTATAAAATCGGTTTTGTAACTAGAACTTACTGGGCCACACAGCAATATCAATTTAGGGCCCCCTAAATGTTGGGAATAAGACATATTAGCAAAATGGCTTATTAGTCAATGCCCCAATGGACCCCTTTACATCCACAGACCCTTGGCAGTTGAAGGATATGCTTCCTATATAGTTACACCCCTGTACTTAAAAAGAAAATGTATTGATGTAGTAAAAAATGTATGGCTGCAGCATTCACAGGTAGTGCCTGCAGTAATAATCAGTGGCAGTCCAACAAATATAGAAATAAAGGAAAATTTTAAGCTGATACCCCTGAATTTGGCATTAACAGCATAATATATATTCAGTAACCTTTCATAATCAATAAACTCCAAAATTATAATACAAAAAACTGACCGTTTTAATTTACAGATGATAATATTTGAGGTACCTGCTCTATTGCACATTTGAGTTTGTTCATGTGACTCTCAAAAAGTGGAAAATGAGAGAAGAAGAACTCATGGAACTTGTTATTTTCTTCGTCATCTTTTGACAGCGAAAATATAACTCCAATGGCAATTTTCTTTTTTCGAGCAATTCCCAGATTGGGTCCACAGCCATCATCTGACATATTAAAGCTTTCTTCGATGGACCTATAAAATATACAAATTATTTGGGGGAGGAAAATTAACTTTACTGTAAGGTATTTTGTCCACTTATATAAATGTCTCCAACACAGCCTCAGAAACAATGGCTTCCCCTGGAGAGAAAACACCAAGTAGAAAAAAAAACATTGTAATAAATTTGGCAGAAGATGGTATTTCGATGGCAATTTACCCTGAGTGTTCCTCATTTTATTTTCTCCCATATATAATAAAAGGTATAACATTTGCCCATGTGCAGCAACCCATAGCAACCAATGAGATGTTTGATTGTGGATAGGTGACTAGTAAATGCTACCTGCTGATTGGTTGCTAAAGGTGATTAAAAACTGTAGCAAACTTTGCTATTTATATTTAATAACCCCTATAGTTTGCAAGTATATGAACCCTTATCTGAACACATATGATCCAGAAAGCTCTGAAATATGGGAAGGCAATTTCCCATAGAGCCAATAATTCATTATTTCCAAGAAAGATTTGTCCTTGCACAGATAACAGAATATTGTATCTCCTCCTTGTTGAATTAGTATTCTTACCTTACTATCTAGCTAGGCAAGGACATTACAAAAATGGCAGACACAATAAAATTCTTACCATCTTGGAAAGACCCCATTCTCCAGACTTGTAGTTTGACTACGACGCCAGCGGCGTTGGTAACTACTGGCACAGCTGCTATTAAGGGAGGAGCTTGGTGAAGGAAACGGTGTTATAAGAAGGCTGCTGAGGGAAGCTATTTAAAAAAAACAGAGAGAGAACATGGAGTTATAATATTTTCAGGTACTTCGGGTATACTTTAACATGTGTACGAGCATTGCACAACAGGAATCAGAGTAATACAGGACACCATTTATGAAGTGAAATCACCCCAATGACATAGCACAAGATGAATGATGTACTTGTTTCTATATGAGGCATCTTCATGGGTAGAGTAGTGATGTTCTAGGCCTGAAAGCCTGTCTCTTTCCTTTTGTGCTTTATTCTTAAAACGCAAGTGTCTGAACCTATAAAACCTGGATTAGCAGCTATAGTACTGTACGTTGCCCAAATCAATGTGTAACCAGGTGCATGCAAGTTCAAGAAGCTAGCATCATGTTCACTTGCACTTTAGAGAAGCCCATTTGAAATACAAAGTACAAATGGTTTGGAGCTTTAAATTTAAACAGTGTCTCAAGCCGATGGGGGATTTTGCCCCAGTCCTATGACAAATATAACTATGAGAGCAAGTTACGAGAACTGCAAACATTTTACATGGGTTGGAAGGAAGCAAAGCATTTGTTCATATTTGGGTGGGGGGAAAATACATTTTCATAGTGTAAGCAATAAAATCCATCAGTGTTACAGGTAGAGGATTAATATCAATCTAGCAGAAATCTCAGAAGTAAAGACTGGACTGTTGAAGAAACCACGTGGCTGACAGGTAAGCTTTTCTAAGCATGAAGAGAATGGCATTAGAACTATTACAGTTTTCTGCCTCACTAATTAACATAACACTATTGTACTGAACAAAAAAGACATTATTTCTTTTGACAATTGAATCTCTTAAAGTAACCCTACTATCGCCATCAGTAAACCTCACCAGATCTTGCTATGCCACTGTCTCTGTCATCTTTAAATCCTCTTCCAGGCATGTCCATAGGATTGCTGTGGACTAGAATAAAAAAAAAAATTACTGTGAAGAATAAACAGATAAAACGTGTAACATAAATACCTGGTGCGTGCTTATTTTATCTTCTACTTACTTTGTGAAAGTTATCATTTTCAGTGGAGCACACATAATTTAATCACAATAACTAGAGTTTTGGAATTGTCATGCAAACCAACCACCAAAAGCTGTTCCCTGCTGAAAAATGACTACACTTTCCAAATTCATCCAGCAAACAAAGAAATAATGCTCCAATGAGGATTTTAAGACTATGACTTGTTAAATTTTAGTTTTTAATTTCATGAAGGTAGCAATTCCACAGGCATAAAAAATAAGTGCATATTATTGAAAGTGTAATTCAGGTTGGCGAGAGCATAAGTTGATTGGAAATAAGGCTTTAATAAAAAAAATGTGGAATGCGTATCTTAGGTTTGCATTTGTTAAGGAAAGTCTTAGCTTGTTCAGCAGGGATTTTAATATCTGAAATGACAGGTCATGTGCTTGTGTGTGAATCAGGACTGGCAAACACAGTATTCTGGAAGCATGCAAGTTTCTTCTGATAGTTGTGCTCAGCTCTGGAAATAAGTTCCTGTTCTATTGTCCCAGGGCTACTAAATCATACTAAAAATGTTGTGCTAAGCTAAACCTACAGATTTTTTATTTCTGCCTCAAAACCCATACAGTAATAGTGACACTGGTACTATACTAAGGGGAATGAAGAATGCTGGCTCCTGCTTATAATCAGTCAGGGTACAAGAGGGGATATCTTGGCTATTTCTCCTGAATCCTCCCATATAACTGTGGCCTACCAAACAATTCACCAATCGGTATCCAGGCTACAAAATGAATTGCTGTACTGAAAAACTGCTAACAGAGATAATATGCTACCTCAGTGGTGGTTAAGACGTTACAAGCCTGGCTCCATTTCTGGCAGTGACTGTTGGGTTAATTCTTTGTGGCTTTAGGCAAGATGCCCATTTCTTCTTCCTTCATAGATTTAGACCATAAGCTCTAAATGGCAGGGACTTACCGTGTCTAAAAACAAGTGTAATGTGGTGCATGCAACTTCTAGGGCCATATAAGAATAACATATAAGGTATATTGTAGGAAAAAAATCATTACATAATAATAAAATTAGAACTCAGTTCCAGTTAGAACAAGTACCTTTCACTTATAACTTGGATGCTTGTTTATTTTCTTAGTCAGTCCTACTTCCAGAGCTGAGCCCTAAGAGATCATGCACTGGTGTATACACACATACACACACACTACACTAAGCCTCACGCAGCACACCTGCAAAGAAAGAGGCACTCCTGATCAGACGGAGCGGACCCTGCTCTGAGAATGCCCGTCTGGGGCTGCAAAGCTGAGACAGACCTACATGTTGAAGTGTAAAATATACAGGTAAAAGGATAAAGGTTAGCAGAACAAAATATAGCCTGAAGGAGCAATAAACCGTGGAGAAAAAAAATGGGTTATTGTTAGACAGACATGAAAACGAGTACAAGAACTCTGGATAAGTGGCAGAAATCTCTAACATTAATTGCTTTAGCAAGGCACAAATGGTTATTGCCTTTCTGCCAGCTGCAGTAGAGTACAAGCTTTTACACGTGTACTTACTAATGCATGGCACTTTGGCACAGCACTGTAGTTGGACACTATGATCATTTTGTTGGCCGTTTTGATCCAGAAAAGCAAGAAAGGTCTTTCCATAAAGCCTTCTGGACGGCAGAACAGATGCCCCAAAATTATTTTTAGCTATCTCTAATTATATAATTTTATAGAATAATGAGCAAATCATTCCTTAAACAAAAATACAAATAAGAGACATTTTAAACAAAATGCTTAAATGCCAAAATTAATGCAACTCTGCTCACACTTCAACAAAAACCCAACTTATTCAAGTATCCAAATACCAGTCTGGTTGGCATAATTTTCAGTGTTTTCGTGTGCACCCAATTTTTGTGCACCCACTATTGACACAGGGTGCTATGGGAATCCTGGAGCTACAGCACAGAGGGGGCAGTAGCTGCAGGGTTCCTCTGCATCACTACGAGCACAAACACTTGATATAGAGCAGGAGAAAGGCAACAGCTGCAAGCACATCTGTACGGAAGTGCAAGGAGCACATTTTAAAGCAAGTACCCTTAATGAGTTTGGTTTACATGCAACTGACTGCAGGGAAATTTGCACAACTGTGCTTGCTGTTGTAACAGGCACCTATATTGTTTATATCTAGGGCTTTAAGTAAAAGACTATAATAAATAATGGTGCATCATTTATTGAAATGGTCTATCCTCCAAGGTCATCTGAATTAAACAAGAAAAGGGAATACAACACAAAACATTAATTATGCATTTGCCTTGAATTTTTTAAGGGCAAGACAAAATGGATTTTCTGGTGAACCATAAAATAACATAATCAGTTAAAAAACCCTGAATACATATGTTGTTTATACATGTTCTCTAGCTTCTTCTACCACATAGACATTAATAAAAATAGTCTTCACCCACACCAACAAATAATGAAACCCCACTGTAAAATAAAAGATACTTTAAGTTGCCAAGTAGTTACATGACCACATAAAAGACAACAGGGTAAATATATATTTAATACTTCTTTCTTCAGTAAGATCTTACCCAATACCAGTTATGGTAATGTCTTACTGGAAACTGAACTGCTGATCACTTTAAAACTTTTTAAATGTACATTAATTACATATACAAAATATAAAATAATACATAGAACATCTTGGCTAACTCAAGACCCACATGTAAAATCATACATGGTGCTTTTTGACTAGCTCAAGACCACCATGGACTTTTTGTGTGAAGATCTAAAGATGCCCCCAGTAGCTCCCCATCTTCTTTCTGCTGAATCCCAACATATGTTCTAGGCTGCTGTCAGTTACCTGAGCTTAGGAACAAACTCACATACAATATATATAACATGTAAACGTCACTATACAATATGGCGGACTTCAGTAGACAACCTTGAAGGCCTGGAACATTACAGTTATAGGTCTGCTGAACCTCTGGGCAAGTATAATAAATGCAGTATATAAATTACATCATTTCTGAACACTAATGCACAATTCATTTGTAAAATGACAGTACCTATATTCCCAAGAAGCCCATTCATGATGCTGCTGTTATCTGCCTTTAAGGTGTTTTGATCCTGGTTGATGAACTCAAAGCTGTCTTGAAGTCTGGAAGAGAATAATACCATTTACTAATGTCAGAAGAGATTTATATAAATCACATCATACTTAGTTTGACAATGATTTGCAGAGGGCTACTCTGTGACTTTTTTTGCAGCTATTTGTTAATCAAAATTATAGCCATTCACTCGCATTAAGGGGTTCCTTATTGCACTACTGTAGATACACATGCAAATAATGGAAACATTTATTTTGTGTTTATTAAAGGGCAAAAAACCTTCTCATTGGTACCATTTTTCTTAAATCTGTAGATATTTTCTTTATATCTGTAGATCTAAAGTAAATACAATCTGAAACCCCAAATCCCACTTAATTGAATACAAATGTATACAGAATACTTCAGGCAAAATCTTGCCTGAAAATCTAATGCCAGATATCATCAAGATTGTATATGAGTGTTAATGCAAGGTAACTACAACAAATATTTATACAATTGTTTATATATTTTGAAGCCAGGTAAGGTTCACATGGATTCTGTGCACTGCAGTCTAACCACCCTTTTAGATACATTTAAAAATGGTAATTGCTGAATTTTAGATAAACCGCTTTAATTCAATATGTCAGCTCCACAGATTCTTCTGTCATTTAAGTGGACATTAACCCTTTGGCACCTGTGCTGCCTAGGGATGATAGTGAAATATAATTCAACATATTCAAGATTTGCTGCACATGTACTTACGCATTAAGACTTCCACAGATACTACTCCCAGTTCGTGCAGTAAATACTTTGCTTAGCATAAGCTGGGGAGGAGATCTACAAAATTAAAATCAGGATATCAATGAATTGAACTTTGGTCACTGGTGCAACAAAACTAGATTCCTGAAAATAAAGACGGCATATAGACTGTTACATTGTTATATAACCACAGACTTCACATATCTAACCAGAAAATAAATGTAATCTACAAGAAGGCTTTGTCGGGTCACCAGTCCACTTTTAGTCACAGACTCAATACAACTTATTTTATGTTAGAACTGTAAGTAACCGGGAAGGACAATACAAAGCTTGCAGAGTATACAATTTACCAGCACAGACAGATTTTAAATTATTTCCTATTAAAGGAAATACAATGAGAAGTAATTATTAAGAGCAACGTGTACATTATAAGTTAACTAATTTACAGGGGATAGCATTTATGTTGCCTGAGTGAACTAATCACTTTCTAACACTGAGGCAACATGAAATCTATCCCACGCGAATTAAACTCTGAGAATTACATATTACACTTACCGTATTTGGTGTATTTTCAGAGTGGAACCTTTGTAACTCATGGCTACTGACCCAAACATCATCTCTCCAAGCATGCTGGCATCAGCAGGGCACCGAGATCCCTGTCAAAAAGATTTTTATTTTTAATGTGCTTAAACAACACTTGGAAAAAACTGTCAGAGTTGGAAATTCTCCTGTGTTTTATTTATCCAGTTTACATTTTGGGCGATAGACTAGCCCCCAGCAAATCTAGTTTAATCTAATGCAATCAAATTTTGATAATGATATTATTGTTGCAGGGAATTCCCTAAGGCCTACAGGGCAATTTTGTGAGCTGTGTTTTTTGGTGTGGTGCCACCAATCACTGTGTTGAATGGTAAACATCCGCTAAACTCTGGCAATTTCCAGCATGTTTGGTTCTCTTTTGAAAAACAGGCTGTGTGCCATTGGCCTTGCAGAACACTGTTTAGGCACTGTACCGTTTAAGTTCAGATTTCTTTTTTAAACTGGAAACACAGGGCAATGCATTTTATTACAAACTGATCCAAACTGATCACAGAATTTCATCAGAGAATGCACTTAAAGGTTAAACTGTCTTTACCATCAACATTTCCGATTTTTCCTGCAGAAGGTTTATCCCCGCTGCAAAAAAATGAATTGCAATGCATGTCTATGGTAAATTCCTGCAACTCAAAAACATTTATTTTCATTTATCAACAGCCACATTGATAAATACCTTAACCATGCCTTAATCAATTAAGACATCAGAAATGATTCACAATTTATTTATATTAACAGTTTTATTTACAATTATTAGTTTATTTTTGCTAAATTTGCCCCATGATTAATTTTTTTTTTACTTGCTGTCCATTTTGTGACATAAATGTATTTTATAAACTGTCATTCCTGGGTAATTCTGGCAATCACAGTTCACACACACACGTCTTACCTGTTTTTCAAAACACTGAGACAAGAATATTAACATTTGAAATAACAGTTTATTTTGCTGCCAATATAGCAATAACTAATAATGTTAGGAAGCATTTCTGTTATGTTGTAGTCCTGTTTATCTGAAAGCCCTTTTCAATGGTGTGAATTTTTATTCATGAGACAGGTATTTATTGAATTTACGCTATCATAATCACTTCCACTTAGCCCTGCAGGAGACACTGAGGCACAAAAAGTGGGTCTCTCTTTCTCAAGCAAGCACTCCGAGCAGAGGAACATGCACCCCAATTATGTCTGAACAAGCAAATTACAGAAATGCACAGTTCCTGTTAGCATACAATTACACAGACAGCAGCGGCAGCAGGTTGACTGTGATATTTTAGGGATAGTGAAATATAAAACACTTGTCATCCCTGCAAGTTAGCTTGACAGAAAGAATATTTATTTGTGTCAGATGACTACCTTCTCCTCTGGCCAAAATCCCTTCTCTTATGTAAAATGTAACTCAAGCCAAGTGAGGAGATCCCAGCCAGGCAGCAAGTGGAACAAGTCAGTCACATGCAATTGTCAATTTAACTCTTCTTTGCTTCTGTGGGATGGAGAGGGCAATATATATATATATATATATATATATATATATATATAAACATTATCCCAATTCCAATTTCCCAAAGAGGAAAATGTACTGGTGGCTATTAATAGAGGCATGCAATTAGTAGAAAATAAATGCATGCTGGACTACATTGATTATACCACTGGAACAACCTGATTAACCAAACAGCAATTACAATTACCTTTTAAATGCAAGGTTTAAGCCAGGGCTGGTGCATATTTGAATATATCACAATTACTGTAAAATGTAACAATTGCTAGATCAGTTAAACAGATCACATAAGCTAGCTTATCACCAGCCCCTCAGGACCTATACTGTAGTACAGCAAGAGCAAAAGAGCCCAATATTGCCTGTGGCTTGCAGAAGGGGTTACCTGGTACTTTGGGCACTGCTCTTTAGTGTCAGATGCCAGGGAGTTTGTTGAACTGTCCAAAGATGTCGAGCTGTCCCCTCCTGGCTTGAGCTGGCAGCATTTCCCCAACACTTTCACCTGAGCATCAATCACAAGTTTCTACAGAGGAAAGACAGAAAAACATAATCTTTCAAGCACCAATAGTCTTGGCATATTTGAACTCACACACAGAGGGATTTAATATATATTGATCCCTTTTACCGTTTTAGTTGTATTGTTACAGTTCAAAACAAGAAAATATAAGGATATCTTAATGTGCATGAATATGCTCCTCTATATGACCAGATGTTTAAAACCATCATGTGCTAATGTACCAAAAGCAATATATAAACATATACAAACAATACATATAAACAATAACAACACTGAGGCATGTATACAGGAGCACAAAGACTCTCTGTATATAAATGCCTATGTCCACCTCTTCTTTTATTTATTATTTATTCACTGACCAACAGTTCAAAGATAACCTGTTTATTCATGGATGCTGCTAATGTAAAAAAGACAAGATATTTCTGCATTTTTGTTATATGATCTGTTTTAGTTTAAAGTTGCAGTTCCCCTTGCAAACACATTTTCCAGTGCAGTTGTTTTTAAACAGTACATCAGAAATAATGACTTCTATAACTGTTTTCTGCATGTTTTTTTGCAGTTTTTAAAAATGGACTTAATGGATTTAATTTTCAACACCATGGTACCGGGAGCGGCATACCTTACTTGTGCCAGCCCCCTACACAAAAAACTTCAGAGAGGCCTGGAACAAAGCAGCAAACCCTACCTGGCCCCCATTCCTCCAACCACTTATGTACAAATCCCTGCTCATCTGTCACTGTTCTCACAAGGCAGATTTTGGGCACAATACACATATAAAACCCCCAAATGGCCAAAATTCTTAATGTGGAAGCTAATTATGTTACTACTACATACTGGACAACCTAGGCAAAGTAAACACATAGTATGAGAGCATAATGGTAATACTTGAGTAGGGGCTGAAGGTTCAATAGTTTAATGGTTTAAAGTCAGCTCTCCTCCAGCCAAGGCTACATTTCTCACAGTGCCTAGCCTGCGTCTTCAGAAATGACAATACTCAGTGAAAAGCATGTAACGATGGGACGGAAATGTGGAATATGGAGAAACATAGACAAAACGAGTAATGAAAAGAATGTGTTACATGCTGGGAGATATGGTAAGGGACAAAGAATGGCACGTGGGGGCAAGGGCAAAAAATAGAAAAAGACAAATAAAGAATTCTTGCAAACCCAGAACAGCGAACTGGAAAACACCATAGGACATTCGAGAATTAGTGAGCATGTTTTGTAATGTGTATTTATACACACAGCAAAGAACAGATTTATGCAGAGATAAACAATGTAATTCATCAGCCATAATCACTGTATTAGTTGTGATGATTCGTGACAAGTAACTTTTAAGCTGCATAAAAATATAATTCACTTAATGATACTTTGTAGAAAATATATGCCATTACCAACAACAAGAAAGAAAATAAACAGCAATCAGAATAATATGCAACATTAGACAGTCATGGCAGCTTTGACAGATCTATTAGCAAAGCTGCCTCTCTAGTTACAGAGCAGCCAACTTTGATACCCATGCAAAATGTCACTTGACCATCTTATTTTTGAGATAAAGTTGACCTTGAGTGCAAAAAGTCCTTCTTGTTAACCTGACATCTCTGCCTGCTGAGCATATTAAATGCCACTAACGAAGCATTTCTTTGACATTACATGATCTCATGTATTCTCTGTAAAGGTGTACATATCCTTGGGCATCTTTTAAAACTAGCACAAATGTTCTAGGTACATTCATTTATTATACACATAATCACCACGACCAAAGGAATATAGAAGCCTCAGGTTTGCAATTCATGCTGGGTCTGAGGTTCGGACCCCCCCAAAAAACCCAATGGTTAAGAAACCGTAGACCCCAATGACTATATACAACATACATATATATACTATATAACACAATATTCTTAACACTTCACTACCTGCCAAAGTCTCTGCACAGTTTTCATAGATTTAAATTGGCTGATGATCCTGTAGTACTATGTACCATCATCACAGGGATCCCAAAGTTTGAAACCTACAAGTAAGTAGTAGTTCTCAGATAGTTGTTGCTTGTTATAATACAGTTTGCACTTCCTCTGTCATTTGCAATAACAGTTAGACTATGCAGCAACACAGATATATTTACAAGAACCTGGAGAGCACACTTAATTTGCAGTGAAGTAGTGTAGTTTTATTGAGATATCTTATAGCACTACATGTTTCGGCTAAACAGCCTTCCTCGGGTGCATGCATATGCAGCAACACAGAGACAGTTTTGAGTAGATCACATCACCTTTATATAATAGGCCTAATAGTTCTACACGGTACACATTCAGGACAGGTGTCTATTCTACATAAGGTATTTTGATAAAACTGTTAATAAATGATAAATATGGCTGGGTTTCATTTGTTGCATTCAATTAACAAATGAGTAATCCTTGGCCAACAAAAAATGTCTGCTAAAAATTCGCACTTCTTATTTCAGTCAATTGGAAAGACATGAGGTCATCCCGGCCGTGGAACAGCTCTAAAGCTGCAGCACCCTAACCACAAGTGGGAGTCAAGACAGACTCTCTAACATCAAATTACAGCCAGACAATGACAATAGCTTTATAAAAAGAATACATTTCTTATAAGTTAGTAAGGACAAGGAAAGGCAAAATATCCCGCTGTCATTTGGCCTGCGCATCATTAATAGTTGATTGCTCATAGTGCTGCCCTTACTAGGCCCAGTTCAGTTCTCACTTCCAATTGTACCTTATTCCTGTATGCAGCAGCTAACAAGGGAGTGCTTCTTTAACCCATGAGGCACAGGTTCTGGGCCAAACTATTATTACACCAGCCTTGTGCCAAATAGCACTAGTTAGCTTGAAATATGCACAACATTTAGTCTGTACAAGGCTGGTACCAGGGAGAATGCCTTTAATGGGTTGCTATAAGGCAGAGGTCCCGAACCTTTTTTTTTTTTTTTTTTTTTTTTAAACCTTTTTTACGTTTAAATGTAAAAAATGTTAGGGAACAATGAAAGCATGAAAACATTTCCTAGGGGGTGACCAATAAAGGCTGTGATTGGTTATTTAATAGCCCAAAGATGACTGGCAGACTACAGTACACATGATCTTTATGCTTCCAAATCTTGTCTTTAAGTCAGAAAAAATTAAAACCTGCTTTGAGGCCACTGGGAGCAACATCAGAGAGGTTGGTGAGCAGCATGTTGCTCATGAGCCACAGGTTGGGGACCACTGCTATAGTGCACACACTACTTTACAATACTGGTTTCAAAAGTTTTTTCCCTGGGCCTGTACACCTTTTAGAAAAACAACACCGCCCATGGAATCACACTGCCATGTTACTTACATTTCCCAGTAGTCCCTGGCACGTGCACAGTAGAGTAAAATCAAGAATATGTATTTTATATCACAAACCCAAGCTGGGGGAGCTAACTCCCTGGCCCAGGGGAAAAAAAACTTTTATTTTTGGCACCTTCATTAACCTTTCCTTGCCATTTATAGGGTTGGTCATCTTTAAATTAAGAATATCAATTTGCAATTGGTCTTATTTTAATTTGTGGTTTTTCCTGTAGTACCTCTCCAAAGCTTTGAGGAATCTGTGTCTGCATATTCAATAATAATAGCAAATGTTTTGCAGATTGTACTTGTATGGTAACCTCACTGCGGTAGGTTGAAAAGAGCCAAACAATCAATTTAGTGTTAAATACTGCTAATATTACTTACTGTCTGTCCCTGCTGTTATTAAAAGATATAAGGAAAGAAGTATTAAAGAATCATGACTTAATTGACGTTACCCATGAATCACTACTCTTCTGCAACTTGCACAGTTGAAAGGAATGCACACACTGTAGTAAGAAATTCCAGCATTACAACTCTGATAAAAAGACACATTTCATTATAACTATATGAGTCATTACATTATTGGCTACTCCCAGAAAGTCACAAATTAAACATACATACATAGAAAACACAAATATCCTGACCACAAACAGTTAAAAATGAAGTTGAAAACAGCAATCTGACGTTAAGTGATATTAATGTATGCCGACTATGCTTGTTCATTTATAAGAGAATGTGTTTACAGTTTGCTCACAAGATAGCCTTATAACTTGACAGAGAAAAACAGGGAGGAGTGTGCGGGAGTCATATGATTGCACTATAGACTTGTGAAGTAAAACTGCAGTTTATCTCTGACCCAACAAACAAGCTTTCTGGCTCGGCTCCGTCAGGCATGTGACAGAAACCACGCTGATTCCGCTGGCGACCAGCACCGTGTAGAAACAAACCACACACTCTTCATCCAAGATAAAAAAAAAAGGGGGGGGGTTTCAAGTTCCTTATATAAACACAGTTTGGAAAACAAATTTTAGGTAGGAAAATTAGGCGCGTGAAAGGTTTTCATGATTTTTATTGTAACTTTTCCAATAAAAAAAAACAGACAAAATGCTTGGAATCTAGAAAGCTTAATGCTTGGGGCTGGATAATAAGGTGGGTCACCATCTAGGATATGGGACCTAAACCCCAAAAAATACATTGATAGACTTGGGAATGCTTCTCTGAGCACTTTTTCTATTTACATTTATTTTACCGTTTAGTGGATATTTATTTGAACTTTGCTACTGCTCCAGTCACCCACAGTAACCAATCAGCAGGTAGCACTTACTGGATATTTGTTTAAAAACAAACATCTGATTGGTTCTTATGGGTGATTCGACCTGTACAAGCATAAGGGGGCTCATTTATGGTTTTTTGAGAATCGTCTTCAAGTAAATCAATAGCAGAAAATGTGAGTCAGTTCCTGAACTCCTTTTTAATGCAAGTGATTGCTTTTGTATTTTTCCCTGATACTATTTTACAAAACCCTTTTATTTTTTCCACCAGTGGGTTTTTTTTTTTTTTTTGTTAAAACCTGGCTTCAAAATGAGGTTCACTTACTGCACTAAGTGTGGGAGTGCTGCTTTTTCCTCAAACCTCTGATATAAAATCACAACGGCCATAGTTTATGAAGAAATCCTTTTAACTTTAAAGGGAAACTAAACTCAAACATGGGTACTCTACAGAAGTGCTCAAAGAGGCACAAAATTACATGAATTTTCTATTTTCTAAAATATTTGCTTTATTTTTTTTAAGTATGTTCACACGTACAACACACAAAAAAGTGAGATGGTACAACTAAATATAGCATTTGTAGAGTAATCTTCTCCAGTGTAATTGTTTTACTGTTGTTTTGGATGTCAGCACATCCACTCTATTTTACAAAGTTTCATAGTGTGGTTAGCAGGTACTTAAATAATCACTATTATTTACACTGTGCTTCAGAAAAACTACTAAAGTTTATATAAATACTCTGCTGTGTAGCCATGGGGTAGCCATTTAAGATGAAAAAGGAAAAAAAAGGCACCGATTACATATAAACTCTGTATAACACCATTGTATTCAACAGAACTTATTTACTATGTAACCTGAGCCTTTTTCAGATTGAATGGCTGTCTCCAATGGATACAAAGCAGCTTATATATAAATTATAGTAGTACAGGTATGGGATCCCTTATCCAGAAACCCATTATCCAGAAAGCTCCAAATTACGGAAAGCCCATCTCCCATAGACTCCATGTTAATCAAATAATTCAGAATTTTAAAACGGATTTCCTTTTTCTCTGTAATAATAAAACAGTACCTTGTAATTGATCCCACCTAAGATATAAATAATTCTTATTGGATGCAAAACAATCCTATTTGGCTTAATTAATGTTTTATTAACTTTTTAGTAGACTTAAGGTATGGAGATCCAAATTACAGAAAGACCCCTTATCCGGAATACCCTTGGTGCCGAGCATTCTGGATAATGGGTCCTATACCTGTATTTCTGAAGCAAACACACATTTTTACTAGTGTAGGGCCACAGTATATATTAAAACATTTTCATTTTTTGGTGTTACTGTTCCTTTAAGAGAAATAAAGCATAAAAAAAAACAATTGTCTACAAACAGTCTGTAAAATAATGAACTTTCAGAATCATACGACGACAATGAGGCTCTTCTTCGATTTACACCAAGGGTTAGGCTAAAGCTACACAGGGCTGTTTCTCTGCCTATGTATAAAAGAACAATGAGCATAGTTTAATCCATGTAGAATTAACCTAGAAAATCAAGTTCCCCATCAAAGCAGGTATCTCCTATAGGAGACTTAATGATTTTTTTTTTCCATTAAATAAACATTAATGATCATGCACCTTAAGTGGAAAGATACTCTTATTTAGTGGAAATAAAATACAAAACAAAATAATTTCACATAGCAATGCAGTTACAGTAAATTGCTTGCACAATACAAGAAAAAATAATATCCCTTATTTCAGCTGCTGTTTTTGAGACATAATAATCAATCTAAGACCTATCTATCTTACTACTTAGTTTAACGAGACTGAAATGTTAGTCATTCTACAATAATTACACAGCCAAAACATGCAAGCCAAATATGTAGTTATGCCCATGTTATAAATACACTGTTATAAGTACGTTTGGTCAAGTCAGACCCAAGGAGATCAAATGTCTTGACAAGATGACAAGGTGTGCTCTTCTGCTTTGCAAGCAATGTTTTAACCACATAGCAGATTCTCCTGAGAGTCTCATGATCTCAAGTACAGAATACATCGAACTCAGACAGAAGAGCAGTCAATATACTTGGGATTTCTTGGATACCACAAGTCAACAGCATAGTGGCCACTAATCAAACTTTAAAAGTGAGAATTGCTGGGGTGAATTTTAAGCATCATGTCTTGGCCTATTAATAATGACTCTACAAGAGGCAGACTTATCAAAATGTAAGTTTAAGGCTTAATACATACAAACTCAAGTTCTATTCAT
Organism: Xenopus tropicalis; assembly: GCF_000004195.4. Lineage (NCBI taxonomy): Eukaryota > Metazoa > Chordata > Amphibia > Anura > Pipidae > Xenopus > Xenopus tropicalis. Next base: position 35,997,378 of record NC_030679.2, read on the forward strand.
TCCCATTCTTCAAAGCATATTTATCAATAGGTGAAACTCACCATTTGCCACGTACGCTTCTAAAAATCCCATAGAAATGAATAGAGCATGGGAGAGTTTTTATGTTTTATTAAAAAATGCTGTCCATAAAGGGCATAAAGGGCAGTTCTGACAGACCGTCATTTAAATTCAAGACTGCAATAGGTCTATTGAAACAGAAACTATGGCCTGTCACTGCTTCTCTTCAGCAAGTTTGGAAAGTCGCAGACCACTTTGAAAGTGATAGGGGGCCAACAGCTCCTTCCAGCTTCCCTAGCAATCTGTTGCTTCAGATGAGTGCAACTTGGCAACCACAGGGCTGGGCCAATACAATCAGCATGTGTAGTCAGATTCAGTCAACAGTATATGTAATATCACACTACCCAAAAGCTGAAATAACACATAAGCTAGATGTAAAGGGTTTTACATAAGGCAATTGTAATGGAATCAGATAGTTAGGTATTTTCAGATTTGTCACCCATGGGTGACAAGTATCTTTGTGAGTGGCATTGCTGTAGCACACATCTAAAGTACAGGAGAGGTCTTTCATTCATTATACTTTGGTTGCTGATGTTTGGCAGTATTAATAGTTTTCTTCCCTAATACTGTAAATATTGGTACTAGAATAATTTTTACCAGCTGGGTTTTAAGACCACTCCATACAGATTCAGAACCACTCAACTGATTTCACTTGCAAACTGAGACGGCCAATGTGAAAAAGAAGATTTATGCAGAGATTTGGTTTTAGGAAATAGAGTCATATGCCTAGCTATGCTAACATTATGTAATATTATGTGCCTGTTAACTCTGCATCTACATCATAATTTCAGAGTGTTATTAGATATTATCTCAACTTTAGTTAACACTCTCCTATTTGCTCGTGCCATAGTCCTCTATTGAAATACTCTGGAGATGCCATAAAAACCATGCTTACCGATACAGACAAATCATCTGTCTTGCGCTTGGTGTTTGAGTCAAACAAGACATTTCGCCCTCGTTTTTCACAGTCCTGGTAAACGATCAGGCGGATTTGGCTTGGGTCAAATTCCGGTGAAGGCCAGCTAGAAAGAAGTATATATAATTATTTTGCAGAACACTCACATAAAGACAGCAGTTTCAGTGCACAGTTCGGCATACACTTTCATAACATAACTGATCCTATGCATTTGTTAAGTTATTTTTCCCAACCAAATGGCACAGAGTAAAAAACAAAGACCATGTGAAAAATTACAGATGCTGGCATGTTATGTAGGCTTTTTATTTTATTTATGATCACCTTTCTTATCAGGTATGTATTATAATGTATGTATATCTTTATTTATAAAGCGCTACTTATGTACGCAGCGCTGTACAGTAGAATACATTAATACAAACAGGGTGTTAATAAGATAATAATAGATAAATACAAAGTATAACAATAAATACAAGATAAATACAGCTGCAATAAGTTAAGAGTCGAGGACACAAGAGGAAGGAGGTCCCTGCCCCGTAGAGCTTACAATCTATATTATAATGGGCAATTTTTAAGTTTTTTTATGGCTTGACTTTGTCTAGGACATTGGCTTCTACAGAAACCCACAAGCTTTTAGATGGTGAACTTTTACAACAAGATTTTTGCAGTCATTCAAGTTTTTGAACCATAATTAAAACCAAAATTAAAATTTAGCACTAAAAAACTCAAATTGTGAAGTAAAAACAGCACAAATGTTAATAGATCTCCCCCTAAGTGCCCACATATATTGCATAACTGTACAACGGAACAAGAGCTGAAGAGAATCAAACAGTTTGCAATGTTGTGGAAATAAAGACTAATCTTATATCATTGACTATATGTATTATCTTTGAGTTTTTATGAGGTTTATATTCTGACTTAAGTTAAGCTTTAATTTACTTATTATAGTTACACTAAGAACAAGGATATAAAGAAAAATGAGAATTTAAAGTTTAGACTAAATATATTACATAAATGTAATCTGGTCTTTTAAACCCTTATTACTAATATACCCTCCATCACTGTAGGTAAAACATCTTACATTGGTTAGTTTTTTTAAAGGGGAAGTACAGCCTTTTATGGCCTTTTTACTCCAAGCAGCCGATTAAATAATGAGGAACATCACTACAATTTTGTTATGAATTTATTGTAAATTGCTGCTTAACTTGCTGTGCTATATAAATTAAACGATGGTGACAAAAAAAGGGTACATAAACCCATTATAGCTTATTTGAGATGTCAGAGTATAGGAGGTGAAGTACAGATCAATAAAAGTATGGTACCCATTTCAGAACAAACAGATTTTTCCTCGTAGAGGCAAACTGACGTTTCCAAAAAGTTATTTGCAATGAAGCCAATGCTGAGTCACATATACAAGGGAGATGTCGAAGGGAGATACAGTTTCCTTCATAAATAACGTGACAGTCTTTCATATGGTCTGTAAGCAGCTAAATATACAATGCTTGCTGCATGCATTTGATCAAGGTAAAAACATCTACACAGTCTACACAGTCTAGTATAGCAATTGTCATTTGTTGCTTGTCACGTGCCAGTATATGGAAGGAGACAGTATTTATAACATCAATTAGTTTGTTTCTACAAGTTTCCATGCAGTCATAAAACACACATTCCAATGCCATACATTTTCTGCAATGCTTAGTAGCATGCTGACTCTTTATTTTGTATTATACTTTCATTTCAAGTGCAGTGAATTTTCATGTTCCTTGACTATCCTGAAAACAAATACAAGTTTGCTGAAATGCACCTGTGCTGAAAACCCCCTGGATACCATAGCTCTTAAACCTTTTGATAAGTGTCAATGACTCTGTAGCAGGCACATCCAACAGCTTGTTAAAAAACAAAAATTAAAATCAAGCAGCCAAGCAATTGGTTTTTGCTTTCAGAATATTTATCTTGGACCACAGCTTCTGCAATAATGTTTCCTGAATTGCAAGTATATACACAGAGACATTTACACTCATAATATACAATATATAATTAATGGAACAAAACTGTTGACATGCAAACAATACAGCAACATTTTGTATTACAGAACAAGGAAAGGTTAATATACGGGGGGGTGCAATATGTTATTGAATTTGAAATTTCAATCCTGTTCAGTAAAACTGCACTGGACCAGTAATTGTACTCAAGAGGAGCACCAGTCCAAAGGAAAAGTTAACTAACATTTTGGAACCCCCAAGGTATTAAGTCAGTCTTTGGATTTTGGTTGTACTGTATATGTAATAAACACTTATGAATAGTATATAAACCTCCAATTCATACTTTCCCCTTTTTCGTAAAATCAATATATATATATAGTAACACAATGAAGGGTGATACAACTATATGTATGTAAGTAAAAACTTACTGATGGTCTTTAATACAATTTCACATGCATAAAAGTGCCCGGCAGCATAGATTCTGCATTTCCAGGTTCAATAAATACTTACAACCAAAACTGGCAAAGATATCATCTCAATACAAATGAATATAAGGTTACTGTTCAAACATAGGGCAACATTAAAGAAACTTCATGAGGGATGTTCATCCAAAAACAGATATTGTAAGAAAGTGTAAATCTAAGCAACTTTTAAATATACATAAACATGTACAGTGGTTTTAAAGCTGTTTGTAAAGGCAGCTGGGTTTGACTCTTGACTATGTAACCTAAGCCATTTTATTAATGTTTTACTGTTTTACACGAAGAAGCAGGCACCATTACATTTACAAATAATGTCTAATAAATAGCAATTACAATAAATAAAATGCTGAATTAATGTATATTGGGATGGTGCTTTGAATATTTTATTTTTCATTGTGCAGAAACAGTTGCTGGGTAGACATCCCTCTAACAAAACATTTTAAGTGTGGTAGAAAGAAATAATCCTCCTGTCTGTGGTATCTAAAATACTACGTGGCTGCTTAGGTCAATGACCCTGGCAGCCATAAAGGATGAATCTGTGTGGCTAGAATTTTTTCATAATTGAAAGGGGAACTTGAACCACACCAAAAAAAATTTAAGTCTAAACAACTTTCCAATAAACATTATAAATCATTATAAAATATTCTCAAGACACATAGGGGCCCATTCATTAAAGTATGAATTTTCGCTCATTAAAAGCACGATTGGAAAAAAATTGTAGTAACCACAGTTAATTTCTGCAAAAATTTGTGTCATGCTTGTACGAAAATATCTTGGTTGATATCCAAAAGTTACAACGTTTTTGTATCCGAACGATCATAAACGGCATAAAAACCTTTCTGACTTTGAAACTTCAATGTATGATTTTGGAAGCCTCCCATAGGACTCAATGGCACTCTGCAGCTCCAACCTGGCCAAAAGATAGTCGCAATACCAAAGCTTGAATGAATTCCGAAATGTTCATAGTCATTGTGAAAAATACCACTTTTGCAGAGAATTTAATATTATCGTGGTTATTATGAAAAGTTCTAAACTTTAATACTCTAATATCGTGCTTTAATGAATGGGCCCCATAATCTTATAACATGTATCATAAAACTCATGTAATAATTGTACAGTTTTTTTTTTTTTTGTTTGTTTTTTTAAAGAAAAAGGTGCTGAAAGCACTTTCTGCGAAACAGTGTTTCTCAAACTGCAAGGCCAGGTGTAATTGAGAGGCTCACTTTTGGCAAATTCTGTGTAAGACCAAGTGGATTTCTTGCTCCAATTAATTGTTCACTGATAGAAAACAAATAATAACAAAAATACAGGAAATATAGGAAATTAAAAATACAAAATTAACAAATCAGGTTTCATTCAAGAGACTACATATCTGAAAATAATAGTTCAGAGTATGAAGAAATGACCATCAACATGCAGAATAAGTTATATTACTATATTTAGCAAACTCACGTGAACATTTCATGCCATATATATCTTGTACTGATTCTACAAAGGTTATGCAAGGGGGTCACATTTTCCCATATTCTGTTATTTCCTTAGCAGTTTGCTTGTAAAGCTGTTAAAATGTAACAGCTTCCCTTACTATGCTAAACTAGTCTCTGAATGTAGATGGAAAACCTCTAGTGATTTAATATTAAAATGTTGTCCTAAGACAGATTCAAAAACACTATTGCTTTGTAATTTTGGCATAATCGTTGCTTGTTTTCCTATGTGTTAGCACACTTCTGTTAACGTTATTTCTTTTTTCAAAAGGTTTTTTTTTTTTAAAAAAAAAAACATTTAAGGAGAATCAATAATATATATTAAAAATAATTTGTCCTCATATCTAACTTGCAACCTTCTCCTGCAATGAAATAATTTCTGGATTTAAACTGTATGGTAGTATGGCCCAAAAGCATATAGTGTTATATAATAAAAGGTGCAAAGTTTTTTTTACAGGTCTATTTAACTATAGCAACCAATCACAATGGTTAATCTCTAGACTCTAGAGAGTCTAGACTGTAAGCTGGATGCTAAGAACTATTGCAAAGCATACAGTTACTAACTTTCAGAAAGAATGTTTTACATAGAGAACATCAATCCATAAACCACATGTTTATCTGGCTGAAATACAGAAATATAGATACATTTTTGTTTTTTCAGTCTTCCACGACAAGCACAGAGGATGGAGGAATAGGTATTTGAGTATTTTGTTCTGCATATTACTCTATCCTGCAGTGAAGTCTAGGCCCCCAGAATGAATCTGCAGCTGTACCAGGCAGGAAAGACAAAGAGTTCTGTTCCAGCAACAGGCATTTCTGCCTAGACAGATAACAAGCTAGACTATTTTTGAAAGAATCTATGGAGTGGATATATTTTTAGTTCAATCTTATCCGCCTCTGCATGTTACTACTATTTAGAAAGTTCACCAGTGCACAAGGTAATTTGCACAGTACTTCATTTTCTCCCCAACAGTGTAGGAAAAAAGTCCATTATAACAATATACAGGTATGAGACCCATTATCCAGAATGCTTGGGACCCTGGGTTTTCCGGATAAGGGGTCTTTCCGTAATTCGGATCTCCTACCTTGATGACAATGGAGTCTATGAGAGATGGCCTTTCCATAATTCTAAGGTAAACTGTACATATGGTCAGAATATTATCAACTAGAAAACATCATGGTGTAATATACGACAAATTGCTGGCAATGTAAATGCTATATAGAGACAGGTGTCTTGTTCTGTACTGTGTTAGAGGCACATAATGCCTCATTTTCAAAACTTTGCATATTGTTAGTGTAGAACAGTTCAGCTGCTATATATACATGCCTCTTGCTGTGGTACCTGCTACTGTTATCATTACTCAGCAGTGCTCAAAGTCCACAGGCACTTGAGTATGATGCTAGTGTAGTGGCTAACCATGTCTACATTTAGATTAAACGAATGGGCATGCCATTTTCTACAGATTAGACATCTAATCTGACTGGCATGCTTGGGTTCAGCTAGACAAAAATCGTATCAGTAAAGGAATGCAATACCTTGCCCACTAGGCTGCTAAATTGAACCCGGGTGTGGCAAACAATTGCTTTTATAGACCTGGCTGATACTAAATTTATTACCATGTTTGGCATAGGTTTAGAAACTAAACATGAATACACTTGCTTAACAGACCTTACATACCTCAAACAAAGGGCAAAGCACAGTTTCCTTTCCTCCACTATTAACTTTTACATTTTTGCCAGAAATTAACTACAAGAACTAAAATACATTTTTGCTTTGATATAATTTGTATGTTACTGCTGACAAATAAAAACGTTTGTAATGAGTTCAGGCGTGGTATGACTGCATCAAAATAAAAAGACATCCCCTTCTTATTCACAATGACGTCAATTGGGTTTTTGGTTTACAAAATATCTACTTTTAATGAATGCAAACACAGAAACGTGGAATTAATGCAAAATGAAAGTTTATCTAAATCTTTGTTATTACTATATACTATAAACCACATACCTCCCATCAGACTAATCAGATCACATCATTTCATAATATGGCCAATATCAGCACACTGTGGTACAAAACATGAGGTGCTGGGCTTCAATCTGCTTTAGCATCTTCCCATTATAATCTTAAATTAGGCACAAAGGATCAATGGGGAAGCAGGGTGGCAGCATTCCACAGGTGGTATAATCTTTGTGATAGAAACCATGGTTGTGTTATGTGTTCCTGTCCGAGTCATTTGTGACAAGTAGTTACAACATATTGATTGGTACAATAAAGGAAATATTCCTACACTGTTAAAAGGGGGCGATACCCAAGAAGGCGTGCAGTTGAAAAAAAATTATCAGTGAAAAAATATAGACATTGCATACGAATATCTGCAAACTAAATCTAAACCTATATAGTTTATAAGGAAATGGGAGTATGACCTGCTAGGTGCTTTCATTTTTACCAACATAAATATATGTCCACATATAACACACAAGCAGCTAAATTGCTGCTACCAGCATGATTTGACGTTTAACCTTATATTAAACTGAAAATGGCGACAAATCTAAAGCATTATTAGATATTCCAAACTAAACTATAATGCATATTCTCCTTGCACAGATTGCATGTCCTCATATCATTTATGTATTGTTAATGACGTATTTACATTATTAAGCACATGTACAAAAGCTAAAGCATAACGATTACAATGCTTAAAAGACTTCTGGGTACCTGGACTGCATCTTTAGCTTCTCTTCAACTCCAGGTTTCCCTGAAACCCTTATAAAAATATGAACCACTCGAGATACAAGGCTGCCAGCCGGATGTTAAAAACAGCAATGAACTTTTTTCAGACCAACCCAGAAGGCTGTCGCTTGATGCATAAAGAGCTGGAACTTCAACACACAGGCCATGATTTTGTTTAGTACCATCCAGTTCAAGAATGACACCTTAATAGTAACGCATGGCCATGGCAAATCTGGTTTTGCAATCAGATCCATTTAATCAGTTTTAAATTTGCAGTCTACAGACAGTTCTGTTCCTCAGTATTACAGGCTGTCTCTTCTACTGAAATTGCTGCAGACGCTAAATTATCATAGAAACTGTCATCATCAGAAAGCTGAATGAGGTCTGTTCACCAGCTGAGTGTCTCTCTTCTTATGTAGATCTCATGTGTCTTCAACCACCTGACTATTGGCTCTTGGCAACAGTGACCTCGGCAGGATGAAATAAGAGGGCTGTAAAAACAAATATTCTGTCCCAGTTTTTTCTCCACCTCCCTGGATGACAGTCTTGGGAGCTGCGGGATGCTTGTAATCAGTACTGCTGAGAAGCAGGGCCAGCCGAATGAGAATAAAAAAAAAAAATCAGGCACTAAGAGCCATCATGTGACATGGTGCTGTCAGTGCTTGCCATCTGGATCTGCCAACCAATCCCAGTAGTGCTTTCTCTTCATACCAAGGGTCTCCAAACTCTCGGCTATAAATGAGCCCAGGCAGCTGTCAGTGTGAGGTTACTGACAAGTGGCCAGCATTGCATACATATGTACATAATAAACGCACAATTGCAGCAACTTGTGTGTCTGGTTAAAGTATTTACACAACACAAATAGAGATATAATGCTCTATAGAGTTCAAGAAACCATCACAAGTTCCACTTGCAAGACTAACAAAGTAATGAAAAACTATTACCATGATATCCCCAAATATTCAATTTTTTATGCAGTACGGTCTTAAACACTACCAAACCAAAAAATATTACATTATGAGCATCATTTGTGTCTTTGTGTGCTAAATATACACACAACGCGAAAAGGCAGTAAAATCACATGCTGCTGGCCTGTATAAATATTTGCTGGAAAAGAAGCGGAAGCTGAATTTCATTAAGATTGTTGCAGCACATATTGTAAAACCACAGAATGATCAGTCTAGAAACCAAAAAAAATAAGGACAAGAAAGAACACAGTCACAGGTCAATAATTGGCCCCTATGCTGGCACCATCTAGCTTCCTTGCCTGCACCCACAAGTATTGTCTATGCCCGGGTGAAGGCGAATACGCCAGATATCAGCAAGAGTTCGCACTTCACAGCCATTATCCTCGGAGTCTCCCTGCACCAGGGCAAAGACAAGGCTTCCGGGTGCAGGCAAGGTAGAAGGCTGATGCCAGTGTAAGGCTAATGTAAGGCTAATGTAATGTAAGGCTAAACGAGGCGTAGGACGGATATTTTCGGCAAGCGGAAAAACGTTTGCCGAAAAAAAATTTTATTTATTTATTTTGTTGTTGTTACTTTTAAGGATCTTTCTATTTAGGCCGTCGTTCATATTATGGTCTCATTTTCAACCCACTGCCTGGTTGCTAGGTTAAATTGAACCCTGGCAACCTCAAAGCTGCTAAACGGAGAACTGCTGAATAAAAACTTAATTCAAAAACCACAAAATAAAAAAATTAAGACTAATTGCAAACTGTCTCAAAAATAGCACTCTCTAGGTCACACTATAAGTTAATTTACCGGTGAACAAACCCTTTAAACCAAGTATCCTAAAGCCTGCGGCCCATATCCCATGATATCATTTGTATGAAAAACAGAAACAGTATCTGTAAATAATGTAAAACAACTGCATAAATGAATACAGTATAATCAGAGAATTGCCTACCGGTACTAACGTTTTCCTTTTTCCCTGGCTGAGCTAAGCTAGGCCATGACCTTTCATGTAACACCTACTCATTCTAAGTTGCTACAATGTTGATGGCAGCTAAAGCCATTACACTTTCTACCTTTTCCACATAGCATATTAGCTGAGAAGCCCATATGTGTTCTTGTGGAGGTGGCTGCCAATTGTCCCTAACTTGTAGTCAGTGGGTTTTTATAGGTGGCTTTTTATACATTTTTATATAAAGTACTCTGTATCGATGGGATGGGGTGAGTCTTGTACAGGAATAAGTCATTTTTAATATGGCCCCAAACAGGAGAAATAGTTGCTGCACATGTATTTTGTATTTGGCAATTCTAGTCTACAACTTTTTACATAGTCCATTTTAATTTCCTTCTTCCAATTTTCCCAATTCACCCACCTTTGTAGTTTGACATGCAAAAAAGGGGAATCTGATGATGAATAACTGAAATAATAATTTGTTAAAAAAAAAATCAGCAATTGAAGTATTGAATGCATTCTGTTTAGTTAAGAAAAGAATGCATTCTTCCTCTGTAGCGAGAATTACTCCTGCCAGAGACAGGTTACACACGGGGATTGAAATACCCCTCCTGGAGTTCACTAATCTCAGCAAGCTCGGGCTAAAAGAAAAAGGTAATGTGTGTTTTGACAGGATGCCAATAGAAATGTACTTTTCTGGACAATTCGGGTGTGTTTGCCAGAATCTAGTTACTATAAATGATGCAGGACACTGCAAACAAGCATACATAATACAAGCTGGTACTGAGATACAATGGATCATTTTCCTGGCACACTAAGGCAAGCATTTAGCTGTGTGCTTTGCAGCTTGACAGCATTCAGTGACCTTTCCCTGGAGCCAATCCCAAGCCACTCTTTGCTGTGCTTTTTCAATAGAGTCATATTTAAAGAATTTCTGGCTTATTTCCCCATAACACTGTGCCACTAAGTGAGGATCTCCTTTACCAAGATTCCGATATGGACTATAAAGATTTCTTGGATACAAGCAACATATTTATAAAGAGCAGAAATGGCACAGGGATGCAATGCAATTCAATTAGGTCTGATATTCAATCTGATATTCAATCAACTTGCACAAACAGGTCTACAAGGACAGGCTACAATCATGATTATAATGAAATAAAGCTAACAAATTATTAATAGCAGGGGTTTAATTAAAGCTTTGCTTCGATCAAAATTAAATAGACGTTATAATGTGCAACAACATTAAAAAAAAAAAGGGAAGATGCCTTAGAAAAAAAATGTCTATAGAATCTTACAGGGACCCCTCTGGCAGATTGCCAGTCCAGGCCTGAGTCTGAGTTTCTCCGCCGTCGTTTTTGAGACAAAGATGTGATTTCTCATATTACTATATTGCATGAGAGAGAAAATTGTACCAAGTATAATAAATATATTTATATGATTATTGATATGAGTTTTTTTTATGTACAGTCCGCATAACAAATATAGACTAGTAGGTGTGGATTCTGGTGAAAATTGTGGCTTAGTATCAAATAGATCATATATTTTGTGCTCATGCAATAAAAACTAGAAACAAGACATGCAAGCCATTCTTAAAAACAGCTATACAAGTTCTAATAACAGAAACCCACATGATCTCACATGAATCACAAACTCCAGGCTGCTGGTATTGTACCAAGTCTGCTATGTATCTTGCATAACACATGAGAAAGAAGCTCAGGGCTATTACCTCAGGAATTTGCTATTGGTGTATGAAGAGCTTCCTATTCTGTCTGACATGTGACCTTGCTAACGTGGACGTTGATTCATTCAGTCATGAGACACCAATTGTGCGTTAGTAAATGGGGACACAAAGCTCTACTCATCAAAGCAACAGGAAAGGACAGTTCTGCGAGTTTTATGGAGCAAGGCAAGCAGGACAGAGAAGTGACAGATTCATAAATATTCCGAATATGATACAGACTTTGCCCATTAATGCATTCTGTGGCCATTTAGTTGTGATGTTGGACAGAGAGCAGATCACTCAGTCTATGACATAAAGGTACCAGGTTTTAAGATAAAGCTGGGTGAGAGCTGCGCAACTGCATATTGTGCAATCTTGCCATAAACCCGTATAGGTAAATTGCAATGTTCTAACATTTGAATCATAGTACCCTCATATTTCTGGTTGACTAATGCCTTCATGCATGTGCTAATAGGGTCATCTTTCAATCTCTGTGTTCTTCTCTTCATAACAGCCATTGCAGGGCCTTATTTGTGGATCCACTGGTATCCAGTTTGCTTGAATAAAAATTAACTTGATGATGTGGTTGCTGCTTGTGTTGTCAGCTTTAGCCAGACAACTAAATGTGCTTTAAAGGCCAACTTAGGCTGATGCCACACGAGGCGTAGGGCTGATATTTTCGGCAAGCGGAAAAACGCTTGGCGAAAATTCAGCCCTACGCCTGCTACTTGTGCCTGCACCCGAGCATATTCCATTCATTCGGGTGCAGGCACAAGTAGTAGGCCTCGTGTGGCATCAGCCTAAAGCTCAAAATAATTTTTTTAATTAGTATTAGGAGGGTTGTGCAAGGGAGATTCTAAAGAGGGATTGACAGGGGGCTGTTAGATCCATATGGTATACCATTAATATATGAAATCCACGGTAGCATGAAAAGTACAGGGTACACAGGAAATAGGTTTTAGTGTGCTGACTAGTCTATATATTATTGTCATATTGCCTTTGCTAATGTGTCCATTAAGTGCAGTAGTAGAAGAAACTGGCATCCAAAGTCCCATGTCCTGTGGTCTGAACTAGTGCTTCTCACAAAAACACCAATTTCTACTTTTTATTTAGACAAGGAGTGTTTACAAAAGCAGAACCACTGATATAGTAAAGATCTTTGTAGATTTCAAGAAAAACAAGATCCTGAGAAATACCAAAGAGTAGCAAAAACAAATGAAAATTTCATTTTACCTGATACAAAGGTTATGTTTTGTAACTTAAGGGCCATGGCCCATGGGAAGATTAGTTGCCCACATGTGACTAATCACCCCAAAAGAAAACTTTAAACGACTTTGGAAAACAAAGTGACAGGTATGCCTTCCCACCTGTGATTCACTTTATTGCCAAACGGATGGTAATTCAAAGAGTTCAGTCACCCATGGTAGCCGAGATTAAACACGGCAACTAATCTATCTGTCCAAAAAAGTTCAGTGGGGCTTAAGATTATTCAACTCATCCTACTAGAGCAGTTTTGATTTAAACGTTTATTTGAAATTTAGGATTTATTTGACAGACTTTCTTTTGGTCATTTTTTTTTTTTTTGAAATAGCATTACACATTTTATAATTGGTGCGACAAGCCTTAGTTTCTAGGCAAAAACAACTTAAACACACAGCAGTACAACTGGATCAGTTTTAGTCCTATGAAATCTTCAACTGACTAAAATTTTACATTGAGTTGTTAATGCCAAACATTCACTTTTCTAGATTATAATAGATTATAATCTATAAAAGATTATAGAAAAAATATAAAGTCGTAAAGTTTAAAATGTGTAAATTTTCATTTACATACTAGCCAAATTTTTAAGATTTGCCCAAGAAAATCATACCTAATTACTGAGTTTCTTGACTCAAAAAGTGCTGACACAGTCTCTGTACCAGTGTTTACATTACTGTTTAAATAGTGTCTTATTCAAAAGGTGCTTTTGGTTAGAGAGAAATAAATACATGGAGGTGAACAAAACTGGTCAAAAATGTATTTAAAGTTCAATGAAGTTAAGTTCAGACAAATATGTAAAATTTTTGTTCCCATCATCAAGAAATCCACCAATACATACTACCACCTTGGTGAAAAGACTGAGCAAGTAGTGCGATAAACCCCCTTTCCGCTGCACTCCCTCTGCTTACTAATCTCCCTTCAACAACAAATATATCCTGAACAAGACAGCACCCCACACAGTACTGGATGGTTTCAAACACTGTACCACAAAGGTGCTTTACAAAGAGCAGGTACCAGAACAAAGAAATGCTGGCAGCTCTACATTTAATATCTGACACATTGAAGCAGTTAGATGATACTATGAATGACTTGGGTTAGAACACTGCCGCAGTAGAAATCATCCAATCATTTCCCTGTGAAAACCTTAGCCCTTTAAGTTGCTTTTAGACTTCAACCTTCATTTTCCTAAATAACTGCTGGAGAGTGTTGGAGGTTTTCTCAAGGAAGGTTGCTTATGTGCCACATTGGGCTTGTTATGTTTTATTTAATAGTATAAGCTCTTCACATGTTCTTCACCTGAAATAAGCATTCATTATAGTGGAAAGGGAATGATTACCAATCAGTTTCCCTGGCAGAAAAGAAAAGCAATCAATTCTGTCTATTAAGTAGAAGGGATTAACAGGTAAACTGAATGCAACAAAACAAAAAAAAATATGCAAAGAAGACTTACATAGTTTTGTGTTATTAATATGACAAAAGTATTTTTATAACATGAAACTAAACAAAGAGAAACATCTTTTTAATTCACACCCTCTGCAATGGGCCTATGTTGAACAGAAAATGTGTTTTGTCCCCTTTAAGTGGTCCAGTGTTAAAATGGAATACTATTATAGTTCATGTTTTTCCTCCACTCTCTTAAATACTGTATTTAAGTAAATTGTCCAGCCTACAGCACGTTATTTTACAAACCAATGAACAAAGAGCAGGGGGTTTCCCTGAAACAGCTAATTCATAATGAAGTTTTACAGATGCAGATGAAACCAGGAATGTGTGAACCTCCTTTGCTCAGAATTTCCATCTTGAATACAATCCTTCTCATTCTGTGAACGGTTTATTACTAGTTAAAAAGCAAAACCACAAACTCCGTGTAAAGCATTAATCTAAGTAAACAGTTTCCTTAAAAAATTAAACGAACTTCATTCTGTGCTGAATGTATATCACCTGGTGGTATTACATGCATGAGAAATGCATTCATTTTATTGTATGCCTGCAAAGCTCAAAATAATGATATTCATTTGCACTTTACATTAGAATGAAAAAAGTAATATTTTTAGATAATCTAATCGTAGACGTTCTTATACAGATTCCAGATTTAAAATCACAGACTAGCTATCACTGATTCATTAAAAGAAATTAGATCTGTAAGTATCTAAACATCTTGTTGCAAAATGTATGCATATGTTTTGTTAGTACCAGTATTACTAATGATTTGTCACCTGTCCATTATGTACAACCCTTTCATGTATCACCCAGAATCAGTGACTCACAGAAGGCTATAAAAAAAATCCTTTTACACTGGATAGACCACACTGGTTGGCCTAGTCACTCATAAGTCTTACATTCAGATTGCAGGACTCGTATGCCCAAGTCATCAATATGATTATCTAAAGCTCAGCTGAATACAATATATCTGGGTTGCATATATTGTATACAGTCTAATATAAATCTATAGATATAGATTATACAGGTATGGGACCCGTTATCCAGAATGCTTGGGACCTTGGGTTTTCCGGATAAGGGGTCTTTCCGTAATTCGGATCTCCTACCTTTAGTCTACTAAAACAATTATTGAAACAGTAATTAAACACACTATGATTGTTTTGGCTCCAATAAGTTAATTAATACATTAAATATATGTTAGTTGGGACGAAGTACAAGGTACTGTTTTAATATTACTGAGAAAAAGGAAACCATTTTTAAAAATGTGACTTATTTGATTAAAATGGAGTCTATGGGAGATGGCCTTTCCATAATTCGGAACTTTCTGGATAATGGGTTTCCAGATAAGAGGTCCAATACCTGTATTGTTAAAAAGGCTTCATCTCAGTAGGATCTACTGGCCCCTTAGCTAATCTAGATATTTTATATGCTATCTCTTAATTTTGTGCATATGAATTAACAACTACAACAACAAATTAAACATCTCCAATAAGCTCTGTGTATCTTCAAGCACCCCCTCAGGCAAATTGCACATTTAGGGCACTGACAGATGGGATATTTTGTTTCTTCTCCACCAGCTAACATGTAAACTGCCACTCTGTAAACCTACGCAGCACAGCTACTTTCTGAAGTAGGTCGAAGTTTCCTCGCGAAGAAACTGGGCAACTTTGAGCTACAATGTGTTTCCCCAGACGCAATTTGCATGTTAGCCACTGTCACTGCCCTTTCTTTTGAGAAGAGAACAAATTGGACACGCAAGCAAACCTGCTACTCCATATTTCCTGATGGTACAGGACAATAAAAGTCTCTCTGGAAATTAAATGAATACAAATTAAAGCAGTGGCATGTTGCTCCAAATCAATTGGATTTAATTACCTCATTTATACACTTGCCACTACGTGCAATAACAGTAAAGCTGTAGTGAATTAAAACCCTCAAAACAAAAGTATGTTACTCAACCAAATGCAACATCTACAAAATGCTGCAAGCCAGGTTGGTTGCATTATCAGAGAAGGTTATTCTTAGGAACCTCCAGATTGCAGAAGTAAAAATGTTAATTTGAGAAGCACAAAAAGTAGATGATTCATTTGTAGACAGGGAAATCTGTGGTCAGAAAACAGTTGCTATAACTGGAAGCTATAGTTGCCCTTCATTTATTGGCTGAGAAAATGTTGGCTTCTTGAATTTACTGAAATATACACTAATGACTTCACAAACACAAGAATACGACAACACAACAAAAAAAAAATCTTAATTATTAAAAGCCAAGTCAAGAGAATCATTGCATTTTGTCTTTTATTAACAGCTGGCTTGAGGATTTACAATGAGGACAGTGGCACTCGTAGCAGCATGTCCATGACACAGGAGGTAACCTATGAGCGCAGATTATTCCAACAAATGGGGAGCAATACAATTTGTTCACCCCCCTCAAAGAAGCACAAATCACCTGGGTGACAATCCATTTTGAACTGCAACTACCCTAAAACTCAAAATATCAGTATTCTTGCTGAATGGTGTATTTTTCAAAGATTGACATTAGAGCTCGCCACTCGCTTTTCATTTCTGTGAGATTTTTAGAGGCATATTTATCACTGGCTGAAAATGAGAGTTCGCCCTATAAAAATACACTACTAAAAGACCCACAGAAATGAATATTTAGCAAAGGTTGAACTCTCATTTTCAACCACTGATAAATAGGTCTGTGCAAATCCCACAGAAATGAATGTTAAGTGATGGAGATCCACTCTGGAGGATTGCGGCACATATAAATATATCCAGACTATGTTTTTTTCCTCAGACTCTAAATCAGAAACTGGTTTCAGGAGCTGACCAAACTCAATATCTTCCTTTTTATTTTACCTAAATGGGAGTACCAATCCAAGTCAGAAAATTCTTGGAGCCTTTTGAAATGTACTGTATGTAGTCTATTTAAAGGAATTATTACAGCACAAACAACAAATGTGTTTGTCAAAGAGCATTAGTAAATGATGGTTTGCAGAATTACTGCCCTTCTTGAAAAATAGTTCTCAACAGGATGATGCAAAATGCAGACGTTCGTTCCTCTTCATCTTAGATTTTGGACCTCAAAAGTGAGGAAGGAATGGGAACATAGCTGTAGTAGTGGGAAATATGATTCATTACTAGTCATTTCTTTTACTGAATGGAACATTTTTTCACATGGCATTTTATCTTTCTCTTAAACAAAAATAAAAATGCTGTGATAGCGATATATCTTGACTGTGATAGCTATTTTTATTTCCCAGTAATCAATAAGAGATGCTTCAGTACATAAACTGTATTGTTTTCTCCCTAAATCTTATACCTTTGTTTTTTACACTCACTTTAATGGACTGAAAGTGTTAAAAGTAGCTCCTTATGGCTACAGGAACATTTGCCACTTACACATAAGAATAGATCATATTAGCTCTGAATAATGGCAAACCATTAGTGTTCAACCTTACTCTGAAGACTAGCTAGCCTCCACCATTGAGAATATGGGAGAACATGGTCTTTCCCACATCACAAAGTGCCTTAATCATGCACAGACAAATTATAAATACATCTCTGTGTATCTTAAATGGGAGATTTTATGAAGAAATAGAGTAAAAAAAAAAAAAAAGATCACATTGAGTGAGAAAAGGTAAGTGGTTGTAATGCAAAGCTAACAAACCACCACACACAACAGGTGTAATGACAGATGGGTGCGCCAGCGTTGTTTTTTTAGACGGGTACAGCACACTCTGTATATCATTACTTCCACCTGATATTAGTGCAGCTGTTGAACAAAAGTATAAAGAAGCAATTAGTCAAGCTAATAATAATAATAATTTAGTCATGATGTAATCTTGATTTAGATACAAATACATTTTACAGAAGGGTGGAAAAAAGCATTAATTGAATTGTTGTCTGCTAGTAGATTTTGGCAGAAAAAAGTTCCCACAGCATCTTTGTGCTTGAAAAGGTATGTTAAAACCTTTCCTGATGTATTCTGCAGAATATAAGAACTGGAAAATAACTCCACTGCATATGAGAGACAGTCTGGGCACATGGTATTGATCTGAATATTGGGGATATGTGATATACTCTCCAGCCAAAAGTTTTAGCAGTATATAAATATGTTATTACATGAAATGGTCATTAAACGGAGACTGCAAACAAAGCCTAAAACAGTGCTGATGTTCTAAAGACAATCTAAAAAAAATATAAAACAAAACTGAACATCCAAAAAGACACAGAAGTCTGGGAATAGACTGTAACCCTGTTGGGGAAAAATATATTATATTACTTGTAAAATGTTAACATGTTCTATTTTTATAAATGAGCTCTTTAATGTGTTGAAGGAAGATTTTTGCTGGCATTAAGAATGAACAGGCCTGGATAAGCCAAAATGTCAGATCCTATTGGAGTCTGATTTTGTGCTGGGTGGACAGGTAATATTAAAGGTGTTTTGTCTGTATTTCCCAAATATATTAAGCAAGTCTTAAATGTCACTATTGAAAGTATCTAATAAAAATAAGATAAATATCTCAAAGACCCCATATTTGTGATATTTTTCACTGCTTTATCATCATAGGTGGTACCTCACTAATAGCTCACCCTCTAAAGAACAGCAACACTTACATACGTAACAGATCGTTTTGCTGATAACTGACTTTTTAT
Source organism: Xenopus tropicalis (assembly GCF_000004195.4). NCBI lineage: Eukaryota > Metazoa > Chordata > Amphibia > Anura > Pipidae > Xenopus > Xenopus tropicalis. The sequence continues at coordinate 36,016,014 of NC_030679.2, forward strand.
TACCTGTATTAATAACATATGGGATTGTTGTTTCAAGTTTTTAATTTGTTTTTTTTTTTGTTTAAATCTTACTACCAGCTGTAATAGCACTTATCGTACTGCTTGCCTGAACAAAGCTAAAAAGTCAGGACAACTTGTTTGCCAGAAATGGCCCTACTGGATTCAGCTTTGGTTAGGGCCTAGCTACATCTGAGCAGGGTTCAAAGGCTGAGGGTAAGCAGAGGGCAAGCCCACCTGATATCGTTGCTCATGTTCCCTTGCACAGTTCCCTGGCAAGCCGATACTTCCCTATCTGAAGGGCACTTCTAGAGAGAGCTGAGCCTGGCCCCAGCCATAGACAACAATAGCTGCAATACCATTATAAGCTTAAGCGATGCAGCTTCTGTTATAGACATTCAAGAATTATCAAGCAGAAAAAATTACAGCGTAACTACTATGAATAACTGCATATATTCAAGTAAACAATGTTCTCTGGTCACAAGAAATGTCTACCATTCTACTTTCAGCATCAATTAAATTCACAAAAACAGAGCACATAAAAACTTTAAACAATAAAAGGAATACCTGGGACTAATACCCAAAAACATAAATTTCCAATATAAAGTTATTTGACTGTCTTCGCTCCAACACGTTACCATGAATTGTATCATGTTGTTTTCTAGGAAGCTAATGATGCTGCAGATCAAACTACTGTACCAAGAAGGTATAGATTTGTATAAATATATCCAACATGCTTGCTGTACTTCTACCCATGACTGGCGTATGGGGTGTTTATCCTTCTATATAAGTACACAAATAAACACACAAATTACAGTTGCATTTTATACAGTGAGTATTTCCCGTTCCTTGCTGCTTGAACTTGACCCCATTGACTATAATAGGTTATGTTTGGTCTGAGATGTTAAATTAAGGCATGCCTTTAATATTAGCTTGGCATAAAATAAAATTAAACCAGTTAGCTTTTTGTAATGGATTATTTCTGTGATTGTGATGCAGGGGCTTATGGCCTAAGATCTCCAGAAGAATAGAGCTGATAGTAAATCTAAAGATCATTCTTGGCACTAGGTAGTTTCTCTTTAAACGAATGACAATAATTTCTGCTTAAATTATTTCAAGCCAATTACTGATGATGCAGTGTTCTTTATTAGTCACATTTTCACATGACTTATGAGCCAGGTTATTAAAGCACCAGACAGGTTTTGACCTCATCTAACAGAAAGTATGCTATTATAACAAAAAAAAACTGAACACATGACATGTTTTGACATCTGCTTTGCTCAGGTGGAAAACAATGGTGGTGAAAGTCCTCCATTTCATCTATTACCACTTTTCTTACTAGGGATACATGTAAACATGCTGCTTAAAGAGGGTATAAGAGCAAAAGGTGGACCATTACCTAAATGTCCAAGCAAGCATTACCTTCCTGTGGTGCCATTTCCAGGAGAAATAAACATTGGTGCTGCACTACTGAAAGAGCAGTTGATCAGAAACATATAATCTTTGGCACCAGCACTAGGTTGAGTGCAAGGCCCTAAAGTGTTGAAGAAGAAAAAAAAAAAAAATATACAGAAATGCACCACCCCAACCCCCAAATTACATAAAGGTTTCTGACATACAAAGGGCATGCTATCATACTACATACTCAGTTTTACCACCCATTATATGATGGTAAAAAAAATGGTAGACAATGTTCTGCAATCCAGATATCACAAACTATGTGGTTCAGCAACATCTGGAAGACTCTGCTTATCCATTCACAGACTGATGCATATTAAATAGGTTGTAGAAATGCAAAGAATGGAATGAATAGGTTGTATTAGATGGGAAATTACTACATCCTAATAAGCATAGAATGAAGATGTACAATTATTAGATGAAGTGTGGCATAAAAAGGTTGTAATAGTTGCTAGAAGCTACAGTACCTTGAATTAGGCATGAAGGATATTCCCTCATCTCCTTAAATACAGCACATGACATACAGTAAGAGCCCCTTTATATGCACACTGTAACCCCTTGGATGCCAGCCAGGCTTCATGTGATGAACAATGAAGTCATTAACATGAGGCCAGAAATATCTGCCATCTAGATGACAGATATTAAGGTTAATGTCAAATGCTTAAGTATTTAGCACCTATGTGCACTGTACAAACACATTACATACTGCATGCAACTTGGATAAACTTTAATTTATCCAGCTACAAGAAATCCATGTGCCATAAAAGGTGGAAAGATATTTAAAAAATAATTATTTCCTGCATTCTCTTAAAAGGGCAACATTTATTTTTCCCCATAAAATTTAGCATTTTATGCTTTTTGATTTTCTTTCCACATTTCTAATGCTTTCTCTGACTTTAAGAAACATGTCATAACAGTCTAAATTTAATTCTTAAAATCTAGCTCTTTGTTCAAAGTATTTTGCCGTTTATTTTTTTTTCTACAGGAAGTGTTCTCCAGCTAGACATAAACCATTTTATTCTACAGGACAAAAACCAAATTCAAGTCCTATACCTTAGTGAAAAATACATATAGTAAAATGTTGACTTTACATTCTTGGATTTTACATTCTTTAATTGCCATTCTATCCCATATAGGCAACCTGCGGGGTTTTTTTTCCCTGGATTTTATGTCTTCCTGAAATTTACACAAAATAAAAGTTTTGGGTTTTTTAAACTGAATCGTAGGCAAAAATAACTATGGCAAAATGACCCAACATTTGTTTTTCCATTGGTTATAAGAGTGTGAATGTAAAGGTATTTTGTCAGCAAACAGTTGATAATTCTAGACCTAAAAGTTAACTGAAATTAGAGTTAATATGGATATAGGACCTTTTATCCAGAAAGAGTGGCTTTTCTGGATGAGGAGTGTTTCCATAACTTGGATCACCATACATAAAGAAATAGGTCAGAAATGCAGCAATTATTTGCTTAAAATGGACTATATGTGAGATGGTCTTCCCGTAATTCTGAGCTTTCTGAATAACAGGTTTACATATAATGGATTCTATACCTGTATCCTACTTATATACCTGTAAGAAAGAAAATATACCTTGTGTTCCTAAACCTTAGCATCTTTAAAACCGATTTTATGTTTATCATGTGTCTGTGCTACAATTAGTAGTCTATGTGGCAAACCCCATACAAAACAATGAAACACATTTTTATCTGCTACAAATAGAAAACTACAAGACATGAGGCAAAGGCCTAAAACAAAGCACCAGTGCTGCCCTAGGCACTGGATCTCCAAGTACCCACTCACTAACTGGCACATGCGCTGTACAGTCTTCACATGTTCCAATGGTGGTAAAAAGAGCTTTTTTAAGCTTTTGTTTTATATATAACATGATACAGGGAGGGCACTCACCAAAAAAAAATCAGTAAATTGACTGGGTGCCAGGTGAGGAAATAACCATGTAGATAACGAAGGACTCCGCACTCACAGGATTTGAAAATAATCAAAAAGAATCTTTAATGTGCAGATATCAACGTTTCGATCACATAATGTGACCAAAATAATATAGTAAAATGAATTGTAAATTTGTCTGATCAAGAATTCAAAGTCCTTCTCTAACTCTATTTGCCCTGTATTTCTTGCTTCCTTTTGCCAACCTTCATGGTTTTATTGCCAGGCTGTTGCAAAGAGCCTATGTTTTTACTTTATATATGAAAAGAACAGATAAGCCTTGAGAAAAGTATGTGCCTGCCTCTCTGAAAGGAGACCTGACACTTTTCCATGTCCAAAATGACCCCTTGCAAGCTTTCACATGACTACTCAGTGTTACTGATACTTTTGTCTCACAAAGGCAAAGGATTTTTCCAGCAGACTCAGTGGAATGATTTGGCCGTTAGCAAAGGCAATGCAGCAGTAAACTCCAAGGCTGCAAGAGCACTGTCTTTACACCATGGTGGTCTCACACCCACAGATAACTTGATGAGACAGAATGATTATAAAGGCTTCACAATACAGCCTATAAATAACTGCTAGCACAGGTACGGGATCCGTTATCCAGAAAGCTCCAAATTACGGAAAGTCTGTCTCCCATAGACTCCATTTTAATCAAATAATTCATATTTTTTTAAAAATTTTCTCTCTAAAAATAAAACAGTATCCCAACTAAGATATAATTAATCCTTATCTGATGCAAAACAATCCTATTGGGATTAATTAATGTTTTATTGATTTTTTAGTAGACTTAAGGTATGAAGATCTAAATTACGGAAAGACCCCTTATCCGAAAAACCCTGAGCATTCTGGATAATGGGTCCTATACCTGTAACAAGGGCATATTATCTTGCTACCTCTTAATAAACAAAATGCTGCAAAAGGTTTCCCATTTTAATACCAATAGTTTTGCAGTAGATAAAAAACTAATGAGACAGATAATGCTTTCAACAGCTGTTAACATTATTAATGTATGTTGAAAAGTTGCTCAGAACTGTATTTGGCCCAATGGTGCTTTGGGGTTTGCCAGTGTTGCTTGCAGTATAGATGGAGCACAAGCAACAGCTCAAAGAGACACAGAATGCAATACTAATGGCAAACATGGGCTGCATCCTCATTCTAGGTAAGCCACTGAGGTAGGGAAGCCCCAAAGCCTTCAGCAGATAGCAGCAAACAAAAAGCCCAGCGATGTGAGCAAGCAAGGGGAAATAATACACAGATATAAACTCGTAGTAAAAAGGTACCTGAAAACATAGTCTTCTCTCGGGTCCCTGTTGGGAAACGCCTGCCCATTGCGCTTACTAAAAAGCTTCTGGAAGAGAGTGGGCGGCATTTTTTTGGTAAAGTTACACTATCTCCCCCAGCAGCGAGCCATTCTTCTGTTTCCCTCACTACACACTTAGCTCCCCATCTGTGTCCAAGTCATATGACTGCTTCTCCGCTTGACACCCTCGGCTGTCAGATGTGCTTAAGGGGGCGGGAATTCAGGGCACTCACCCCTCCCAGGTTCCTGCCAGCCACTTCCTGGAGAGAAAACGGCGGAGGGAGAAATGTAAGCAGTCCTGTGATTGGCTGGCTCGCAGCCGCAGACAATTGGCCTGGGCTCGTTGTGTTTTGTTTGTATGTGTACGGTGTCCATTTTAGGACATATGTGTGCAAAATGACAATGCGTCTCAATTGTATTCTGTTACTAAAAATTAATTATGTTGTCACCCCGTTAAGTTCTGAGTAATCCCACAAAGTGTCAGCGACTGTTCCGGGCTGTATCTTACACTGTTCTGCTTCCTCCTCCCTTCGCCCACCTCCCTCCGCCCTGCTTCCTCTCTCCACCTCTCTCTGCCTCCTGTGCTTGCTTGCTACCTGTGTGTAAACAGTAGTTCCTAGGTACCTCATACTTTCTCCTTTCTGCTCCCCGATCCCTCTATTTGGTACTATTCTACCTACTCCCTGATCCCTCTAGCCTGTCACATCCTCCAACATAACCCCATGACAGGTAGTCAGTGAGTGTGGTTATACCATTTTTTAAACTTCAAAATGTAAAAATGGATACTATAATAAGGGAATCTTTAAGTGCTCTTGAATCCTTTAATGATCTTTTAATAGAGTTAGATGTTTCTAATTATATCATTTTATACACTTAAAACTGCTGACAGTGCTCAAAATAAAAGTTACAAGTCAGTTTACCCCTGAACCTTAGCACAGAACAGGTTGTGGGGTGCATGTAGAATGCTACATCATACACGAATTAGGTAGCATGCTGTAGCATAAAGAATCAGGGAGAGTAGGGAGCAGGTAGAATCCTGCAGCAGGAAGAATCAGGGAGTGTAGGGAGCGTCAAGAACCCTGTAGCATGAAGAATCAGGGAGAGGAGGAAGCAGGTAGAACCCTGCAGCAGGAAGAATCAGGGAGTGTAGGGAGCAGGTAGAACCCTGCAGCATGAAGAATCAGGGAGTGTAGGGAGCAGGTAGAATCCTGCAGCAGGAAGAATCAGGGAGTGTAGGGAGCAGGTAGAACCCTGCAGCATGAAGAATCAGGGAGTGTAGGGAGCAGGTAGAATCCTGCAGCAGGAAGAATCAGGGAGAGTAGGGAGCAGGTAGAATCCTGCAGCAGGAAGAATCAGGGAGTGTAGGGAGCGTCAAGAACCCTGTAGCATGAAGAATCAGGGAGAGGAGGAAGCAGGTAGAACCCTGCAGCAGGAAGAATCAGGGAGTGTAGGGAGCAGGTAAAACCCTGCAGCATGAAGAATCAGGGAGTGTAGGGAGCAGGTAGAATCCTGCAGCAGGAAGAATCAGGGAGAGGAGGAAGCAGGTAGAACCCTGCAGCAGGAAGAATCAGGGAGTGTAGGGAGCAGGTAGAACCCTGCAGCATGAAGAATCAGGGAGTGTAGGGAGCAGGTAGAATCCTGCAGCAGGAAGAATCAGGGAGTGTAGGGAGCGTCAAGAACCCTGCAGCATGAAGAATCAGGGAGAGGAGGAAGCAGGTAGAACCCTGCAGCACGAAAATGTAGGAAGCAGGTAGAATGCTGCAACATGGACAAATTGCGGAGCAGGTAGAATGCTGCAGCACAAAGAATGACGGTACAGAAGGTACAATGATGCAGCATACACAAATCAGGGAGCAGGCAGAAGTGTAGGGAGCATCCAAAACCCTGCAGCATTAAGAATCAGGGAGAGTAGGGAGCAGGTAGAACCCTGCAGCATGAAGAATCAGGGAGAGTAGGGAGTAGGTAGAACCCTGCAGCACAAAGAATCAGGGAGAGTAGGGAGCAGGTAGAACCCTGCAGCATGAAGAATCAGGGAGAGTAGGGAGTAGGTGGAACCCTGCAGCACAAAGAATCAGGGAGAGTAGGGAGCAGGTAGAACCGTGCAGCAAGAATAATTAGGCAGAGGAGAGAGCAGGAACAATGCTGCAGCATGAAGAATCAGGGAGTAGGGAGCACGTAGCATGTAGAATGCTGCAGCACAAAAAATCAGGGACAGTAGGTAGAAGGTAGAATCCTGCAACACAAAGAATCAGGGAGTGTAGGGAGCAGGTACAATGCTGCAGCACAAAAAATCAGGGACAGTAGGTAGCAGGTAGAACACTGCAGCATACACGAATCAGGGAGTAGGAAGCAGGTAGAATGCTGCACACAGTATGTGTCAGGCTGGAGGAATGAGAGAGCAGGACAGAGAGGGGTGGGGGGAGGGAGTAGGGAGCAGAACAGAGAAAGTATGCTGTAACCCAAAACAATCCCTTACACGTAGGAAGAGCGCAAAGAGCCAAACTGGGGAAGCACGATAAAGACTTATTAGTAACACATTGATGTCCGAAAATGGACACCGTAGTACGTGAGCTTTCTCACGGCCTCAGAATCAGATGGCAGAGTCACGTGACAAGAGCATTTGCTTGTGTTGTTGTTGTTAGGTGTGTTTCCTTGTGTGTGAGAGGGAGGCAATTTATTATGAGAACTCTGAGAAATGATCCCTACCCACAGTTAAAGGGATCTTTCCTTAATTTGGATCACCATACCTTATGTCTACAAAAAAATTATTTAAACTTTAATTAAACCTAATAGGATTGTTTTGACTCTAATAAGGATTAATTATATCTTGGGATCAAGTACAATGTACTGTTTTATTATTACAGAGCAAAAGGAAATCATTTTTAAAAATTAGAATTCTTTACTTATAATCTATGGGAGATGGCCTTTCTGTAATTTGGATAACAGATTCCCAGATAACAGATCTTATACCTGTATATACTGAGGGTGCCTGACAAACTGGCACCCCCTAGTGTATATGACTTTCTTTGTCTTTTACGGTGGATGTTTGTTTTATCTATCAGTATTGTCAGTGGAGCAGTCTATCCAAAACATCTTTGCCAGAAACTTACATGGACCCAGAAAACATATGCTATTAGTATTTAGTATGATTTTTGGCATTTTATTGCTTATTTGATGCCTTCCCTGAAATCCCTAAAAGCCCTGATTTTTTATTTCTTAGATCTCACATTAGCTCTGGCCAGCCACCTCCCATCTCTAGAAAAGACACAAGTTCAACCTTTTACTTACAATACCCCAATAAAGTTATCTTCTATAGTTTTCTTCTATAGTCAATCCAGTCTTAAGCCTTCTATAGGTTATGGCTACATGAGATATGCATAGCCTGCAGTCTTTCACTTGGTGAGTGGGGAGTTATGTAACTAGGGACTGAGTTAGTATTGAGATTTAATTTAACTTTGGAGGATATATAAAGTCAGGGGTCCAAAAAAACCTATAAAATATACACGCCCTTTCAATTCTGTTTTTCACTGGTTGGATGTTACTTCTCAGCTCAAAAATCATCTGACACCAGTTTATAACACTAATATAGATAATTTACTATCATATAAAGACCAGTGATAATATGCATTTACAACACCTTTGCAACCAAACTTCCTGCAGGAAATTTTGTGACACTTCAGAAAGGCAACACATATGTCTTTCAGTTCACTTTATTGCTGGTGGAAAGGCATTTCAGGGAGATTATTTGCCCACGGTAGCTGGGATTAACCACGGGCGACTAATCTCCCCATGGGCCATCAACCTATAGCCCTGTAGATGTTTTAGGGATAATTGAACTATGCTTTCAAACAAGTGACTGGAAAATATTTCCTGCCCTGCTTTTGGTTAACAGAAGTGGTGCAAACATTATAACTTATATTATCCATTAGTTTGTTACAAGACATAGTTTTCTAGTAGCCCCACACAATATCTTGCACATTCCTTAATAGACAGTGTAGTGTGTGCAGATGCCACCTGCTGGGCACTGGATGGTTGAACTAAAGGGGCACCCAAGTTAAGCATGTAGGGAGAGATTGTAATTGTACACTTAAGGCAAAAGGCAAAGACAGCCGAACATCTTCTTTCCTCTGCCTGTGTTTTGTAGAAAAGTATGCATTTTTGTATGAAAGAATGCATTTTCACACCCATTTCCGTACAGTGTAGCATCACCTGTCAATGGAGCTACAGGAAGGAGAATGTGACAGTGGATATGCTTTCAAGAACCTGTGTTCAAAATGCAGGAGGAGGAAAGAGGATGATCCACTATGTGTGCCCTTGGATTTAAACTGAATAAGACTGCTGTACCTGGGAAATGGTACACCATTTTGTGTTTTTGTTTTCTTGCACTCTTATCCCTGTAAACATGTTCATGTTGGTGAGAGGGAAAGAAGGCCCTAACCTGAGTGGATTTTAGGGCCCAGTGTTCCAACTCTGAGAGCTGTGCTGGGAGAGACACAAAGATTGCTTCCAGTTATGTATCGTATCCATTTACTTACTCTGACTTCTCTTCTAAACATTGTTTTCAGTCGATTACTATCAGTGTTGTGGAATTCTAATTAAGTAGCTGATTTAGCTTTTGCTCTAAGACTTGAATCTGTAAAAGGCTATCTGGTTTTGAAAACTGCTTCTTAGATGCAGCAGAGGTCAATTTCCTCTCATAGGTGAGCAACCATATTTTCTGGATTTGTACTTACAGTAAATTAAACATGAAACAAAAGTCCTGACACCCTGTGAAATGTTCAGGAACATGAAATGATCAGGAAGGGTGAGGACGAGAGTCTGCTTTGGGTGGCCCCTGGTATAGCATACTTTTAAATTAGGTGTATATTAACCACCCTTACCTTTTTCAACACTCATACTTTACCTAAGGTTTTATCATGGCAATTTCATTCTCAGTTATAAAAAAGGGATGTACAAATAATAGGTAACATTCAGATGTTCAGATGATTCAAATGTACCTATTGGTTTTATCTTGGCATTTATACATTACACCTTAAGCAAACATTAAGCCTCATGGTACAACGTTCTCCCCTTGGCAGCTGACCAATAAATAATGCACTATGAAATGATGACTTTCAAAAACATTCTAGCATGGTATTTATAAAAAAGGAGTCATGCTATATATATTAGTAGACTAAAGTGAAGGGATCCTGCAAGATTTGTATTTCTTTTTTAATAGAATTTTTAGAAAACCAGAATGCAAAATCTTTTGGGTGGCCACCTTCCCCTTTCTCGGGTGGACTTCCAACTCCAGTTGCAGGAGCAAAGAACAGAGCCAGAATTATGCAGATCAGGTTGGATTATCACTGGAAGATTCATTGCATTTTAAAGGAACGGTAAAACAAAAAAATTAAAGTGTTAAATAATTAAAATTTATGGTAGTGTTGCCCTTCACTGGTAAAACTTGTGTGTTTGCTTCAGAAGCACTACTGTGTATGTAAACAGGCTGCTGCATAGCTATGGGACAGCCAGTATTACTTTCAGATGTTACGAGACTGCAGCTCCCAGAATGCTGTGACATAATGCTAGTATTTGTAGTCCATCAAAACACTAAGGGGCACATTTACTAAACAATTTTGAGAAAATTTCGTATTTTGTCTTTTTTCTAACTTATAGAACATTTCGGAATGTATGCAAAAAGTTCGTTAAAATTCCATTTAATGCGTGGTTTTCCTTAAATTTCAACGAAAAATTGTGCAAAGAATACGAACATTTCAGAATTCGTTAACGCTTTGGTTACACTTTCCTTGGGACTATGTTTTTGCCAGGTTTGGTTTGTCGAGTACCATTGAGTCCTATGGAAGGCTTCTAAAGCCAGACATGGAAGGCATCAAAGCCAGAAAGATTTTTCTGGCACGAAAATATCATGACTTTCAGAATGCAATTGCGATATTTTCGTACAAATGATAAAAGCATTGTTGAGACATTTTAGAACTTCAGAAATTATCATCGTTACTCTGAATTTTTACCATATCGTGTTTTACGCCCAGAAAAAAAATTGGATTTAAGTAAATGTGCCCTTAAATATTGATTGATCAACAGTGTTAAAGGAACAGTAACACCAAAAAATTAAAGTATTTTAAAGGAGAAGGAAAGGCTAATAAAGAGTTAATCTCAAGCTGCAGGCATACCTTCAGTTGTCTCAATAGTGCCCTTAAGTCTCCCCATATTTCACCTGTTCAGATGATCAGAAGCCAAACAGGAAGAAAAAACGCTGAGCTGTGTAAAGAAAGTTTCCATAATGCCTCACTCCTGCACTGAGACCCAGACCAAGTGTACATGCTCCGTTTGTAAGCTTCCTGCTGATTGGCTCAGAGCCACATTCCTAAGGGGTGGAGTGAGTTCTTAGCATTCTTGAGGGAGGGGGAGCAGGAGAGAGGAGAGAGCTGCGTGTCTCTGGCACAGGAATTACAGACACAAGAAATCTTTTGACAGAAAAGTCAGTGCAGCGTTTCTGTGAGTGCTTATGGCTGTATTTACATAGACCTTTCTGATAAAGCTTACTTGGTTTTTACCTTTCCTTCTTTAAAGTAATAAAAATATAATTTACTATTGCCCTACACTGGAAAAACTATTTTGTTTATTTCAGAAACCCTACTATAGTTAATATAAATACCCTGCTGTGTAGCCTTTGGGGCAGTCAATTTAAACTGCAAAAAAGGAGAAAAGTCACAGGTTACATAGCAGATAACAGGTAAGACATCATTGTAATTCTACAGAGTTTGTTACCTGCTTTATAACCTGTGCCTTTTCTCCTTTTGAATAGCTGCCCCCTTGGCTAGATAGGGGATTTATATAAACTCTAGTAATGTTTCTAAAACAAACATACCAGTTTTACCAGTGCAGGTCAGCAGTACATTGTAGTGTCATTTCTTTGATATATTTAAATTTTTTGGTGTTACTGTTCCTTTAAACTTACATTTAATGGATGAATTTGTAGTCTACAAATGGAGTTTGGGTGAGGCTTTTTTCTATTCCACTAAATAAAATGGGACATCTTGGAGCTATCTTGTTTCTTTGTTGTGCGTAGGGGTCTATTTGGGCCATGCCATGAAAAGTGCTCTGGAGTCAACAGCAGTGTCTAGTTACTGTAGCTATATTTCGAGGTTGCTTGATCTGGGCAAGCTCTGGGTTTAATAAGATTTGTAATAGAATCAAAGGAGCTTCTTAATAGCTGTATGGTAAAGATAAAGCTTATAATTTACAGCTTAAAATTCCATATTCATGATAGTTTCCCTTAGCAGAACTGGTAACTTACATGCAAAACTTACATAGGGGTTGCTCTGTTAATATTATACTTACATAATTAAGTTTAGTCGAAAAAGACCAAAGTACATCAAGTTCAACCCCTTCAATCAAACCCCAGTGCACATATACTGTATACACAAACTTATACCTAACTATATATATATACCAATTTCTATACTAATTGTAGATCATTGTATCATAATAGTGTTGAATTATTCTTGTTCAATAAATCATCCAAGCCCCTCAAAGGCATTAATAGAATTACAACATCACTTGAAAGGGCATTCCACAACCTCACTGCCCTCACCATAAAACCTGTTGCTAAGGTGTGTTGATCATTTTTATGGGAAAAAGATCCCCCTTATCTGTCTATAACCCCCTCTTATGTACTTGTAAAGAGTAATCATGTCCCCTCACAAGTGTCTTTTTTCCAAAGAAAACATTAACCTTGACTTTCTAACCCCCAAATTTAGAATCCTCCACCCCAACCTTTTTGTTGAAAATGAAGATTGGTTGGATGCATTTTAGTGGAATAGCATGTGCAAATATGATTACTGAACAAATGAAATGGGATACGAGGTTTTGATAACCAAACAAAAGAAGTCATCCATCAGGCTGTCTTACTGTAACTTGGATGACTTCATAGTTAATTATTTTGCGAACAAGTTTTCCTTACAATAAAATGATGAAACAAAGTAAGTTCTATGAAATTATTTTATAGAAAGAGGCTTGGAATTCCAAATATGGACACTTAAGAGTTTGAAATAGTTTTATAGCATTTCTAACAGAAATACACATATGCACAGAACATACAACATGAAAATTAAATATAGCAATAAATATCACAGTGTATGCAATATATGTATGCTGTACTTGCAAGAAAACTCAGAAATGACAAATGTCAGACACATATTTCCAACAAGCGTTTTGTTGTCATGACAATATTTGTGTAAAGTAATTTCCCAACCTAAATTAATTTCTGTATCAGATAAATTCATTGCCAAAACACCAGCAATTTCATTAGAAACGATTTTGTAACCAAAACCTTAAATAGTGGTTGTGCTAGTAACATTAGCATAGTATGGGTTAATTAACTATAAGGTAGTCAGGTTACAGTAGTCTCTACTTATCTGGTTGTTAGTGAAAGAGACTGTTTGGTGGAAATGAAAATTGGTTGGATGCATTTTAGTGGAATAACACTGAACAAACAAAAAAAACCCAAATCAACACATTGCAAAACTAAAGCAATTTCCTTATATATGGAAGACTGAACAGTGCTTTCAAGGGCAACGCTTCTGTCTTGAAATAATGAAAACCATGAACACAAAAGGGTAAATAATATTGTGATGTCCAGCAGTTGCTGGAAGTTTTGGTGAGTCGTGAACATGGGACCTAGGGTGCTTCCACTATAACACTTCAGAAAGTTAGAATAATATCTGTGAAAAAAGAACACCAAAAGAAACAATTTTAAACATGGCTTTGATGTCACATATGCTGTATTTGCTATATGGCAATATATGGTATTATATCATAGAGAAACAGAGAAACATCTGAGTTTCACTTGGACTAAAGAAATTATATTAAAAAGCCTATGCAAAATTGATGTGGTTTGTCAAGTTTTTCTAGTCCTTTTGAGAGTTTGTAGACCCATTAAAAATGAATGTGAATTTGATGCTTTCAACATTTAAATTTTTCTTTTAATGTTTGGTTTTTTTAAATAAATATACAAATATTTGACTTTGGTAAAATTTTGAGTTTATTTGAATTAAATCTGTCTGGGCTTTATTTTGTAAGATTCTTTAGTAAAATCCTTCCGCTAAAATTCAAAGCCTTCCCTCTGCTCCTCACTACATTTCTTCACTTGTTTCCCTGTACACTCCTGGCCTCCTATGCTCCCCCCAGAGCCACCGTATTTTTACACCATCCACATACACTAACATTTTACATTTAAAACCTTTCTCGCTGCTCCTTACCTCGGGAATTTCCCTTTAAGAAACTCTCTCTCAATCTTTTTGAACTTTATCTTGTCTAGTCCAGTCTTGGTATTTAAAGACCAATGCCAAAACCTTGTGCACTTTTGCCCTCCAATTTGTGCCTGTCATTTACAGGGACGAGCTTACAACTTAAGCATGTCTCAATCAACTGTGTCTCTTACCACATGGCACTTCATTTATACTTAATTTTATTAATTATAATTATTATTTATGATTATGTCCTCCCTGTGGGTACTTTTGTATACTGTAAGATTGTACAGCGCTGTGTATCTGTGTAGTGCTTTATAAATAAAGTTATACATACATACATACAACTGAAATAATCACCTTTGGGTATTTTGTGCTTCGGTGGTAGGCGCGGATTGGCAATTGGAATACCTAATATTGCTGAAGTACATCGACACACCGGGGCCTTTATAATGCAGCATATCTCTTTTGTTTCATGTAATACCTACAAAATGGCAATTATTTTCCATACTATATTTCCTGCATATTGAATAGAATTTCACAGCATTTTGTTATTTACTTTTAATAGATTTTATTATTGTTCTTTTCTAGAGCTTGCTCTAGCTCTGAATTTTGCAATGATGGTGAAGGGCTGCAAATGTGTTATATCCATTTACAGTCACAGCCTCAGCTTCTTTTGCCAATAGGTAGTTCCTTATTCAAGTCGTTTGGAGCCATGGAAGGATTTCACAGATGCTATTTAGCTGCTGCATGTGACACTGGACTTAAGGCTAGTGCCAGCATTTTGCTTACCTTTATCTCTTTGTCTCTAACACAGATTATTATTATTTAATTATTTATTATTTATATATGCACAGTAAAGTCAGAAAATCTGTTCTACTGTGCATGCACAATAGCCAAAGCCCAAGCGCTGATGACTGCAAGGTAAGAAAAAAGAGCGGCATGCCATGCACAGTCTGCAAGATGATGCATATTCTGCCACTTTCCATTGAAAGAGGACTAAAACCTAACTTCACATACCTGTTTCTCAGATTCTTTTTGCATGCTCAGTGTGGAGGAAGGAGCAATTTGGATTGAATGTACAAATGGACCACTTGTATTAGGAATCATTTCTTCTTCCATAGATGAGACACAAACTGGAGATAGATCTAGCTGTAGATAGTAAACTACAATTATGCACTTGCTATAATAAAAGGTGGTATTGTCAATAAAGATACCTTTTATTACATTTATCAACTTTCTGCTATGCTATGGCCCTGGTGTCATGATTGATGTATCAGAAATTAGTTTATTCAATTACATTTATCTAGATCCAAATCTATGTTGATATTAACAACTAAAACTAACAAGCAAAAAACATTAAGAACTAACATGCCAAAAAACATTCAGCTAACAAATTGCAAAATTGCTCTAAGTAAGTTTTGCTAATTGCAAGTACATAACCTATTCATTTAACAATGCGCTAGAGCTTTGTGTGTTTGGACCAGTCTTGTACATGTTGCTGTTCTACTTGAGAGAAATAAAGTAAAGCAAAAAATAGCTCCAACTCATGCTTTATGCATTAATATAATACATAAGGATGGCAGTTAGATGGAGCAACAATTACAATGTGGAGCACTATTTGCCACATACATGGGTTGCGGTGGAGCTCTTTGCTAATACTTAGCCAGGCTTCTTTGTCAACAATGCACCTGGCCAACACCGTCACTGATTAGCTTTTGCAGTTCAGCAGTTAGAACAAGGAAAATTTAAATGTTATTGGTTGCCGTGGGTTTCTACCCAGGTGCCTCTTTCTCCTCTGTTAACCAATGAACCCCTATGTTTCACCAGTACAGACGCTTCCAGAGTACATATCCCTAACGTTTAGAGAAAAGGAATGTTCTTTGCAAACAATAAGCTATGGCAACAAAACCACTACTAAAATGATAAGAATATATTGAATTTATTCTCCATGTAAAAAACTTATTGGCAATTTTTGTTGTTTGAACACTTTAGTACATTTCAGAGAAAAAGTCCAAATCTTGTGCTGCAGTATATATTCAATGTCACAGCTTCATTCTATATTCCCCTCTGGCAAAAATGATAGAGGGAAGTATATGTACATGTGGCCATTATACAAACAAAACTACTGTGCATAAGGCTGACAATTTAGAAAAAAACATTTACCTTCATATCTTCTGGACATGCAAAGGGAGTACTTGTCAGTACCAAACCCCGCTTAAAGGAGAAGGAAAGGCAAAGTCACTTGGGGGTGCCAAAATCTTAGGCACCCCCAAGTAAATTTAATTGCTTACCTCGTACCCTGGGCTGGTGCCCCTGTACGGAGAAAACAGCACCAGCCCAGGGTACCTGGAGTGCAGCGCTTCCGGCTTCCCTTTCCGAAAATGCCAGCGGTCTGCGCATGCACAGTAGAGTGAAAAGCCGACTTCTCTGTTAAAGTTCCGCTATTCACTCTACTGTGCATGCGCACGCAGGGAACCAGGACGGAGGAAGCAATCACTGCTACCCCGGGCTGGTGCTGTTTTCTCCGTACAGGGGCACCAGCACGGGGTACGAGGTAAGCGATTAAAGTCACTTGGGGGCGCCTAACATTTTGGCACCCCCAAGTGACTTTGCCTTTCCTTCTCCTTTAAGTGAAACAGGTAGAGTGTTTTTGGTTTGCTAAGGGTAAAAAAAAAAGTACTTTTTAATCAAAATACTATGTTCATACAGTAACTGATTCAATAAGCTGATAAAAGATGCTTATGACTTCTGACAAGATCTATTGGTGTACAAGGAACAATAATGTTTATTGTATGGGTCCCTTACATTTTAGTGATAAGCGATATTTAGCATTACATTAATTTATAGCATGCTAAAGATTGACTTCTGCAACCTTCAGGCTTGGTATATCAACTGCTAAATGGTTGCTAGGGCTTAAGTACCCCAGCAGCTTGTACACAAGAATGGAAAATCAACAGGAGATAGCCCGAAAAGAGTAACTAAGTAACATATCAATTTGTTTTCATTATTTATTTTGTTGATTTTTTTTTAATAATTAACCTATTATGACAGTTTCCAGGCTGCAACTAAAAATTGTAGCTGGTCTTCAGCAACTAAAAATACATCAACTGTTCTGATTTCAAATTGGTTGTAATTCTTTTTAGGCCCTCTCATGCTGATCTTCCATTCTCATTTTTTATTACAGGTATGGGATCCCTTATCCAGAAACCTGTTATCCAGAAAGCTCCGAATTACGGAAGGGCCATCTCCCATAGAGTCCATTATAAGCAAATAATTCTAATTTTTAAAAATGATTTACTTTTTCTCTGTAATAATAAAACAGAACCTTGTACTTGATCCCAACTAAGATATAATTAATCCTTACTGGAAGCAAAACAATCCTATTGGGTTTATTCAATATTTAAATGTTTTTAAATAGATTAAGTTATGGAGACCCCAATTACGGAAATATCCCTTATCCGGAAAACCCCAGGTCTTGAGAATTCTGGATAACAGGTCCCATACCTGTACTGCAAACAGCTCAACCATGCTGCACAGTAGTGATTTGCAAATTGCTGCAGCCAGAAAAATAATGTTAAAACAAATAATTTATTAAATATCCATCCAATATAGTCCATATTAAAGATCCATCCAAGATCTTAGTTCTGCCTGCCTACCTTGAACATATCTGAGTGAATTTTTCCAAGGTATCTGCAACATTATTTTTAATCTTAACAACGTTATGCACTGATGACACTTTGTAGGGGATAGACCTGCGCTTTGTTTTAACATTATTTGGCTTTATGGTGTGTATTATAGGTTGTTATTCTGTATACTAGCAATTGATGTCATCATAAGTGGTAGACCAAAACGTTGCTCTAAGAAAATCCTGCATTATATTTAATATCCTGGATAGATTACTTGCTGTATATATACATTGTTTTCCCTTGAGAAAGGTCACTAAGTACAACAGAAATGTTGGGAATCTAAATAAAATCTTTTTTTTATTTTCTGTACTTTGCCTGTTGAGTGCGATATATATATAAATAAATAAATAACACAGCATGTACCATCGGTTGAATTAAAGTGTAGCTTAAACAAGTTCTTTTCTACCCTGGAACAATTTGTTCCAGTGCAGAAGAAAACTTTTTCCAAATCACTAAGCCCTCCGCCTATAAACTTGCATTGCATTCATTTTAACGCAATGCTTGGGCTATGTGATTTGGTCAGGTGTTAGAGCTCATCACTGATACTGAGCTGCAATATCCATGAACAAAATGTAGTTCAACTGGTACATGTTCTGTCAAACTGACACACTGATTTGCTTTGATGAATGTGTCAATTTATTAAACAAATTCGTAATAGTGAGGAAAGTGAACAAATAACAATTTTCTTGTACAGGTATGAGATCTCTTATCCAGAAATCTGATCCAAATAACTTAAAAAACCATTGTCTGAAAAACTACAGCATTGTGAATAATAGATCCCGTACCCCTAGAAGTAAAATTGACTTCCCTGAAGTTTAGTTCTTGGTTAATACTGTGTTTGTTTGGTTTTTCTAATGTATAAAATATATAGTGAATAAGGTTTTGTAAGATATTGTAAGCATTTTATAAGTCACAGAGGATGTCACTCCTAATAGCCTGATATTTCAAAACAGGGGGAGCATTATTCATTATTGAATTATATCATTATTTATTATTATATTACAAAATATTCATGGCTTTTATATAGTATAATTACTTTATGATCAGTATCATCCAGATGTGTTATTACAGATCCATTTGTTATTCATATTTTTCTGTAAACGATGCGCCACAGTATATTTTCCCTTTGAGTTCTAAAAAGGTGTGTGACATAAAATACACCTGCAGCAACTGTACGGCAGTTTCACTACTTCAGTCAGTATCTGGGTGACTGAAATCCAAACTTGAATCCTATTTGTCTGCAGCAGTAGCTGGACCTTTTGCTCTTTATTTATCTGAAGTAGACTGTAATACTCCTACAATTAACTTATGCATTATGATATATTCTGTGGTAGTTTCTACCAATAACGTATCCCTATAGTGATGGTAACTATAATCCTTACATCTAAGTAAGCTATTATCTTTGCTGCTATGGACATTTAGTATAATCTATGTACAGTATAGCTGATTAGGGTAGTATTATAGAAACACCATTTGACTTCTGTCCATACCTTGTGAGTGAGACTGAGAGACAACTTTTGTTGTTCCAGCAAGTCTGTCTTCGCAGAACTATCAATATTTTTTCCAGCACAATGATCAACATATTCATTTGGTGGTATTTCAGTTGTCTGGACTGTACCGAAACTTACTCTTTTCTTGCATTTAACATTTTTATCTGTTGTGTCACAACTTTCTTTAACCTGTTGAAATCAAAGAAAATAAAATCCTGAAATGTGCATAACTTAATAAATTAAGTTAGTACTAACATTAAATATATATATATATATATATATATATATATATAAAGCTGCCTTTCAGTTCTTTGAAGTCATCCTGCTTACTAAAGGGTGCATTAAACATTCTGTCCCTGTGCTGCCTAGGGACCTCCCGTGATATATATACTGTAAATGTATACACACATATACTATTTATATATGTTTAGCCATGTGAAAAGTTTATATAGAGATGCCCTTAGACAGATGCCCTTAGATAATCACTTACCTGATAGCCCTGGCTGGTGCCCCTGTTAGCAAAAACTGCACCGGTCCTGGGGTACTTCTTAGCAAGTGCCACAGAGCGATCCTCTTCTTCTGCTTCTTTATGTCATGTTCTTCAATAGCCCCTGACCAATGCATGCACAGCAGAGTGAAAAAAACATTTTTCCGAGTTAATTTCAGCTTTTCACTCTGCTGCACACGCACACCTGAGGTGAAGAAGGAAGAAGATTGCTCCATGGTGCTCACTGAAAAGTACCCCAGGCTGGAGCAGTTTTCTGCCGAAAGAAGCACCAAACTAAGGTAAGATAGTTATTTTAATCACTGGGGGGTGCCTAACATATGTCAGTTCCACTACTTCGGTCTGTATCCGGGTGATTAAAATCCAAGACATATAATTTTGACATTTGTCTGACTGAATCATTCACATTTTATTTATAGCTACAGTATGTGTGTGGTTCTCAGCTACAGATACTTTTTAGCCAAGGGACTTTTATGACAATAAATATAAAAAAGAAAATGATTAATTGATGAATATAATGTGATAATAGTGTAAGTTAAAAAGACTCAGTCAATTATTTTCTGATGCAGAAGGATGGATTTTCCTTTTAATGTTCAGAATTGTGGCTGTTGGCTGACCCCTGCTGATGATATAAAACTATGGCATGTAGCTTTATGAGTAACTTTGGTCATTTTGATATAATGTAGCTGTGCAGTATAAATACACCGTTATAGAGGTCTGGCTATTACGTTAGACATTAATTCCCTCCAGCTTTTATAAATTACATCTTTGGTTAACTAACTATATTGTAGGAAAAATCTGCTGACCACAAAAAAGCAGAGAGTGATCAGTTGTGAAAAGAAACCCCTTACAAAGTGCAGCATCCCAAACTAAACGGGCCATTTATATTAAAAATAAACTAATACTTTTCACTACATTACCCTTTTGTGGAAGTTAAAATATATATTTAGCAAATCCACCAATTCTAAAATTAGCACCAACTAACACAAATCGCCTAGTATCTTGGTTCACACTATTATTAGTCTGACTGGCTTAACCAAACTAAAAATCACATGCCACCTCTCTTTTTATGGTTGTGGAGCAAAGGCTCTCCCTACCTTGGGTGATGCTCGGCATCTCTCTCTTCCACATATCCAAAACCCAGGCTTAATTAATTAATTAACACTATACATATACATTGTAATTAACATACATTATACCAGAGAATGGCCATGTTTAATACTGCTCAATATTAATCATACTTATATTACAAGTTTACCTTTTTTTCAGGTCGTGTGTGACATTTGGAGTCTGAACCACCATCGCTTCTTGGTGTTTTTTCTTTCTCTCTTGTAATTCTGAATATCTTTTTTCCTTAATTAAAAAAATATGTTAAAAAGGCACTTTAATTTTAAGTACAGGTAGCAGGCAGCTTTTTTTGCAACAGGGAAATAGAGCGTTAATATATCTGTGATTGCTATGTTGCGAATGTATTTATATGCATACATGAGTCCTGAACATTACCTGATACAATAGTGGACACGTGTTGCTTTTCAAAAATGTTGTCACTTTTAACATTCTTGTTACTGAAAGAGAAAACGTTTTTGTACATGTTAAAGGCCTCTTCCATATCCTAACTGTAAGGGGTGAAATAACTCTGTATTTTCTTAGAGAAATACAGTAAAATGTTGTTATTCATACGGATAGAACAAAAAAAAGTCAAAAACATAAATAGCCCATTTAATAACAACAGTGTAGAACATTTTAGGGTTTGCATGAGTGCAAATGCAGATACAATTCACTTGTATGATGTGTTTAATGTATTTCACAGAAAATCTTGCTATGTGCAGTAAACACATTGAAAATCTTGCATCTTTCTTTAGAACCCCATAAATTAGGAATCCAAAGAAAATTCATTTCAGTTAAATGCCTCTCTCTCATTTCCATAAGAATAATATATTATAATTTTAATCAAGAAACCAAAACACCACAAGTATCCTGATCATCTCACTTACTTAATCCTGTGTGGCCAGGGATTCTGAGCTGCCTGTGAAACTGCAGCATTAAATAGCATGTAACATAGAATCTACAGGGCTGACATGCTACAGGCCTGGCATGTCTGCGCTGTAGGTTGCCAAAGCAGGGTTAATTCACCAATGCTAGCGCAAATAAAACAAAAAAGGCAAAACTGTAGAAAAAAAAAAAAATTACTTCAGGGTCTAAAAATACTATAATTCGTTTAACCAAACTACTGCTTATATACAGCCATATTTTGCTGGCAAGAATGCACTTTTGGCCAAAATATGTTACATTACCTTTTAGCTCCATGCAGATGTACTCTGTCAATAGGTTCTGTGATAAAAACAGAAATATTGAAAAAAGAAATGCTGTAATGTAGCTAAAAAAGGATTAAATTTTATATCTTACCAAAAATATTAGAAACATCGGTTGGTTCTGGAAGAAAATCTATATTCACCGCTTGACTGGTCTCCAAGAGAGTAGAATTTTTGCAGAATAAGTTCTCATTGTGAAAAATGCTTTTCCATTCTGACTCATCTTGAAAATAACGAAATAAAAATATAACTGTATATATGTAAATTGTAAGTAAAATGTAATTTACTAATGCATTAGTATAATGTAGAAAGTAGAATTATAACACTTAGTGGCACATTTACTAACCCACAAACGTCCGAAAAGCGTCCAAATGCATTTTTTTCGTAATGATCGGTATTTTGTGACTTTTTTGCGAATTGTCGCGAATTTTTGGAGCGCTCAATACGAAAAAAGTTGTGACAATTCGCGAAAGTCGTAATGGCTATGAAAAAGTCACAACAATTCACGAAGGTCATAATGGCTATGAAAAAGTTGCGACAATTCACGAAAGTCATAATGGCTATGAAAAAGTCACGACAATTCACGAAAGTCATAATGGCTATGAAAAAGTCGCGACAATTCATGAAAGTCATAATGGCTATGAAAAAGTCGCGACAATTTGCGCAAGTCGTAACGGCTACGAAAAAGTCGCAACAATTTCCGAAAAAGTCATAACGGCGACGAAAAAAATCGCAAAAATACGAAAAAGTCACAAAATGTTCGTTTTCCAATCTGAATTTTTCTCATTCGGATTCGTGGATTAGTACATCAGCCCCTTAGGCTTTGGGCTTTGTGCATACACAGTTTTCAGCTTAACTTTTTTTCATTTTGGACACATTGCAGTTCTTGTTCAAAACTGCTGTTGGTTGCTGGGGCCACTGGTCTTAGCAATAAGGTAAAACCTACTAAATGGACATAAGAGGGCGTGACTATAAAATACTTATAAAGCAAATGTAGATTCATAATTACTCTGCTTTTTGATTGCTATGTTCATTTGACTTTAAAGGGAAAGGGAAATACTTTAGAACATTGAAGTGATTTATTTATTTATTTCTCTATTTAACATTTTTCAAAGGACTCTCAGGAACTTCTAAGTAGCAGGTTGAACCAGAATCTATTGAACCTGGAGTTTGCTCCATGTTCCATGCGCTTTCAGGTCTTGCATGTAAATTTGCAACCTGCGTAGGTTAGAGTGGATGATGCACAAGACATAGACCATTCTAGAATAGACTTAAATGAAAATAATTACCAAAACTATCAGCACCACGTAGTACTTCAGGAGACAGGCAGCTGCTTACAGAGGTTGATAAAATTGATGTTTCGGACTCTGAAGACACTTGGTAAAGTGTTGGCAAAGTGATTCCTGCAAAATTTAAAAAAGCCTATAAAGCTAAACAATATTTTTAGTTTGGCCCACAAACAATGTTTTGCATCTAAAGAATATCCAGCTCTGTTATAATTAACAAGGTTAATTGTGGTGTTGTTATAGTAGATGAATGTAAAACCCCTATATGTTGTAGGGGCTGTTGTAGAGCCACAAGATATATTTGGTCTAGTTCAACCCAAATAGTTTAAGAAGTAGATTTAACTGTACATTTTAAACTTATCCCAAAGTCTTCAAAAATGTACATTTTATTAACACTTTGAAAACTCAGAACAGTCTTCAGATTATATCAGCCCAAACATGTTTGAGTATACTGCAAAAAATAATTCCTCTGGAGTGCAATTTAGTCCTTAAAATGTGGCCGGATTCCCTCCGCCTGTGTTTGTAACAGTGGGGAGAGAAGCAGACTCACTCCTTTCTGTAGCTCCACTGACAGACATGGTGCTGCAAAGAGAAGAAGATCTGCTCCTGTAGCTCCACTGACTGGCATGGCATCAGCCTGATTGCAGCTACATGATGCAGATATCAAAACTGCAAAAGCATGCATTTTCAGGCCTATATCCACTCTATGTAGCAGCACTAAGCCTGACACCATGCTTGGCAGTGGAGCTACACACAGAAACAGATCCAATCACTGCCTGCGGACTTTACACACTGCCTTTCCAAGGAAGTTAGTAGGAACATATCATAATACAATCAAATTAAACTTCAAGAGAACCAGTCAAAGTAAATTGCTCACAGACTGCTATAGCTTATGGCATGGGTTCCACTAATTTTAGCAACCTCAGATCCATCACTTAAATGAGAAACTCTCTAATTTAGTCTATCGGAACTCTCTAATTTAGTCTGTCGGCAGCCAAAGGAGTGAATGGTAAAAATCCTGTTAGTATACTCACTAGTATACACACAAGGGAATGTTTAGGACCAAACTATTTATTCTTACAAATTTATATTTATTTAAAGGAGAAGGAAAGGTTAAAAGTAAGTAAACTTTATCAGAAAAGTCTTTGTAAGTACAACCATAAACACTTACAGGACTGCTGCTCTGAGACCTCTGTGAAAAGAAACACTGCATTGCATTTTTTCTATTTTGTGCACATGAGCTGCTGTACCAGACTTTCTTCTCTCAGCACTGCACCGGCCTGCGCAGCTTCCTCCTCTCTCTCCTACCAACTTCCTCCTCTCTCCCCTACCAGCTTCCTCCTCTCTCCCCTACCTTCTCCCTCCTTCCCCCCACTCCCTTCTCTCAGCAGTGAGAGATACAGAAAGCAGGAGATATGCATTCAGGGTAGTGATGTCTTAATCAAACAGAGGGAGCTTCTAGGGCTGTTTGCTCAGGTATGGTAAAGCATTATACAGAATAAATATAGCGTTCCATCTTGCACTATTGTGGCTAATCTATTGGCAATAAACTACCTCAGTAGCTTTCCTTCTCCTTTAAGGGCTCTGGCACACTGGGAAGATTAGTCGCCCGCGAACAGGGAGTTAATCGCGGGCGACTAATCTTCCCCCGTGTGCCAGAGCCCTAAACTGGTCATTGGTCTCAATACACGTAAAAACAATGCATGTTTTGGGCAACTGATGTACTATAGATGTTAACACAATATATATAATTTCCATTAACAAATTAAACAAGGCAAGTTTGTGTTTGCTTACCAAACAAGGAAAACACTGGGGGTATCAATATATTAAGCACCACCCAGCGAAGGTTTTTTACCCAGAGTGGTGCTGCTTTGAAAAAGAAAATGCATCAGTCTGAGAAAAAAACATAACTGAGGACAGAGCTATCATTTTACTTACTTTTCCCAGACAACTTTACTGCAGCCTTAGGTGCATGCATGAGCAGTGTACAAAAATGTAGGGACATGCCTATGTTAGACACCATGCTATTCTGGCATTTTAAATTATTCAATGTGTACAGCACCCTGGTGTTGAGCTTAATGTTGCACTTTTAGTATTAATTTATAGACTAGCAGCATCAAATCCCAAGACTTTTGACACAAACGCTCTTCATAATCATTTATTATATCCCTGTGGGATAGTATGTTGAGGCATCAAGGGAACAGTCACAATTTTTGTGTTTTTTATTCTGCAACCTTGATTTATCTGGTGTAGTATACTCCCTCCTCCAGAAAAGGATAGTCAATTACATATGATTAAATACATGGATAGCCTCTGTCCCACCTGGTGACAACTGTCAGAAAACAATTCAAGTAAAAGCCAATTCCACCTGCAGAGATTCCTGTGTATTTATAAGATCTTCAGTGGCAAATCATGCACAATGAGCAAGCAGAAGTACACACCATTTTTCCTTACATACCGGAAGTGGTCTCACTGTATCTCGTACTAGCAGTGTTATCAGTCTCTTGCTGGATTTCCTGGAACACAAGTTAAACTTCAGTTAAAAAAAAGAAAAAAAGTTGTACATAGAGTAAAACCTCATTTTCAAATACAGGTATAGGACCCATTATCCAGAATGCTCGGGACCAAGGGTATTCCGGATAAGGAGTCTTTCCGTAATTTGGAACTCCATACCTTAAGTCTACTAAAAAATCAATAAAACATTAATTAAACCCAATAGGATTGTTTTGCATCCAATAAGAATAAAGTATAGCTTAGCCGGATATTACGCCGTTATTTTCCATAAGTTCCGGTAGAAGAAATTTTAGGCCAGATATCAGTCGGGCAGGCCCCTTGTTTCTGCCCCTACACGGGCTGATAAGCTGCCGAATCGGTCCAAGGGACCTATATCGGCAGCTACTATCGGCCCGTGTATGGGGACCTTTAGTCTTCATCTCATACAGTCATGCAGGTCTTGCAGATGCCTCCCCCATAGTGTAACATTAATGCTGCACTGCTTAACTCAATTAACTCAGTAAATAATATCTTGAATTTAAAGTAAAAATGACTCGTGCTTATTTTCTTAGAGTACTAAAAGAACAAGTTGCTTTAACAGGCCCCCTAAAAAATGAAATGGGTGTTCAACTGTATATGCATGTATATGTATATGCATGTGAAACTTTACACACAGAGACATACAGTTAAATCTGAAAACCCAACACAGATGTTAGTTTACAGTTATCTTACTGTTTAAGGGCTTTTGAGACACATAACACAGGGTGGTTGCAGGGGCTGAAGTGTCAAACTCTTAAATATGTATGCACTAGTCAAAACTTGTGATCACTACATGCCACATAATTTTGGTAATAAAATACATATGTGACATCAAATTATTGATAAAGAGCCCTGCCGGATTGGGTTGTCACCAAATACTTGTGCCCTTATTTTCTGCTTCACAATAAACAATGTAGGATGATAGCACACAGAAAATTCCTTTGATCTTCACTCCTTTTATACACTATAGTGGACTAAGCAGAATTTTGATTCATTTATAACTTTGGCCAAAATGTAATTATCATTTAAGAGGTGTTATCTGAAGAGCAGCCTTTTAGATTTCTATATTATAATATATATATAAATATATATATATATATATATATTTATATATATAGTAGTTCAAAGGAGCCACACTTACAGGGCTTATGCAAACAAAGGATGTTCATTCAAGTGAAACTGACATTTCAGCTGCTTCCACAGCCTTTCTCATGTGACACATATATATTATATATATATATATATATATATAGAAAATAATCATCTGTGGCCAGCACACCCTTCAATGTTTCATCAAAAATTTTTTATTTAAAATATATTGTTAAAACCAACGTTTCGGTCCTTATTAGGACCTTTCTCAAGGGATGACTTTGACGCAGTTGGCCAGCTTGAAGTATATTGCAATATATGGACAAACAATCCCTGTTTTGCTTAAAGGGAAGGGCATTTCTTAGTAGCTTAAATGCACTGAATGTCTTAATGTTCTATATATTGATAATGGGTGAGTGCAGATGATCTCTTGTTGTTGTTTCTATGTATTTCGTGGTCACAACCTCATTGCACCCCCGCCTAATTGTTTAAAATTTAGTGGTTGAGCACAACTTTCCCTTTTTTATATATATATATAGAAAATCTAGTGTATATATATATATATTTTTTTTTTTAATGCAGCATTCAATCGATCTTTGATACTGCATGCTTAGTATGTAGGACGCATTCAAAATCAAATGTTTTCCATCATATAAATAATTATGTTTATATTGTAAAAAACGTGTTTTTAGAAAGCGTATGTTAAAACTGTATGTTGTCCTGAAAAAAATCTAGTTTTCCTCAGTACAGTACAAACTGTCCTAAGAAGTGAAATATGAGTAATATAAGTGTAATAAGATATTACCTGCTGGACAACTGGGATGTACAAATGCACTAATTTGTCTAAAAGTGAAAGGGTTAAATATCTCGTTCCATATTTGGCAGAAAGGGAGCAAAACACCTGGAGAAAAAAAACTTACATTTTGTACATATAACACACATAAGCTTTATTACAAAGTACATGCTTCTGACTAATTTTTAAAATAAGTTACAGTATATATATATATATATATATATAATATGACAAATACTCACCTGACTTAAAGAAGAACTTTCACTGTGTATTTTCTCTCTGCCCTTTATTTGCTTTAAATGAATACTCCCTGCAGTTTCACTACACAAAAAAAACTGATTTTAGCGTCCTCATTTATTGATGGAATATCGGGTGCTACTAAATATCTGAAAACTAGCATTGCAGGCTTACAGGCTATCATTTCCCAAATTATAAGCTAATTATACTTTATTCTCAGTACCATTTGAACAGACCCTTTACATGATAACAAGGGAACAAATCCTTGTCTCATAACTAAAAGGCAATCAAAGGGGCGAAATAAAAAAACTATGCCTTGTACTAACCTTGTACTTCCATCCAAAGCATGGTCATGTTTACTTTTTTCTATGTTCTCTTTAATCTTTCCCATGGTTTTAAATTTTGAAAATGGTTTTCTTTCTAAAAAACAGAAATTGGAAAGCACATGTATGTGTGAACACTGTTTTAGACTAAGGGGCTGATTTACTAAGACACGAATCCGAATTGGAAAAATTCCGATTGGAAAAAAATATTTTATGACTTTTTCGTATTTTTTGCGATTTTTTCGGCGCCTTTACGACTTTTCGGAAATTGTCGCGACTTTTTCGTTACCAATACGATGTGCGCGAAAAAACGCGAGTTTTTCGTAGTCATTACGACTTGCGCAAAAAAACTCGAGTTTTTTGTAGCCATTACGATTCGCTCGTATCTTGTCGCGACTTCTTCCTATTGAGCGCTTGTAAGCGGCGGGCGAAACTTTCAAACTTAGCATGATTTTGGAAGCCTCCCATAGGACTCAATGGCACCCTGCAGCTCCAACCTGGACAAATAAAAGTCACCATACTGAAGCTTGAATGAATCCGAATGTTTCGTACTCGGGGCGATAGCTGCAAAAAAGGCACAACTTTTCGCGCAACTTTTAACGCTACGAAAAAAATCACCAGATTTTGCGCAACATTCGGAATGGCAACGAAAAAGTCGCGATAATTTTCCAAAAAATCGCCAAATTTTTCCTATATTGTTAAAAGTATCCAGACATCTGCCAGTCTTAAAGGAGAAGGAAAGGCTAATAAAGAGTTAATCTCAAGCTGCAGGCATCCCTTCAGTTCTCTCAATAGTGCCCTTAAGTCTCCCTATATTTCTCCTGTTCAGATGATCAGAAGCCTCATAGGAAAAAAAAACGCTGAGCTCTTTAAAGAAAGTTCCCATAATGCCTCGCTCCTGCACCAAGACCGGTGTACATGCTCAGTTAGTAAGACTATGAGGAAGCTTCCTGCTGATTGGTGCAGATCAGAAATTCCTAAGTGGGGGGAGGGAGTTCTTAGCATTCTTGAGGATGGGGGAAGCAGGAGAGGAGTGAGTTGCGCTCTGGCATAGGAAAACCAAGAGACAACAAATCCTGTTTCTTTTGATAGAGAACTCAGTGCAGTGTTTTTGAGTGCTTATGGTTGTATTTACATATACCTTTCTGATTACTTGGTTTTTACCTTTTCTTCTCCTTTAATATCTAATTCTGAAAGTAAGTACTCCCTTTGCTGCCAGTACAGTCTGTGAAAATACTTTTTTGCCCCATATTGAATTTGCTTCCATTCAATCACACTGGTGAGATTGGGCATTGATTGTAATTGGCATTCTGGATCATCCAAGAAGTGCAGAGTAAGGGCTTTGTGCACACCAGTCAAGTTCTTCCACTCCATCTCAGCAACGTGTCTCTATGCAAAGGTGTGTGATTTTGATAAACAGTAAACAACCTTCCCCAAACTGTTGCTGCAAAGTAGGAAACATGGACTCGTTGCAAATGTCATTGTATACAATATTTCTGCAAACTAAAGAACCTCCAGAACATTATTCCTTGTCTACCAAATTTCTACATTCAGCATTACACATTCAAGCAGTTAATGTGGCCCTGGCATCCACCACATAGCATTCCAGTTGTATTTGATGTTGGTCCTTGGAGACCAGTGTTAAGCTCCAAACAAATAGTTCTGATATTGTAACCTAAACTCTGAGGGGTGTATTTATTAACATTGGAGACAAACATCACCATTGTTGTTGCCCATAGCAACCAACCAGCGATTAGATTTGAACAGTCACCTACAAGTTATAAAACCAAAGCAAAGATCTGATTAGTTGCTATGGGCAACATCACTGGTGGTCTCCAATGTTAATAAATACACAGTTACTATGTAGCTAGCCCATCTGAAACTAATATGAAGGGCCAAAAAGACCACTGCATGAGTTACATGGGAGATTTTACACAAATAAAAAACAGGCAACGTTTCAGAGTGTCCTGCTCCTTTATCAAGCCATATATATATACTGTTTATATATATTCTGGGCCAGTCTTCCCATTGCTTGGCAGCTCTGTTCAAGTTTGCAAGTCCTGCTTCTAAGGTACAACTCTCTCTTGTATATATATATATATATATATATATACAGTATATACAACAGAGAGTTGTACCTTATATATATGTATATATATATATATATGTATATACTGTATATATAATAGAACAGAGTACCGCACACATAGGTACTTGTGAAAAAACAAAAAAGTATTTATTGAAAGAAATTTCAATAAATTGAAAGACATTTCTTTCAATAAATACTTTTTTGTTTTTTCACAAGTCCCTATGTGTTCTATTCTATTCTATTCTGTGTTCTATGTGTCCCTTGTTCTATTATTACTTATTTTTGACCAGCACACAAGGGACAAGTACCTTAGAAGCAGGACTTGCAAACTTGAACAGAGCTGCCAAGCAATGGGATGGCTGGCCCAGAAAATAAGAGATTTTATGGGAAGGGATAAAACCTTCCTTTTTCTCACAGAATAAATAGAGAAGAGACAGACTGGGATTTAATTGGTTCCCTTAGTCAGCATCAGATTTCAAATCCACGCACCTCGAAGCCACCCCCCATTCGCGCGCCCCCTCCCCAGCACTGCGGCGACGCAAGCGCGGCCATTTAAACTCCCATACGGAGCAGTGGGGAGAAATCCTCATTGCTCCGTATGGCCACTAAATGTTAAAATTTCATTGCGGGAGGGCGGCATGCCGCCCCTAAAATTGTCTCGCCCTAGGCCTGGGCCTTTATGGCCTCGCCACAAATCCGGGCCTGCCCTTAGTGCAGCAGCCACAGGATCCATACTCACCCCCTTACTACACAAGTCAGAAAACAACAGCAAAGATCTGAATTGGTTGCTATAGGCAACATGACAGGTGATGTTGGCTTACACACTATAATAAATATGCCCCCAAGCCTCTCACAGACACAAACATCCTCACACACAGAATCAAATAGATTTAGCCTCTCTCCCAAACTGAAGCCATTTACTAAAACACTTTCTCTGTCATACAACATCATGTGGCCAGGCTGGGGCTTAGAGAAGAGACAAGGTAACATATTTCAAGCTGCAGCAGCTGCCAGAGAGATCTGCATTATTATTATTAGGGGCAAGAGACGCAGAGTACTGCATTATGGGTAAGTAACACAAAATGACTAAGTGCATAAATGGAGGGAACCATTAGCACCACTGAGGAAGGCATACTTTGTACACGGTGCTTCTGCGTAGCTTTCCAATCTCCTGCTCTACGCCCTACGCTGGAGGCAGTCTGTGTGTCAGCCCGGGGATCCGGAGATGAACGGCCGACCCGTTTCAATGCCCTCAGCCGTGCTCCAAACATGCTTAGTAGCAGCGCACTAACCAGCTCTACTGCTCCATGGGATTTACCTCACTGAAGCAAACTGTCCTAAATTAGTGGGCGGGGACAAAGGCAGAGCTGGATAAGTCAGGTAAATTGTGGGTGGGGTGGAACATTTGTGTGGGGTTGCAGTGTGTGCTACTGGGATTGAATGCTTCTTGTTGGGGTGCTGCATGGTCATAGGGGGCTATGGAGTTTTCCCCTCAAACAGGGCAAAAACAAGTGCCTCAGGTTCCCATAATGGTGTGTAAGATCTCAGCAACTGCTGATTCTATCTCTCTTCTTAAAACACAGAGAGAGAGTGTGTTTTAGAAAATGGCTTCAGTTTGGAATCAGGGTCGGAGTGGGCCGCCGGAACACCGGGAAAAATCCCGGTGGGCCCCAGTGGCCCAGTCCGACCTTTGCCGGCGCTCCCCCTACTGACTGTTCCTCCCCTGAAGCTTTCAATTTTTCAATTTATACGCGCTCGGGGAGGACATCAGGCGGGGGCCCTGCGGGGGGGGGGTTAGGGGACACGCTGGGGCACCTGCAGGGCCCCTGGGGCGGGAGCCCCGGTGGGCCCTGCACCCCCCAGTCCGACCCTGTTTGGAATAGAGGCTAAATCTGTTTGTTTCTGTGTGGGATCGTGTCTAAGTCTAAGTCTGTGAGAGACTGAGTGTAAGGGGTTAATAAGGATCCTGGGGTAGTTGAACCAAGGAAACCCACCAAATCCCAGTCTGACTTCCCATAAAATATGATAAACATCCCAGGAGGGACCGAAACGTTGGAACGCACGGTGAATGAATAAATAGAAGAATTGCTGTGAAATGGTCCGCTGGTCCTGTTTATAGGTATATATATATAACATAGTGACTGGCAAGCCTTCTATGTAAACTCTCTCATAACCCATGTAGTGGTCTTTTGGCCTTTATATTAGTTGGCTAGCCACATAAGTGACTGTTTGCTTGTGGTCAAATGGTTTTAAAATAGATTTATATCAGGTGTTGGAATTTAAAGAAAGAAATGTACCTCCTTATTACGTGAGTGTTGTAGTTTAACAACAGCTTGAGGGATGCAGCTGGGATGTTTCAGGTCAGATAACTTTTTTTACAATGTATTTGCTGACTTGGGGTCCCTCTGTCTATAAAGGGTACCTAGGTGGGACTGTTGCCTACAGTTGGGCTGAATGCAATCTAATGTGATTTATTTTGATTTCTGTGGATGTAGTCCCGCTGGCTTTCACCTGCTTTCACTTCCTTATGGAAATTGTAGCTCAGCAAGTTGCAGAGGGGGAGGCACAATATCTATATTTGTATTTATACTGATTTGGGAGCCTTTAGGCTTTGCTGTGGGCACTTTGTGAGCTGAGGTGCAGGTAACAAAGGTCACTAAAGGTTGTTAACACTTAATGCATAGTTTTATGTGTTTAAAAGTGTTTGTTAATTATGTAATGATTCATCAAAGTAATTTCCCATGCATTACTACTCATATCGCATATGCAAAAATCACAATTATCGCAAAGCGCTATGTCCATCACATCGCGGTAATTATCTAATAGAAATAATACTAACGCAGAATTCACAGACATATTTTAACCGTTAAAAGCATAAAATGTGGCGATAATTACTGTGAAACTTAACGCCTCCCAGGAGTAGGCGTTACTAAACAACACTGCAGCTGGTGATTGTCTGTGGTGACAAGATGGAGTTTGTAGTCAGAAGTATGTGATCATGTGATCGTCCTAGAGTGATGCATCCTCCAGTTTTCAGGGAAATGGTAATTTTCAGAACGGTAGTTCTTAGAAAGTAATGGTTATGTGTGTAATAGCATGCGCTAATATTGTGTGATTTGAAATAACGCATAAATATATTGCATGCTTTAAAATATTGCTTAAAAATATGTAATCGCAACATAAATAACGACAGTAAAATTGCTTCTTAATTCAGACAAATGTCTTTTTTGTGAATCGATCGTTAATTCTCCAAATATAAAAAGTGATATTTTTAACGCATGCTAAAAATAACACTTGTTTTTTCAGCCTTTAGTGAATCGGCCCCATAATGTGATTAATTCTGCTCTCTTTGAATTGTACGTGCAATCTACATATATGTTAAGGGCGTAAAATTTTATTATTTGTGGTTTATTAATTATTAAGCTTTCTGTTCAGCAACTCTCCAGTTTGGCATTCTAGCACCTATCTAGTTGCTAGGGTCTAAATTACCATAGCAATCAAGCAGCAGTTTAAATGAGAGACTGGTAGATGAATAGGGGAAGGCTGGAATACAAGGATAAGGAATAAAAAGTAACAATAAAATTGTAGTCTTGCATATAGCTGCCAAGGTCAGTGATCCCTTTTTAATTGGTGGAAGGAGTCAGAAGAGGAATGCAAATAATTCAGAAACTTTTACCAAAAAAAAAAATTTAAGACCAACTGAATATTGGCTAAAAATTTGCCATTTCATTACATAAAAACGTTAACATAAAGGTGAACTACCCCTTTAAACTGATCCTGCAGCAACATAAGCTTTGGTGTTATGTCCCAGCAGCCCCTGGATATTCAGTGTGGGGCTGCCACTGGTTGGTTGTGGGTATTTGTGCTTTTTAATGCCAGGTAAGCCTTTTTCAGGACAGCAGGGAGATTGCTTGGAAGCTACAGGGCTAAAACTGCAGTCCCCTAGTGACCAAGTGTAAAAAGTTTGGGGAGCCTGGTGTTAATTCTGTGAGAATGGCAGCAGGTTGGATTTCCGCCAAATCAATAGGTAAAATCTGATTGGCTGTTCACAGCTCCGCCCACTTTTGGGCATCCAACAATCATCATATTTTCATTCAGGCTGACCCCATGACTATGTGATTCAAGTTTGGGGAGTGTAGCCTCAAAGCTGTAAGATTGGCCGCAGTTTCAATTTCCTCATTAAAGTTAATGGGTGAAATTTGATTGGCTGTTGTTGACCCCTCCAATGTCGCTGTTTCATTCGGGGTGAACCCATTATTATGTTACTCAAGTTGGGGGGTGTAGCTTCAAAGCTGTAAGAGTGGCAGCAGTTTGAAAATCTTCCCTGTCAAAGTCAATGGGAAAATTGGGGTGTTTGGAGCTGCACCACAAAAAGACGGGGGGGGGGGACTTAGGAAAGCACAAGCAATCTGCTCCGCTATAGGGCGAAAAAGTGTGGAGAGTTTGGGTGTTGTACCCCTAAAACTGTAGGAGGAGGAGTAGCGTTTAGAAAATGGAGGGCGCTAAGAATAAGAAGTGCAAGAAGAAGAAGAAAAGAAGAATAAGCCAAAGTGGAAGAGATGTGTATAAAAGGTGATGAGTGCTACAGAAAGTAACCATTAATGTTTAACATTAAGTAACCCAGAAATATGATGCAAACTCACAGCATATTTAGCTGAAATACCCTTTCTTTTTCTATTTCAATAAGCCCCACATGTTCTCCTTAAACAGTAGTTGTATGTACGACTTGTTTGCACCAAACATTTCCCTCCTACACAGAAGTGTTATTAAGGCTGAGGTTATCTTGGGGTTCTAAATTTTGTTGCAGATTGTGAGGTCTGAAGGCAGCCATACACATCCCGACCCTGTAAGGCATCTGTCTGGAGGCCATACATGATAAGGTCACCTTTGTGTTGTTCTATTACCATGGACGTGAATGAACTGTAATCTGGTGGGCAAAAAATAGTGCCTTCTATGCTACAGTAATCACTTACATTTGAACAATAAACCTCTTAATATTAGGGGTGCCAGGATTTCTAGGGCTACGGCTGGTCGGCCATTGATAATAGGCCCTTGGTGTCCTTGTCCGACACTGGAAATGCCAATACACAATACAGATTACATTTTTAAACCTGTCTAATTGATGAACAAAACAATATCTTCAGTTCATGGATATAAGTCAGGGCCATCACACCCACATACATATCATCGAATTTTATGAAGGGGTCATTTTAAAGTAATTTTTGGGAGCTTTAAAAACTCATTTCATTAAAATGGCAAGTGGAAAATAATTATATCTGTGGGGGAAATATTAATCTTTTTGAATCGGTCTGTGGTAGACATTAGTGTTTGTCCAGTCTGTTGTGCAGCATGTGAGTATAGCATGTCATAGTGTGGCATCAGAGACAGTGTAGAGGAATCATATTGTAAAGTAAGAATCCTTTTGTATTAATAGTTATTTTATTGGAAATAATAATGCCTTTTTTTAATTGTTTTTTTTATTACATTCTATGCAGTGTATGCAATATTAAATGCAATATAAAAATAACACAAATGCCCTAGCAATGCAGAAGAAAAATGGATCAGATTGCTTTTATTCAGAGTTCCGTGCAATAACAACTATATTACTCAATCTATAATTCTGCTTAGTTTCTTTCTAAAAGTGCATTATTTATACAGAAAAAGTGTCCCCCTTTTTGCAGTTGTGCTGGGATATTGTACAATCCTTATTACTCCTTAGTCTGTCATGTAATTAATGCCATGCTTGCTAATACTGGGAAAAATGTACATGGTTAATGTAACCATGCCATTTTATTTCCTTTCTTTTTAAATTTATACATTTCAAGAACTGTGACAGTAAATTAGTTATAATGGTTAAAATTCAAGAAGACAATAAAAATATATATTTAACTTTTACTGTGCAAGTCAAGTGTCTATTAAGGATGTGTTTTCAGTATTTTAATGATTGCTTATACTGAAACACTTGTATAAAGCTCTTCTATTTGCAGTTTGAAGAAATCTCTTAGTTCCGGCCTTTTTGCTTTCAGAGTTGGAGTCAACAAGCCGTTTTGTATAGAGAACATTTCTGTGTGAATATGAATTGCTTTGACCTGTAAAAGGACACAAATAAAACCATAAATATTTCAATATTACTGCAAACATGCGTCAACACACACATGGTGTCCTTTTACACTGTTACATAGCAAATTACACTGTTTACATAGCAAAAACTTCACTCTACCACTGAAAATGTTATTCTTGAACCAACAAATGTATTTTTTTAGCTGTAATATTGGTGTGTAGACAGCCATCTCAGCGCATTGTGCCTGAGTCTGAGCTTTCAGAAAGAGCTAAGCACTACATATTAGAACTGCTTTCGGATAAGCTATTGTTTCTCCTACTCCCATGTAACTGGAGGAGTCCCAAGCCGGACCTGGATTTTTTACTATTGAGTGCTATTCTGATATCTACTGGGAGCTGCTATCTTCCCATTGTTCTGCTAATCGGCTGCTGGGAGGGAGGTGATATCACTCCAACTTGCAGCTCAGAGGTAAAGTGTGACTGAAGTTTATCAGAGCACAAGTCACATGGCTGTGCCACCCTGGGAAATGAAGAATATGGCTAGCTAAATATAAAAAAATCTGTTTCAATGCAGGGTTCTGCTGGAGAAGTTCTATTAACTGATGCGTTTTGAAAAAAATCATGTTTTCCTATGACAGTATTCTTTTAATGTAGCGTTTTGAAATGTCATTGCTCAATGATAGTTCCTGGTGTCCTCACTTTACCCCTCACACAATTAATGGTTTCCTTTGAATTAATAGTTTTCTATCGCTCTAGCCGATCCATGTTTTAAACAAGAAAAATGAGGGGATGCAGGTTGGAAGAACAGATTTTTGGCCTGCAGCAGAGATAATGAAAAGTATCTTTTTGCTTCCGAAAGTTCCTTCAGTATTTCACAAATTATTTTATCTCCCTTAAAAGTTGTCATATTTGTAACTAACTGTTTGAGGGTAGGCCACTAGGTTTATGGGAATGATCCACTGGTTTATAAAGATGTTTGAAATAAATAGGGTTGCCACAAATATTACCAGCCAGTTGGAAGGTGGTACCAATACTTATAAATGTAAAGAAATCCCCCTAAATCTTAAGTTTGATGTCTAAAATAAATCTGGAATACTAATTAAATAAATTGTAAATGGTTCCCAAGCTTTGGGACTGCGCCCCCCCCCCCCCAATGGGTGGCAAAAAGTAGGTTGGACCTGGAAAAAGGCCACTTATGGTGTGATTTGTTGTGTTCTACTTATTCTATTGGATACCCTTGGAACTTTAGTAAAGTGAATATTACAACTATGTATTCTTATGTGTATTAGTAACCTAATTATAAGCTAAGGGGGACTGACATGTTGAACCACAAAAGAGGGGCAGTAGTGTTTTTTTTAATGTTAACGTACTGTTCTTGCTAACTGTATTGTGAGATGCCAACCACTGTAGATCACAGGTATGTGATCTATTATCCGGAAATCCATTATCCAGAAATCTTTGAAACCCCATGCATTCTTGCTAACAGATCAGAAAATATCAGAAAAATAAACATCTATGAATATTTATTTAATATAGAGAAACATTTCTATACTTCTACTACATTTTAAATTGCAATACTCTGCCATATGTCTATATCATACATCCATATTACTTTACCTGTTCAAATGAATGCAGCCCACTCTCTTTTCCTAATCTCAACAGATCCTCCATTATTGCTTTTTTGAGGTCCTGTAAAAAAAAATAGCCTTTATAAATTTTTAGGTTTCATGCTTTACTTTTGTATGCATATTCCTTATGCTGATCATTTACATACCAAATTGTTACAGAGCTCCATAAAAGATTCATCAAATCCTTTCTTCTTTGCCCATGCTGGCATCACTTCTGCATCAGGCACAACTATGCCCACCAAGAAGGCCTATATGAAGCATTAACATAGGTTAAAGATATATTTTTGGGATTTAATTCAGAATAGTATAATTCCTAGAAACACTGATGGTCAGGGAACAGAAAAGGCTTATTAGTAGCTCATTTTACTCGGAGAACCCGTATTGCACCCTTTAAAGGGAGTCTTTTTAAACCTATCTTTTTGGAAAGGCTTTCTTCTCCTATAAGCAGCTGCTAGGTTGTTGGCAACTTTTCAGAGAGCACTAAAGGTAAAAAAAGTCATTGCAGGTGGCCCTTGGAGGCATAATTTTATGGCATGACCTTGATTGTGTTGGGTAGCAACCTAAAAATGTGGCACAAGCAGTGGTGTAACTACAGAGGAAGCAGACAATGTGGTTGGGGGCCCAGTAAGGCCATAATTATCATTTTTAATATGTGTCCATAGCAATGTTTTGAGGCCCTAAACTGAATTTGCCCAATAACATCTAGTTACACCACTGGGCAAAAGTCATGGCCAAGAACCCATGGAGCAACTAAACATGGTAACTGGAATTTTAGTTTACCTCTGTGCTTCATGAAGGATGCAGTTTTTGTATTCAGCCATGGCACTGACCCCTGATAGGGAATGTACCTTTATTTAAATAAAAAATCACTCAAAAGCCACTTAAAAAAGGAAAATTAAAGCTGTCTAACTTTGTCTCTTGTAAAGTATGCACAAAAAAGCACCTATTAAAGCACCAAATATATACAGAGAGATATTTTAAGCAATGTATCTGGAAATCTGAAGAATAATCAGAGTAAACTCCAGCCCACACAAGAAACTAAAGGTGGCCATACAGCTTCAGATCCACTCACTCACCTACGGGTGGGCGATATCGGGCGAATCCCTGGGGCCAAACGATTGAATTAAAACAACGGGTACAGGAGAAGTCAGATCAGGGACCGCATCAACGAGCCCATGCGGTCCCCGATCCGACTAAATCCAAGGGACCGATATCGGCAGCTACAATCGGCCCGTGTATGGCCACCTTAACAAAGATCATAGGTCATTATTGCTGGGGTTTCATATGAGGACTCCCTATACTAGAGATTACTACTTTTTACTATTTTTGTAACTCTCTCCTATAATAAAAAATGTCCCTAGTCAGATTTTATAAGCCTACAAATTTATTTTTCCTCCTTTTATTGCATTTGCTGATTGCAGTGGGAGGGAACAGGTGTAAAATCATTGAAGAAACTATGGGCTTCTAAAAATAATTTTTAATTTAAAATTAAGTATTTTAAAAGCAAGATCTATTTATTTACCTGCTGTCATATTATTTCTCCTTTGACTCTAGTTATAGAATAATTAGTGAAGCTTCCTTAAGTAATAGTAAATGTGATGATGATTCATTTATGATAATGATAAACAGGGTGCAATATGAGATATTTATATGGAATATATATATATTTATATATATATGTGGAAATGACAACAAAGAATTTTTTTTGTGATATTGGTGAGTAATACACTGCCCTAGTCAGGAAGAACTCCTTTAAATAAGGAGCAGGGCAAGGTTTTGTGAAACAAGTTCATCCATGAACTTCTCTAACACAGTCACTATTATGTTTGTAAATTCCAACAAAAATGGAAGGACTACTTTCTACACAATTAAACGAAAAGGAAAGT
This sequence comes from Xenopus tropicalis, assembly GCF_000004195.4. Lineage (NCBI taxonomy): Eukaryota > Metazoa > Chordata > Amphibia > Anura > Pipidae > Xenopus > Xenopus tropicalis. Next base: position 36,055,883 of record NC_030679.2, read on the forward strand.
CATTTTGGCATTTTACTGCCAATAGATTTGCTACATTAGTGACACCTAGAACAGTATATTTATTCTGCAGAAAGCTGTACCATACCTGAGTAAAGAGCCCTAGAAGCTGTCTCTGCTTGCTTAAGATTGCAGCTGTCATTTTAGCTTGGTCTTCATAGCTTCCTGCTGTATAGCTCTAGCTGTTATAGCTCAAATCACACATTCCTAAGGGAGGGGGGAGTGAGTTCTTAGGATTCTTGGTGAGGGTGGAGCAGGAGAGAACGGAGCAGTCTCTGGCCCCCTGAGAGAGGAAGTCAGATACCCCAACAACTTGTTTACAAAAAAGGAGACAAGAGATCCTGTGTTTCTTTTGATAGAGGTGAGTGCTTCTGGCTGTATTTACATAGACCTTTCTGATAAAGCTTACTTAGTTTTTACCTTTCCTTCTCCTTTAACATATTACTGCTTTTAACGTTCCTGACATTTTTGATTGTAGCATTGGCCATTAAAGACATTGTTACAGTAGCCCACACTTACCTGTAAACTATCTCCATGGACATAAATCTGTGATACAGGCTCGCTACGAATGTAAATGTTCTCAATTTTCTCTGGAGCAATGTACTCTCCTTGAGCTAGCTTAAATATATGTTTTTTCCGGTCAATAATTTTAAGAGTCCCACTCTGTTTGAAACACAAAGAAACAGTTTTTGTAGCAAACATTAATGTATGTGAAATTCCGCAGAGGTCCTCAGCCTTTAGGCACTTTAAGCAGCACACATTTTTCTCATATTCTTCCAGCAGCACATGCATGTCTTTCTTAATTCACTTACAGATCCATTAATGTTCCTGAAAGGATATCTTTGAAATGGTCCTTTGAAAGGGTTCAATTAGCTATGCCATTTTATATTATTTCATGCCTATCTATGGAGAACACAAGCCCAACTAGTAAATATAAAGTAATACAATTTCTCTCTATCACTTAACATCCCAACAACTATTAAATGAAAGTTACCAAAAGGCAATTTAAAAAGTTGTTTATTATGTCTAAGAAGATTTATTTTTAATTCCACACAATTCAACAAGCTGCTTGACCAAAGTCAAGATAGAAATTACTATACTCAAAAGGAAAATGATGATAATATAATTTGGTACAAATTAACACCTACTGGTAACCATTTCCCAACATCTCCAGTGTAAAGCCAGCCCTCCTCATCCAATGCTTCAGCTGTTTTCACTTTGTCTTTAAGGTAGCCTTTGAAGACATTGGGTCCTTTAACACATATCTGAAATAAGCATAGTATTATTTAAATGAATAGACATGATCTTGTTTTTAATTTCATTTCAGGCACATGTCTCTACTGTTGCAAGCACCCATTGTAAAACCTTACAGAGTCTGATATCAGTATGTTATTGTTATTATTAACGTATTCATTAAGTGCCAATATATTGCTGTACAGTAGAGGGGTGTATACATCAAACACAGATTACAGATTAAATACTGACTGATACACCAACAAAGTATAAGGGATATTAGACACAAGGTGTGGGGATATGCAAGATCAGGAGTCAGTGAGAGCTGTGTCACAAATTGATGCACTTAGTAGCTTCCAATGGCTTATAGTGTATCACAGGGTCGGACTGGGGGGTGCAGGTGCCCCCGCCTGCCGCGTTTTCTTACCCCTCCCCCCGCAGGGTCCCTCACCCAACATCGGGCAGTGGGATCGTTGGCAAGGGTCAGGTCTGGGCCGCTGGGGCTCACCGGGATTTTTCTTGGTGTCCCGGCGACCCAGTCCGACCCTGGTGTATCATAATACACCTGGATCAGTGAGCATATCATAATAGTACAGGCAAGTTTGGGACCTGGGGTTTTCTGGATAAGGGATCTTTCATAGATTTGAATCTTCATAACAGGTCCCATACCTGTATAATATATCCTATATATATATATATATCTTTTGGATCAGCTAGCAGTTAGGCAGGTTTTATATAGACATAAAATGATGAACTCAATGGATGTGTTTTCAACCTCAGTTACTGTTTTATAATGTATCATAAAGGAATGCCAAGCTGTATGACAGTATACTAAAGTAGTGTGGGTTAAAAGACTGGTTGAAGGCTGAAAGACTGTATAGGATGTAGCAGAGTTGTAAACTGCTTTAAATGTCAGGGTCTATAGTTTAAATTTTATGATGAAAAGCATCATGAAGTGTATAAACCTCACAGCACTACATAATACGGACAGTCTCTGGAAGATTTAAAAAATCAGTATCTGTGACAGTATCTGTGACATGAGAAAGTGAATTATTTTGGTGGCATCTTATTTGGCATTTTAGATATATTTTGCAGGTAAAAGTGACATGGTTTATTTAATGACTGGATATGATGTGTGAAGGGCATAATCAAAGATAACTGCAGGCACTGGGCATGGAGTGAGGGTTTAATAGAGGTTGGAGGGCCGAAGGAGCATATTATTACACAAGCAGACAGATTGCAATTCATGGACCTCCAGCTATCTTAATACACTCTTGCTGCACAATCTTGTAAGAAATGCCTAGGACCAAAAGTCTTTTAAATGCATTAAGCACAGTCTTATCACATTAACATTGGTACTTGCTTTAGTACTTATATGCTAGATGTCCTTAAAGAGAGCACCTCAGAGCCAGAACTAGGGGTAGACAGAAGAGGCAGGTGCCTATGGTGCAAAGCTGGGGAGGCGCTAGACACGTACCTCTTGTCTGCCTACCCTTAGTCCAAGTGCTTCCCACTCATGCTCTCTAAGCTGCCCACATCCCTGCACCCCTCTGATGCTTATTCTTCTCTCCGCCCCCACCCCAATGTCATTGTCATGTGAGCGATTGCAATGGGGGGGTGTAGCGAGGTGGTCGGCTGGTTGCCTAGCCGGCATGGCCTGGCATTGGAGCACCTTCCCGGTGCTATATCTATATCCACAAGCTCTTCAATGTAGGCACATCAAACTACCACCATTCATCATCTCAGTGATACCTAATAGAGAGAGGTTTCTCTGTGACTGTCAGGAACTATAGGGATTCGAACCGTGGACAGCATGCGGAACTCTAGGTGCACATGCTTGCTGAGCCACAGGGGGCTCTTTGTGCTATATGGGATCGGTTGCCCTTGTGTCCCTTCTGCTTTTCTACCAGTTTCCCTATCTTTATTGGTCGTCACATGTGTGGCTGCTTTAGTAATTACCGGACTATATAAACCCTCTCCAGACTACACCCAGTGCTTGATCATCGCTCCCGCTTAGCCTGGTCTTGCCACCTCTGATTCCTTCTGATTCCGTGTTCCCTGCTTGTGCCCTGCCTGGTCCCTTTTTTGACTTCCCTGGTTTGACTTCTGCCTGACTCCTGACTTGCTGGAACCCTGCCTGGACTGACCTGTGCCTGATATACGGATGTGCTTGAACTCTGCCTGGACTGACCTCTGCCTGCCTACGGATTTGCCTTTTGCCGGACTCTGTATTTGCTTCATCTCAGGCTTGTACTTTACTTTTACTTTTGTTCTGTTTTGGGCTTTATTAAACTTCCTTGATTATCATACTTGGCTGTCTGGCCCTTAAAGGGAGTTCTGGGGGTTATTACATAAAGGCTCCTACCTGCTGGCCTCTTGCCAGAGGCCAGGCCTGACAGTGACTGCTTGCCAATATTACACTAAAAAAAAAACTAGATATAAGAGTGAAATTATAGTGATGATTAGGTATTCTGAAATATATGAGTGACGGGTGCATCCTATTCTTTGGGTGCAAACTGCAAATGTGCTGTGCCCATTGAGGCAGGAAGGGGACCCTGGAACTACAACCAATTCCAAAGGTGGCGATAGTTCCAGGATTTATTGTGTCAATAGGTGCAAGTGCACTTGATTTGGAACAGGAGGCGGGAAGGAGTGCAAGGTGTGCATTTTATCTCAAGTTTCTTTAATTAGAGATTTTACATGCAACTGACTGTAGGAGCTGCATGTGTCTGTAAATGACCTCCATTTTAACTTTAAACACAAAATGCAGAATGTTGTGTTTCGCATCATAAACCAGCAAAATTATAAATTCAAGGTTAAACCTGTATAAGAATTTTCAAGAATATCAGATCTTGTCACATACCTCTCCTTCTCCTTTTGCTGCAAAGTAGCTCATTTCCACTACATCAACCAGCTTAATATAATTACAAGGTAATGGAGCTCCAACATGCCCTATAAAAAAAAATATCATATGTTAACATATACATATATATGTTTTTTTTTTTGTTTGTTTGTTTTTCCCTGAGGAAGAGCACTGTTAGTGCTCGAAACGTTGGATTTCTTTTCTTAAATAAATTTGTTATTTTTCTGCAAAGTCCTGGTGTGTGCGGCTCACTGTCTTGCGCTATATATATATATATATTATATATATAATTATATATATATTGGGCTGGTTTTCATTACAGTAAATCAGTCCATGGGTGAGTTGTTTAAATGATAACACCGGAGATGATGCCTCAAATTTCTAAATGATGAACGGCCAGTTAATTACTTTGCAATGTGTTAGGGGTTACTGGTCATCCAAGAAAAAGAGAGAGCCACATTTTCACAGTGACACAAAAAATTGTCTTGCAGACATGACTATATTATATAAAAGTTGTTTACCCGCCAAGCTGATCATTTTGGTAGCCCTAAATGCACCGCACAAATACCTTTTGGTTTATTCTAAAAATAATTATTTTTGAGTAGAAGAGTAGTTTTTCCTGCAGCTAAAACAGCAATGGATTGTACCTTTGCTCCACTTTAGGTGAATTTACCCCTGTGATGCAGGAAATCAATGGTAATGTGTCCAGTTATAGAAACAGAAGGAACAAATGTTATAGCTTAGATAAACAATTGTACACAAAAGTGTAAGAAGGAAGTTTGTTAGACTAATATTAGTATAAAATGTGATGCATTCTCTAAGTGACAAGTTACCATCCTAATCATAGTTGTGTGCAAACTTTATTATTTTTTTTTATTAATTATTTTAGACCAAGTGCTGACATATAATTGCCTATAGCAACTGGGCAATATTACAACGTGGGTTAGAAAAATTGCTGGAAATGTGGTTGTTTTGTGTAAAAATTTTAGCTTAAATTGTTTCTAGCTGTCATCTTTACCACAGTTAGAGTTTAGCACAGAGGAATGGCAAGTAAGCTTGTATATTTCAGTCAGCAGGTTTGATACAATATCATGCACATACTTGCACTGAACTGGAGTACTGACAATACATTCGTATTCTTTGTAAACACTAACCAGATGTCCAGTCCCCTGGTGTAGTGAAAGTGCATCCAGCTGTGCATTCTGTTTGTCCATAACCTTCATACACCTATTTTGAGAAGGATGAAAGTTGGCAACATTACGTACAGTATACAGTAGCTTTTCGAAGTGTTTACTCACTGGCACAATGTTAACATGTTGTTTTAAAGCTTGCAAAAGTTACAATGTACCTGGCATCCAAGAGCGGCACGTAGGAACCCCAGTACTGTGGGAGAGGCAGGAGCGGCTCCTGTAACAATCATCCTAAGGCGTCCTCCAAGACTTGCCTGGTTAAAGGAGATGTAATGCAAGAAAAAAATGTGAATAATGTACAGGTATCGGATCTATTATCCAGAATGCTTGGGGCCTGGGGTTTTCCAGATAAGGGATCTTCCCGTAATTGAGATTGCCATACCTTTAGTCTGCTAAAATGGATTGTTAGCTTGGTTAGTATCAAGGTACAGTTTTATAATTACAAACTGTAAGGAAATTATTATTTACTTATAATAGGCTCTATCAGAGATAGCCTTTCCGTAACACACTGCTTTCTGAATAATGGATTTCCAGATATGGGATCCCATACCTTTAGTTAATAATGTGACTTGCACTAAGGGCAATGGCACTCAGGGAGCCCTTCACTTACCTTTGGCAACAAATCCCCCTGCGTGTGATTGCCCTAAAAATGTTAAAGGCTGGATGGCAGTGAGATGTTATTATCTTACTTTGTATTTATTAATTATATATTGTATTGGCCCCTGTTTGTTCTATTAATTTATTGTTTTACTGCACAGTGCTACATATGCAAGTAGCTCTATAAAAATAAAAATATACATATATATCATCATGTTGCAGTTATTATTTCATATGCTGTTGGATATATATCAACCATGGTTTAAAGTATCCAGGCATGTTTATTAGATTCCAGCTGGAGTATTCTGTTTCATATGTATTGTTTTATGTTAGATATACAGTAGTTGTTTATATCATTGTATACAAAACATAGAATTTACATAGGGTTTGAGTCTTTTAAGATGAATATATTTTCCTTTCATAGGAATTAAGGTGGCCATACACGAGGCGATTTCGCTCGTTGTGCGATGAACGATTATATCGACAAACGATCGTATGGCGATCGAGTTCCCATACGATATGCCATCCACGGGCAACGATAATTCGGGAAAGATTTTGTCGCATCATTATCGTAAAATACCTACGATCGTACATCTACGTACGATCGATGTCGTTGCTGGCAATCGTGACATGCGCAGAGAACAATCGTTGAAAGACAAATGTCTGACACTCACACCAACTGGCAGATTTTATCGTTAAACGACCAAAATTTTTAAACCTGGCCGATCGATTTTGGGGACGATAATGTCGGCTCGTTTAGTGGGCCGACGATCGTTCGTACACCACCAACTATACGATAACTTAACGATAGCATCGGATCGTTCGGGAATCGGTCGTTTGTAAGTAAAAAATCGGTCCGTGTATGGCCACCTTAAGCCTCCTGTAACAGATATAGACAAGGGAACAGCCTTTGATACTGGCTATTGTTAAAATTCATTACATGACAGTTCTTCAAGGAGTCAATGTGTGCAGTCATAATACTACATATAAGGATGTGCTGATATGCAGTAATACCCATAGGTGGGTGACTCCTAAAAATACAATATAATCTTCAACTAGAGAATGGGTGGGTTTAAGTGGAATAGGATCTATCTTAAAACTATAAAACAAGCCTAATTTCAGTTGAGAGAGTAAGAGAGACTCTCAGGAGAGGAGAGAAGACAGGAAGGAACAATACAGCTTCAGACCCCATCAACATCAGGGACACACAAGATGATAGGCCAGGCAAGTTAGAATATTCCATTGACGCATAAAGGAATTAAAATACTTTTTCTTGAGAAAACTTATGCTTACTTGTGGATTTTGAGGGTTTCTGGAGAGCAACTTCCCTTAACTTGGTAATCTTCCAGATATAATAATCTAACACATTTACAACAACTTCCATATTTATGAATTACAACCATATAAAAAACAAACTTCAACCCCTTGCACTTAATGCATGCATTTGTGAGAAACATGCAAGGGCTAGGTCAACTTTTGTGAGCAAAGAATTAGTTTAGCATTATTAATGCACCTTGTTTTAATATATAATATATATTATTGTATTAAATGGCATGGGGATCCAGTCTGAGTAGAATAAGGACCCATTTTGGGGCCCCAGCCCATAGGTTGTAATTTAATGAACTAGTTGCTACTTTGACAGACAGAAGCAAACATTTATATACCCCAAAACTACATATACAGTATATTACACTGCATATGCTTTATATTTATATGTAATGACAGACTACTGTACAGACATTTATATAGAGTACACAAAATTTCCCTCTACAATCCATAACCAAAAACTCTAGCATCATCCATAAAATAGGTTTTTATTCATGATAGACACAATTGGTGGTGTGAGGCTGCCGGCTAGCAGACACAAAAAAACCCCACATGTTTTTTAAAAAGACAGTTTAGCCTGATTTCAGTTGCAGTCACCATGTTATCATTTTGAGAAGAGGATGCTAATTTCTTATCATTTAGTTCCCTCAGCTGCAGTTTGTGGTGAGATAATGAATGTACTGCCCAACACTGTCTGCCTTTATTGCTTACAATACATGGTTTTATCAGTTCTTAGCAGGCCTTGCCTCAGAGTGGTGTTGTATGTTGTACTTCAGAGGCCTAGCTGTTAAATCTGCCGACTTAGAAATTAAAAGAGAAACAGACCTTACTTGGTAAATGGAACAGTAACACCAAAAAAATGAACGTTTTTTGTAAAGTAAATAAAATATTATGCACTGTTTCCCTGCATTGGTAAAATGTGTGTGTTTGCTGCAGCAGCACAACTATAGTTTATATAAATAAGCTGATGTGTAGCCACGGGGGCAGCCATTCAAGCTGGTAAAAATGAGATAGCAGATAACAGATACAGATGTACTAACACTGTAGTTTATGGAAAAACTAAAGTATGATATTTTTCATTAAAGGGGGTTATTTAGCTGAGAATTGACTTTTAGCATGTTGTAAAAAGTGATATTCTGAGACAATATGCAGTTGCCAGTCTTCTGTTGTAAATTGTAAATAACGGAATTATTTGCCTTTCTGTTCTTTCTCTGTATTGTTAATGGGGTCAGCAGACTTTTCCATCTCACTTTCCAGTTATTCATTCAAACTGCCTGCTTGCTAGGTTAAGTTAAATACTCATAAATACTTATTGCTAATTATCTTCTTTTCCTGCCTGGATCATACTAAAGTCTAATTCTATAGTGAGCTACTCCATTTTCCTCACCCCTTAGTGCAGCGTTTCTTGATTATTGCTGACCATCATAACCGATAATTGCCTTTAATGAATTATGACCTTATAGAACAATCACTCATTGGAAATGGCAACCACCTAAGTAATATATAGGCCTCTGGTGGTAAACAACGATCCAGTGGCAGCTGTCCTTGGCTGGGGTCCTCTAGGGCCTGGGCCAACGAGGAGATCTTCTGCAGCCAAACATGGCCATGTATTGATTTTGGAGCAAAAGCTGCAAGTGAGTGTGTTTTGTTGCTAGTCTTTTGTTGCCCCTTACAGCATGACATTCTAGGAAGTTACCTTTCTGCTCTAACAACAATTTCCATTTGCTGTTTTTTGCTCACAGAATCTTCTCTTATGCACCAATACCCTCCTTCCATGTTGAGGATCACGGGGGAGACAGGTATGGAAATAACTGATAGTCAGCTGTATCCTGGATAATACTTCTTCTCCTGTTCTCAGCAAATGCATATCCAGTTTTTTGGAAAGCATTAATTAATTTCATTTTCTACCTCATACCTGCACTTTATTGAAAAGTAGTCTGTCCCATAGACTGTTATTTCGGATCACACCTCTTCGCACTTCAGCTTCCTTTCGCTTAGCAGCAAATTCGAGAATCCAACGCTTAATGGATGTGTCAGCTTGGCTAAAGATCTGTTACCAAATGAAAGGGGGAGAGTAACTTATGTGTGAATACAAACTCATACTTACACATACACAATTACACATATTCACATGTGACAGATATTTCCTAAGTGGCTTAAGGTGGCCATACGGGTCGCAGGAAAGAACATTCAGGGCTGAGGTATGGAGGTAGAAACAATAGGGATTCTACCCTTGCCTTTGCCTTTGCTCAGGCGACTGATCAAAATTCTCTGTCCTGTCCGATCAACTAGACGACCAATATCCAAGGCTTTTGCGATATCAGTCACCTCATCATCCCACCATACATACCCTAATTATTTCCAAAACCTTGTTTTGTATGATAATAACAGTGCAAGTATGGGCAACTTTACAAGTAAACTGCGATGGCCAATATGTAAAGAGAAAAAATGCTGGGAATTATAGATGAAAGTGAATGAGGGATGACAGAGTTAACCCTAAACAAAACCACTGCATGGTGTCTTTTGTTTTAACAGAGCACAGATGACAATGTGTATGATTGTAACTGAAGCATTCTGTATTTTATTGCAGGGACAGTATTTTAGCCGGCTAAAAAATACAAGGTGGACTTACATTGTGTACGTTGCAAGAGATGGCGACTATTGCCATTGTAGTAAAAAATATTAGAATGTACACCAGCAGGATATCATCCGTTTCTGATGATCATATTGGATATCACATTCTGCATCACTATATATTTAAGCATTATGTAAGCATTAGTCAAAGTGCACAAGTAAAATATTCCGCTAAATCAGAAACTTACTTTGTCATACATTCTGTTTAATAATCGCGGTACAACAGGGAATATTGTTGGCCTCAATGTCTTCATGTCATCAGACAATAGGCGAATGTCACCTTGGAAGAATCCAATCCTTCCTCCATGACAGTAAACCACTGACTGTAGAAAGAAGAGGTAAGAAACAGTGAATATGGACTGTTCTTATTTTGTAAACTTGTGGACTGAAAAATCTCTTTTCCCATGATGTAATTATAGAACCGCAAATGCCTCTGGAATATGTGGAATAAATTCTTGCTGGTTTAGGAATGGGCTATACCATAGTGCCTGTGCCCAAAACCAAGTTTTGCCATAGTAAGCCAAAGACAAGGGGGAAGTAGTGGTCAGCATTGCAGGTATTCTTTGAGTTTATTTTAGGGGAATAACTCTATCCCTATCTGTAGTCCAGGGGACAATGTATACCATATGATTTTTGTTCCAATCATTATATTCCCTAAAATATCTTCTGCATCTACCTTGTAACTTTAGTCAAAAGATATGTGGAGGTACTGGCAACCCAGGGCATGCTCACAAAAATGGTGTATCCTCTGGCAGTTTGGGCCATTGGAGTAATATGTTCAATATGGAGCAGCCTGTCAGAAGTAACAATACACATACTGTGTGTACTCTCATGAGAAATATCTGGATGGGCAAACTGTTTGCTAAAAGGACTAGTATTCTTTGTTACAGAGCAAAAGAGAATCAAACCAGCAAAATGTAAAATATTTTTTTTTAATAATAATAATCTAGGAAATATTGCCAGAATCTTCTTTTCCAGTAATCACACTGGAATGAATATTAAGAGACATAGGGGCACATTTACTAACCCACGAACGGGCCGAATGCGTCCGATTGTGTTTTTTTCGTAATGATCGGTATTTGGCGATTTTTCGGAAAATTATCGCAACTTTTTCGTTGCCATTCCGAATGTTGCGCAAAATCTGCCGATTTTTTCGTAGCGTTAAAACTTGCGCGAAAAGTCGCGCCTTTTTCATAGCCATTCCGAAAGTTGCGCAAAATGTTGCGATATTTTCGTAGCGTTCGGATTCATTCAAGCTTCAGTATGGTGACTTTTCTTGGGCCAGGTTGGAGCTGCAGGGTGACATTGAGTCCTATGGGAGGCTTCCAAAATCATGCTAAGTCTGAAAGTTTCGCCCGCCGCTTACGAGCGCTCAATACGAAAAAGTCGCAACAAGATACGAGCGAATCGTAATGGCTACGAAAAACTCACGTTTTTTCGCGCAAATCGTATTGGTAACGAAAAAGTCGCAACAATTTCCGAAAAGTCGCGCAGAAGAAATAGCAAAAAATACGAAAAAGTCGCAAAATGTTCGTTTTCCAATCGGAATTTTTCCAATTCGGATTCGAATTTGTGTCTTAGTAAATCAGCCCCTTAGTGTTAGGCTGGGGTTTAGCTTAATAATCATTTCAATGAAAGAAGGACTAAAGATGTCAGTATAACTGGCGTCCTGGTGAGAAACACCATATTCCAGTATAAGACCTTACCTGCACCATCCTCTCAAACATGTGTGCTAAGGGCAAATAGGAAATGTGTACATCCTCACATGTTGGGGACCACTGACTCTGGAAAGAAAAAAAAACACAGGCAGCCCAACAAGGCCAAGTCAGACCAGGCAAGCTGCTTACCTGTATAACTCTTTCAAACATGTGAGCCAGAGGTAAGAAGGAGATGAGCACATCGTCCTGTGTCGGAAAGATCACTTTCTGCAGGTGAAGGGCGTGGGAGACAGAAAAGGAGAGAAACACTGACAGGAAGACAACAAGAAAGTCATAAAACAATAAAGAAGAAAAACAGCAACTAGGGAAGCAAAAGGGGGGTAAGGTTTGTCATAAAAGAAAGGCCGAAGAAAGAGGGCAGCATACAAAGTACTGTGTTAGGGCACAAGATCAGAAGCTAAGGTTAGTTGCAAAGAACAGTAAACAGAAGGGGGCCATACATACAAAGCACCAAGAGATGGTGTTCAGCAGTACAGAGTACAGGTGGAGCACACATCTTTCACAAATCGCAACGCCCTTCTTGCCTCTGGATGAATGGGGAGTGAGTGTGTTTGCTCCATCTGTAACTGCTTAGTGATGTGCTTATGCCAAAATATCTTGCGTTCTAACCAATGACCAGGTATGTTTAAAGGACAGCAACACTTTACACCATATCTAAGGCATGTTGTAATAACCAGGAAAGTTGACCTTAAGGTAAATATTGATGGTACTCTTTTACAGTAAGAAAAGGACAGCCATTTTGTGTTTACTTTTCTACAAACTAAGCCTAAGCAGCATATTAATAAGTCATATAAATAAATGCTTCACCACATATCACATACACTTGCCATGTAATGCCAGGTATAAATTGCATGTAATTATAATGATGCCTTCTATATTTTAGCAAACATGTACAAACTTGTAGCTTGAAAATAGTTGAGTAAAAACTGATGAACCACTTCTTAGCAAATCATTTTACACCACTTTTTGCCTGAGCTTGTCCAATGAATAACATCAGGAGATATTAATAATGGTCTTCATGTAAGTGTTAATCTGCAGTACAGCTTTTAACTTTGAGTATATATATACCTATATAAATTATATAATGTATTCTGCCTTATACAACAGCTACCATCAGACATTAGTTGCACATGATTCCCAAAGTCAGGTAAGAACGAGTAATTTAAACACAATTAGAATATAGCAGATAATGGGATGTAGTAATACGCCTCTAAAACAAGGCAACAGAGAAAATGTATGGGGAGTGTACAGTATTGTATACTATTACAGATGTGCGTAGGCTCTTTGTGCTTTAGTTGCACTTTAGTTATATTGGTAGTTTGCTGTTTGAGATAAAGCGGAATTCCTTGGACCCACGTCTTAAAATTTACCATTTTACTACTTTACAAGAGTTGAACTGTTGGCTGCTTAGACTGAGTTGGCTAAAAATGAGATCACTTTTTAGTAGCAACTACATTTACAAATAACTTTAAAACCATTCATTTTTTTTTTAATTGTATATTGCAGAGTTGCATAGAATTATATTTTTTCTCATTAGGCTTACATCCCCCTAAGCTGGCCAAACATGGAAATATCCACTCTTTGGGGATTTGTTTTTTCCAGTTTTGTCCCCCAATGATTGGATCACATAGGCACTTTATGCAGATCAATAAGACATTACCTTTTTTGATCTATAGCTAACTGAAGTCCCGTTAGATATCAGCCAGGGAGGACATTATTTTAGCCCCATACACAAGCCAAAAAGCTACCGACTTGACCAGAAGTTGTAGTCAATGACAACCCATGCATGGCCAGCTTTAGGGTCTAGGCAAACTTTTTATCTTTACTTTATCTTAAAATTGTCCTTGTAACGTGATCCTACAATTTAAATTTAGGTTTTAATTTAACAACTGAAAATCCCTACCTTTTTCAATAAAGCTATTGATCATTTTGCAGTTGTATGAACATTTTAGGTGCAAAAATAAGTAACCTAGTATCCTGAAAGAAGCCGATAACTAACAGATGGGCCCAAAAACGCAAATACTTGTAGGCCCAAACAGAATAATGCATTACATCCCATTCCCGTGTATTCACCTCGGTTACTTTCAAAAAACCAGAAAAATCCGCCACAACATTCCCGTGAGTGAGCATCGCACCTTTGGGATTCCCTGAAACAGAAACAGGCAAAGTAAACATCGCATAAAAGCCTTTACAGCAGAGCTTAGGTGCATTATTTACTAAAATATGGAAATTTTGAACATCTGCTCTGTTTGTCCGTCTATAATAGAGATGAAGAACTATATTATAACTGCAGCTAATAAGCTTTCATTTGCTAGGAAAAAAACTAATGTCTTAAGAGAAATATCAGCAAAGATATGGTAAATTTGGTAAATTCAAAATGAGTGAAAATGAGTTATTTCTATCTGTGACATTTCTGGGTTTGATTGCAGAAGAACATTATTTGCCAGAATGTATCCTGCTGTTGCATGAGGAATAATGGTGTAATGACATTATTTATGGATTGGGCTAGGGCCCCTAAAACATTGACACTGTTGTGTACAATGCAATTCTTGACTTGCTTCCTACATTTATCAACAGCTTGGTGAAGGCTCTTTCCCGCATCACAACATACCCCCATGCACTAAGTGAGGTTTGTGCAGAATGGCTTTGCTATGATGGATGTGGAAGAACTTGCCTGCCTGCAAAGAAATCTGCCCTCAGCCCAACTGGAACACCAAATGTGAGCCAGGTCTGATTCCCGACATCAGTGCCCAACCTTGTTAATATCTTGCAGCAGAATGGAAGGAAATCCCACCAACAATTTTACAATACTGGCCTTTAGGTTGGGGGGCAGGCAGTGGCATCACTTGGGGTGGAGAAATGGGCAGACTAGGCAGGGAAATAGGTGTATGAGGCAGAGCTGAATGGATTGGGGAAATGGGCAGGTGACTGGGGGAAATAGGCAGGGCAGAGGCTTACTTTATTATTTAAGGTGATCAGAGACTGACACAGAACACTGTAAATTGTGCCTCAAAGCATTATGTGTAAGAGGAGTAATATCTATTAATATGGCAGTTTAATAAGATTCATTAATTGTTAATGGTAACTTATTATGCAACAACAAAAAAGCTGCTGGTTCAGTATTCATTCTGGAGGAAAAGCACTATTTATTAGGTTTATGAAGAGAATTAGGTTAGGTGTAATATTCTCATCAACCACTTGGTGACAGTGCAGATCATGTTTTTCAATCTTGGGTATTTATTATTTGTAGATAAATGATAAAACACATTTTGGGAGAATCAAGCTTGTTATCATCAAGGGGCCATTATATTTATAAAAACAAAAACAGACATTTAAAACAAAATTTAAAAAAATTGTGAAGCCTTTACTTTTTTGCACTTTTATCAATATCCTCTCCCTATGTTTCCAAGGTGACTGTCAAACACAGCTTGAATGTTATTTTTTTGCAATTGTCATTTGCCTAGACACATGATACAAAGCTAAGCCAAAGCTGTGGGTGGAACAGAGCAGAAAAGCTAAAGCATCAAACACACAAGATTCCAATTATTTACGCAATTCCCTAGGGTGTTAGAAAGGCTACAGCCCCATCTATCAGGCAGCTGCAGGTCTTGATGTTCACCTTGGGCCAAAGGTATAAGCATTTCTAGTAATAAAGTACTTACCTGTGGTTCCACTGGTAAAACACACAATAGAGAGATCCTCTGGTGTGGGGGGCTATAACAGAAAACAATGAGGTTATTCTAGAAATCTGTGGAACTTGGAGAATGCCAGTTTGCTCAGATAAAGAGATGCACATATACACTCAAAACAAGTCCTAGAACAAATAATGCCTTGTTATGTGCCCAGATGCTACACAGTGTTGATAAATTACCCCACAGACCTTAATACGTTGCTGGAAATGTGACTCATAAACAGTCAAAGTATAAAAAAAAATTGTCTTCATAATATAAAAATAGCAAATCTTTGTGCCAAACCCATTGAAGCAAGAAGCTCATGAACAATTTAATAGTGTTTTTTCAAGAGCATTGAAATCAAAGAGAAGCACATTTAATGGGCACAGCTAATAAATAATGCATGCCTACTAAATATCAACATTTTTGGACCCACGTTGTCATTACTATTTATTTAATGTTGTGGTTGTTGTTCAAGTTACTGAGTTACTGCCACTTGATATTTTTCTTTCTGTCTAATTGTTGCTGCTGGTCTTGCAACAGTCTCAAAGAAGATTAACAGAAAGGTTTAGTAAGATATTTTACTACACAATATTACCCTTTATCACGTGTAGCATACACCAGAACTGCCCCAACATTTAAGACTTATTCCCATCCCCCAATAATGCAGCATTGTAATGAGATTGGCCAGTACTTTGTATCAAGGGAATATGCAAGATACTTACAGAAAGTGTAATTCCAGCTAATAAGGCCAGGTAGAGAACAACTGTTAGTCTGGTTAACAAACTAATGGTCTTTTCTCAGTTATAGTGTATAAAAGGTATACAGTGTAAATGGCAAACAAAAAATGAGAGTATAATTTGGGCCATTCAGTAAGAGACTGGCCATTGAAGTTGCACATAGTGAAGGTAAGATGCCTTGTACAGGTGCTGATTTTTTAACCCTTTGTTTTTAACCTTTCTTATGATTTAAAGTTGTCTTATTTGTATTGCCACTGGAATCCCACTTATCTGTTAGAATCATGGTGCAATTAAACTGAGTTCCCTTTTGGAGCCCTTGCTCTCTGCTGGTTGTTTGTAGATTTAACTCCGGTGCACATCTCCCTTCAATTTAGTTTCTATCAGAGTGTGGTGCAAGACTATTTCTTATATTCTGCTTGGAAAGATAAACTTACCAAGGGTGGTCTAAGGTTTCTTTTCCCAATCTCCTAAAAACAAAAAGTAGGAATTATATATGTTAATAATATGTCAGTTAAAAAGCCACAGTGCTAATTGGGGGCTTCATACTAACAAATATAACACAGTCTCAAATACAGAGCACTGAACTGCTCAAATAGTATGTTTTACAAGCACAGTACACTGATTTTAGGATTACAACATATACATTAAAACCCTTGCAAACATTAAAGCATTCAACACTGTGTCACAGGGTGTGTCACACATTTATTATTATAGAATTATCAAAGATAAAAATAGGGAATCCATAGAGGTAACCAAGAGTTCTATATTTTTTCCATTTATTAACACTTTCCTGACTGTAGCAACATTCTTCAGCAAAAGTGTTTTCATAAAAAGACACAGTTATCAATGCAGATAGATGTGTCAGTTCAGCGGAATTTTTTTCACCGCTTTCAGTAGTCGAGCACTATTCTGCTCTGTGAGGGGGTATAGCTCAGAAGCAGTGCTGGATCCATTCTTAATACCTCTTCGTTGGTCTTCATTATTTTTAAATTTTGCTTCCCAATAATTATACAGGGACCAATGGCCTATGAATACGTGCTATGCATGGCACAAAATGTGCAAGGCCATGCTTAACTGTATTTACAGTAAACTTTATTTTGACATTAAGCCCATTTGGACTCTTTTGGACTGCCTGCCATCACTGAAATTTGGATTATTTGTGGGCCCGTTTGTGGGTGCATCATCTATGCACTATGTTACCTTCAGTAAACCACTTCTTATAAACATTTGGTTTGGATTTAGTTCAGAAGTCTAAGGATTTAATCAAACACTGGCTCTAGATAACCTTTCTGGTCCCATGGAGATTTTTTATTCCTGGCCTCACTCGTTCATTGCTACCCTTCATATATAGATAAACTCGTCCCTATTTCATTTCAGTACATATAATCTTAGGTAATGAACACATGATCACCTCCACTTGCTGCATGGTCTGTATTTTAACTGCACATCTTCTGCCTCGTTCCAGTAATTGTGCATCTACAGGGTCCATAAGAACAACAGATTTGAGCCCTGGTGTTTCTCCTTTCTCCACATGTTCCAAGAGGATGTTGGCTTTGTCTATCTTGTCACAGATCACTGTAGAAATATCAGCTGCCAAGGAAAGCATGTCAGTTATAATCACTTACAGTGCATGTCACATCTCTGAGGCATGTTTATGACTGAACTGCCTTAAACACCTCTCTGGAGTCATTTAACTGCCTCCCACCCCCAACAAATTACACCAGGAGCTGTATGTAAATATTACTCAGTGCGCATGTGCTTTCAGCTAACTGCTATTCAGATTAATGGGAGGGGGCATTATATGTTTTTTGTCCCCTACCCACAAAGCTATATCCAAGGAATCCACAAAATTAATGCCTATCTGTGTCTTATGAATTCAATCTTGTGACTCACTTTAAAGCAGAAATCTCTTTTTTATTGTGCAGCTTAAAAGTACATATGTATTAGGCTAAGAATAGCTTGATGAAATTAACCAACCATTAGCCCCCAATTTATGTGTCATTAATGCAGAACCAGATTTGCGTAAGCATATCCAAAAAACTGCTTGTACATTGCAGTGGTCATTCATTTAAAGGATTCAGGGGTGTAAGAAGGCCCTACATAATGAGCAATTTTAATATAACTTGGTAGAATAAGTCAACTAAATTGAATAGGCTCTAAATCGAGTTTGATGTGGGCCTCTGTGTCCTTGAAATGCCAGGGCCTATTTTATATCCCATTGCAGTGTAAAACTACTATGCCTCTTGATTTTCTTACCTGATCTTATCTGAGTCACTAGATCATTATTAATGCATGGAATTACAAAATTATGCATTTACCTGTGTTAATAATATAACGGATGGCTCCTTGGCCCAGTGTGTCATACAGAGGAACAACAACCATGGAATAGGTGTAGCAGGCAAGCTCAGAGATGATCCACTAGAAGGGAAAAGAAAAGACAATTCACATCATCCATAATTAAAGCATTTCCTTGATTTGCCATAGTTAGCAAGATCCTTGTAAATGGACCATACCTCAGGGCGGTTCTGTGCAAAGACCCCAATAAACTGGTCACTGCAAGACTTGCATCCCTGTTGCAGCAATCCTGAACCTAAGCATTGAGCTCGGTCTGAGACCTGCCGAGAGTTAAGGGGAAAACAAGTTAATGTCATTTATACTAGATCTGAAAGAACTTCCCAGCATTCCTCAAACAGGCAACTGGGATCTTTCTGTAGATATTGAGCTGCTGGCCAGAAAACCACAGCAACAAAGAAGCTAAGTGAATTGGGAAATTCACCCTGAAATTCACTTTTGAATATTGGTCATGATGGATTCTCATTGGTGTGTTTAATATAATACATTTTACAGTCTCACCTCTCTGTAAGTTAACCATTCATATGGTTGATTTGATTTTCTGGATCCAAGACATGGGCCATTTTCTAAAAAAAAGATAACAATAATAATAATTAATAAATTATATTAAATAATGATAATAAAAAGTTACCAGAAGCAATGTATAACATTGGAAAATAGTGAATCTACTGTATAGGAAGATATTTGTGGATATTGCTGAAAATGTAGGCAAAGAAGTCTCCTGGCTTAATAACCTCCTTATAAAAAAATTGCTATAGAGTTATAATTATGAAATCATATCAGTAGTGAATCATCCAGTCAATCATGCTAGTGCAAATTATGGCTCATAGACCAGATCAATTTATGAATTGTTGGCCTTTCTCTTGATCAGCATGGGTAGTGTTATGGAATGGATGCCTGTAATGTATAGTATAAGGTTATCTTTAGACTGTTGCTGGGTAACTGATAGCTAGGTATCCAGCCAGTTCAGGGCAATCACCCACTGGGTAGCAGCACAAACCTTCACTAGCAGTAGATTTTTGGTACAGGAAATTCTCCAACAGGGAATAACAGCAGGGCTAAGTCAAGATCTGGGGAAACAGCTTTAAACTCACCAGTTTTGAAGGGCATATATACTGCAACCTTAACCCATCCAGTACATGAACAGAACTACAGCAAGATACAGTACGCCATCTTGGTGTATTGTATCTTAGTTTATATATCAATCTACATACAATATCATACAATATATACAATGGGGGGCACAGAATAGAAAGATAGAGCAGAAAAAAAGTTTGTTAAAACATAATAAAATGCTGGGACTAATTTATGAAGACAAATAAAGTTGCCAGAAGCAACCAATCAGCAATTGGTTTGGAACTGTAAATGTCACTTCTGCCTGTCCCACTGCTGAGGGTCTAGAAGTACAAATAAGCCAATCAGTCCTGACTGATGCAATTTTAGAATGTTTAACTCACTGTTATATACAAGCCTTGTGACTCCGATTTATATTTATGTGGAGTCCTGTGACTCCAATTTACGTTACTGCACACTATCCAATCAGAAACTGCAGAAGAAACTAGATTTGTGGTTTCATTAGAGTAGTGTAGCTAACCCTCTTCAGCCAACTGCTATTTAACTCAATCGCAAACTCTCTAAGAAATATAGCAGGACAGGGTGTATTGTTGTGTGTCTAATAGAAACCTATTGGAGAAGGAGTTAAAAGAACAAGGGGCCTAGGAGAGCAGATGTATATTTACAAGAAAGGATGTCTGTTGTACCCAGAGTAAGCTTGAGGAGAATGGTAACACTCTTTTTTTTAGGATACTATCTACATACTGTATGAACAATCTAAGGAAAGACAAAATCAGACTTCCTTGTAAGCAATGCATAGGTTGTGAGTTGATGCCACCCCCATTAATGGTAACAACATGACAATCTTTCTTGTTCCCTTGAATAGTAGTCATTGCCAGTCTTCCCTGCCCATTACAGCTGTATGATAATGCTTTTTTAATTTTCTCTCTGAGTATCAAGTGTAGAAGTATTGGTATATAGGTCAGTAAATGAAATACACATTTCCATGTGTTGATAATAAAAAATGCTGAGAGTGTATATTTTCTCATTGTCATCAAAACTACGGTGCACTACATTAAAAGTAGGTTAGATGTGAATGGCCAGCTGTGGGGAATTTTAATTGTATTTGCTCTGATATGTAGCTTGAGGCCTGAACATATTTTAGAACTAGTTAAAAGCAAAGAGAGCATTCTTCCTAGTACTAGTTACAGCTGCTACATACTGAAGCCATCAACACTACTTTGCTGCATTTTAGGCTTTATTTGTGAATGGAAAAATGAGATTCATTATAAAGGGAACATTTTATAATATTAATGTACAGGTATGGGACCTGTTATCCAGAATGCTCGGGACCTGGGGTTTTCCAGATAAAGAATCTTTCTGTAATTTGGATCTCCATAACTTAAGTCTGATAAAAATCATATAAATGTTAAATAAACCCAATAGGATTGCTTTGCCTCCAATAAGGATTAATTATATCTTAGTTGGGATCAAGTACAAGGTACTGTTTTATTATTACAGAGAAAAGGGAATCATTTTTAAAAATTGGAATCATTTGCTTATAATTGAGTCTATGGGAGATGGCCTTTCTGTAATTCAGAACTTTCTGCAAAATGGGTTTCCAGATAAGGGGTCCCTATACCTGTATTAAATATTAATGACATTAAATTTGCTTGTTACTATACACCTCATGTGTAAGATATATCACTTTAATGTGAGATTAAGAAGAAAGTCAAAAGTTTGGGAGGCATTCAATAATAGTGTTTACATCATATAAAAATACTTAATACTCATGGGGAAAGCCCATTAAGTATTTTTAGGTTGAAATCATCTCCATTTGTGCAATGACACGGGGGTGCCGTTTTTAATGGCATAAATCATGGAGGGTATTGACATTTTCTCCACTGGTGGAGAAGAAGACAGGTCTGACATTATCCCTACATTACTGCCTTGTATGGTAAAGTAATACCTGTGGATTTTGCTAAATAATCCAGTAGCATCACAGTATGTGTATTCAGACCCATGTCAGAAATAATGGCATCATCTTTTTAAACTTTTTACTTCCCTGTATGCAACAATGACATTGATTTCGTTTTGAATGCTTCCTTTGTCTTTATCTGCATAAATACATCCGTCTCACTGATTAGATCTAACCGCAAACATGACGTTTTCCCCAAATTCAATTGCTGCAAACGATGGTCCCCTCAGCAGCTAGAAATGTTGTTGATGTGCAGGAACAGTTTCTGTAGCATTGGTGGTGCTACAAGTTCTACGTGACGTTCCCTTGCTTTCATGTCATGGACTTTTTTTCTCCATCTATTCTTAATGTGAAGCCAAAACTATTGGCTGTAAATTTGTAATTAACATCTATAGGCTGAAAAATGGCCTACTGAAAAGTAGTGGCTTGGTCTGGTACAGCAGGTTAAAGAGAGGCAAGGATCTTAATAGAAAAAATTAAAAACTTAATAACAATATACTTCTTGCTAAATTCTAGATACAGTCATCTGTACTAGCAGAGTTGGGGAATAAAAACCTTTAATATTCCACTGGATATATTTTCAAATAAAGTTCTTTAATAACCAGGCAAAGGTACATTTAATAAATTGATAGGCGTGAAATGCACAGGGATGGCTTATGCTCTATATTTGGCATTGTTTTGTTTTGTGTATTTTAATTGTTTAATTTTTGTTCAGCAGCTCTCCAGAATTTCTGCAGCTACCTGGTTGTTGGGGTCCAGATTACTCAAGCAACTAGGCAGCGGTTTGAATGAGAGACTGGAAGATGAATAGGGGGAGGCCAGAATAGTAACATAAGTAATAAAAATGAATAATAATAATAATAATATTGCAGTCCCACAGAGCAATAGCTTTTGGCTACCATGGTCAGTGAACCTTTTCTGAAAGATGCAAAAAGGCAAAACAGGACAACACATAATTTAAAAATATAAAAAAATGAAGACCATTTGAAAAGTTGTTAAAAGTTGTATAACATACTAAGGGGCACATTTATTATGCAATACAGCAATACAGCTTTGCCACATAAAAAGGGTACTTTTTAATGTGTTTTTTTTCTTTGAGCAACACAGGGTATGAAATGGCATAAACGGCATCAAATCTGGAGTTGGGACGACCTGTCACAATGCAGATGGTGATTTCATAACAGCTACAGAGCATCCTCCTTTAATGGTTTCAACCATCTTTTTTGTTGCCAAAAAAAAGATAAAACTACAGAAAGGCCAATATATATATATTTTTACAGCAATGGTGGCAACCAGTGATGTAACACCTATGTACCTGGCACCCCCCACAAAAAAATCTTTGGAGGGACCCTGCACACATCTACCTGGCCCTCCTTTAACCAGCCCCCCTGCTCGTATGCTCCGCTCCCTAGCCACTGGCTAGGGATAGGTAATAGAGCGGCTGTGATATATTTTTTATAGCTACAGGGAAAGCAAATTCTGCAGGTCCCCTGACCAGCCACAACGTGGGGTCTGCTTTCTCTACAGTTACTACTTGTCAATCTTTTTCCCTGCCTATTAAAAAAGTACCATTCTGAAATTCTCATAGCAAAAGTGAGTGCTCTATTCTAAAGCTATTTTAAGCTCTTAATATAACCTTACTATCTTTATCTTTTATGGTTTGATGGTTTTGCTGCCTGTATTATGCAGTTACTGTTTCAGCCTGGGCCACTGCTTGAGTTTCTCATTTCATGGCCCCTTGAAAATACCACCCATAATAAAAGTTTCTGTCCGTTAAGTTGAAAGTTATCAAGCCAGACATGCAGAGAGCCACTGCTGCTAGGACAGTGCACTAATGCATGTTCAATTGTGGGTACTTTGACAGTGTCACTTATATACAGGAGAGAAAGTTTAATACCAGATATATGCAGCCCCCTCTGGAAAACTTCATACATCGTTCTAGCATCATCGTAGTAGTGGGTAAGAAGCTTGGGGCCCTCACCCAGTACTGAACGCCGGGCACCGTCGCTGCCCTAGAAAAGAAAGTATTACAAGAAATTAAGGAGTGCCTCATGTTTATTATTATAGCATATGCACAAACGGATACGACAAAACACAATGGGGTATTAAATTAAATCCACAGTATGAGGCGTAACAAATTTATTTAATTCTGAGTTAGGGGGTTGATAGGTAGTGGGAGGGAACCGAGAGAGGAAAAAGATTAAAAAAAAAATTTTTTTAGAATAAACCTTGGTTTTGAAAATTTTTCATTGTAAAATCAGTGTTTCCATTTAATACTTTTCAAGCAGAGTCCCATTTTAATCCAATCTGACCAATAAATCAAAGTCTGCCACATTCCATATACATGCCCCTTTGGCAAATGTGAAAATTCTCTGCTGGTAGTAACTCATTCGTGTACCAAATATATTCAATATTAATAGCAAATATTCCTGATAGCAAGGCATGTAAATAAAGCAATAATCACCTCAAGTTCCACTGACTGCTCTAGGAGGTCACAAGGAGGCTTGACTGCTTTGGGTCGGCTAGCAAACCAATAGGCAATGACTGCGGCAAAGGCACCTAATCCCACAAGAGTGGTAGCTGGAACGCTTCGGAAAAACTGTCCAAAGTCGTCATATTCAGCCAGTCTCAGGCTGCGTAAGATCTCTCCGGCCTGCATCTTCTCAAATATGGAAATGACAAACTCTGCAAGAAAGAAATGGCAATAATCAATAGGCGTCCTGTCTATATCCAGACTTAAGTACAAATACATAAACTTTGAGTATCCCCTGGGATCAAGACCTGGGCGGCATTTGTAAGAGACTACCTTTGCCAAACCTGCCCAATTCATTTTTACTGTAATCCCAGCACATCATTATAGCTGCATCTGAAACTATGGTTTTGAAATAAGTGATTTACTGCAAGTAACAGAAGGCTACGGACTATGTGAGTGTACCAATCATTTTAGTTTCCTTGGAGCTTTCTGCCATAAACATTATGGATCTAGAAGTCAAATACCAATACGAATGATTTAGTGCCTGCAATTGTTATCACAACAATAAACAGCTAGGTGCATTGCCACTACATCATCAATGATGTCCTTTTGGTTCATAATTAAATCAGCCATTACAGAAAAGGCTGTTGTGAAAAAGAAAAAATATATGACCCCAATTCAGGTTAATATGAACCATATATAATTCAATGCCCCAATGCATATTATCTTGTACAAAATTGCACATGGACATATTAGTGCTAAAAGCCAAAGTATCTTTGTAGCAAAAAGAAGGCTTGCTCTTACCCCACCGGTGCCAGTTGGCTACCCTTGCATCTCTGAATGTGAAACCCAGATGTGTTAGCCCTGACTGACCTGGTTAAAGAGTCTGTTGCAGTCAATATTTGATAAAATTTATTGGCCTAAATGAAACTGCAATTAAATGCAACTGCAAAAGATGGACAACCCAGCCATGATATTATCTTAAGGAAAGAAGTATAGGAATAAACCCGCTTCCCAGTTACTATATAGTACAGTATCTTTCAGCTGCAACAAGAACACATGGCACAGAACTTGTGCTAAAAATCCATGGAGCCAGACATGCTTCACATATCCATATTTAAAATTAAATCGGGCATTTATGCAGATATATATTATTTACTTTCCTGTGCAGAATTACATTTTCTAATCTCCCACATTTCCATATGTATAATTTAGGATTGCTTCTGTATAAATCCCTACACAGAAAGAAAACCCATTTTTGTAGGTAGCCACTGTTCCCCGCGTATGTTGCTGTCTAGCATACTGATTCTGTACTAGTAGATCCTTCTGATCCTCTGATGCTGGTTCCTGTCCAGCAGATTACCTTATAGACAGCCCAGACAGGCCTATTTCTATTACAGCAATGCCTTAAAACCAATTTTAATATACATTCCAGCACCTGTCAATATATATTAGCTGTTTCCTGAGGAACTATTGTAACCTTGCATTCATTACTACTGATTGTACTTTAGAAAAGCAATGATTCTCGTATTCACTGGGTTATCAGACTGACAGGAAGGAGTGGAAAGAGATTATAATGTTCAGACTGTTGGCAGTTACACGTAAGTGCACTGAATGATTCAGGAGGAGCTGCTCTTTTTCTGCTACTCCTCTCCGTGCAGGCCTTCATAAATCCCAGTCCTACATTTTACCCCTTTCCCTCGTTCCTACCCCAACTCTTGCTCTTGCTGGTTTCATGCTGCCACTACCCTGCCCTTTTCTATGCCTTGTTGTGGTATGGTTTTCTGGCTTTGACACAAGGCAATAGGAAAGGTAAAATCTAATTGAGCTTTATCAGAAAGGTCTATGTAAATACAGCCATAAGCACTCATGGAAAAGCTGCACTGTGTCCTCTATCAAAAGAAACATGGGATTTCTTGTCGTCCTTTGTGTAAACATGTTCTTCGGTATCAAACTTCCTCTCAGAATAATCCTTCATTCCTGGGGTGGAGTCTGAGCAGTTCTCTCCTCTCTACCTTCTCCTGCTCCCCTTCATAAAAATTCACTCCCCCTTCCTTCATAATAATGTTTAATCTGAGCTACCAATGGCTGGAGCTACAGCACAGAAGCTACTGATACCAAGCTAAAATGGCAGCTGCTATCTTAAGCAAACAGATTGAGCTTCTAGGACTGTTTACTCAGGTATGGTAAAGCTTTCTACAGATTAAATATAGTGTTCTAGGTGGCACTGATGTGGCTAATTTATTGCATTAAAATGCCAAAATTTCTTTCCTTCTCCTTTAAACCATTTCCTGTCCTTTGCATTCTAGTCCATTAGGGCTCTGGCACATGGGGAGATTAGTCGCCCGCGATAAATCTCCCTTGTCACGGGTGACTAATCTCCCCGAACGACCATCCCATTGGCGAAAATGTAAGTCGCCGGTGGGATGGCACACGCTGCGCAGGCAATTTCGGCAATTTGCCTAATCTCCCAGTGTGCCAGAGCCCTTAAACACCAACTCTATGAAGTGGCAGCAGGATGACCCATGGTAAAAGAAACTGTTCATACAACATGCTGAGGCCAGGTTCCTTAAGTGCCTACTGGGTTTTGAATAAGCCCGTGTGGCATTATGATGGGCAAAGAAAGGCTTTGCCTACTGAATAATTCATTGCTACTGTCTGTAAATGGCAGAATGGGGTAAGGCTTCAGCCCATTCAACCCAAGTTCATGCAGCCAGTCTCAGGCTGCAAAACCATGGATTACTGTACATGCACCCATATTTGAATGGTTATATCTGATAGATAACATGTGCCGTGCCACTGTTCAATAGATTTCGGTGAATGAAGGTTAAGTAACCATTTATTTTTATGTCCATTCCTCCCCCAAGGAACACCATTCTCTTTAAATTAATTGTAACACATATTGCTTCTGTGCAATAGGCACCTTACATTAATCTAAAAAAAAACTTTTAACATATGAAAACCCATTGTGCTCCATTATCAGACAAACAATGGGCTAGCAGAGCACCCTGCTTGGGACTTGATTTGATTTTGCCTGTATTTCTGTAGAAATGTTATGAAATAAAGTCCTACTTCTATTTATCACTGTTAGAATGTACTTGTTAGAAATCTGGATATGAAAGTACATGCTGTCCTAGCTACAATTTTTAATTTTAATGGTTCTGCAATGGAAAAACCACAAAAAGCTGGCACGTTTTTTCATGTGCATTATTGAACACAATTTAAATCGTATTTTTATAATATATTACATAGTTGCAGGTAAAATATACAGATATTGTAGTGTACCCTGTGGCTCAGTTAGGTGGCTCTCTACTGAATAACTAGTGTGTAGTGATGAGCGAATCTGTCCCGTTTCACTTCGCCATATAATTTGCGAAATGGCAAGAAAATTTGTGAAATGGCGAAAAATTCTCGAAATGCATTTGTTGCACGATTTGTTGTTGTTGCCCACCATGCCCAATTTGACGCACGACAAAAAAAAATCTGCGGCGAATTTTCACAGAAGTCTCTGAAACAATTTGCCAACGGCAAAATGCAGAAATTCGCTGCGAATCCATGCCTGGCAAAAAAATTCATTCATCACTACTAGTGTGCTGCCCACTTTACTAGCAGAGCAGGTTTTGCCAGCAAGTTGTTTAGTTGTCTAGATGTTCAGGTGGTCCTATGGAAAGATGCCAAAAAAATGTAATAGGTCACCTAGAGCTTGGCTCATAACCATCCCTTTAGAAGAGTTATCCAGAAAGCTCCAAAGTAGACTCCAGCAAATAATTCAGATGATTTCCTAATAAAACAGAACCTTGTTCTTGATCCAAACTAAGATATAATGAATCCTTATTGGAGGCAAAATAAGCCTACTGAGTTTATTTAATTTTAATAGGCTAGGTCCCAAGCATAATGGATAACAGATCCCATACTTGTATATGTTTCCTTTGTCCATGAAAAACAACACTCCTATAGCAAAACAAGCATTTCTGTCCTGTTCATTTTTTTCTTGTTCCTCAGAAAAAAGGGGTGCACTGAATGGCACTGATTCTAACAAATCCTGATCCAAATTTGTATCTTACTTTGTATCTTACCCAAGCTGATAAAAATGTTGCCATTTGCTTAATTGTGTGACCCGGCTTGGCTATAGACAATAAATTATAACAAAGTAAATTATTGCTTTATCTTTAGAGCTGATCCTTAAAGGCAGGAAGACTACAGGCAGAGGTCCAGACTATAAAGATAATATCAACGTGTTTAAGCATGAACATTGCAAAACTAATTAATTAAATGATTAATAATTATTACTATTACGATGACTTCTTTGTATTTTGCTGCAAAATGAAATATTGTATCCAGTCATTGTGGCCAAATGACAAGCTTATACAAGTGTGCAGGAGTGAGGCACATGTTTGAGAGATTGGTGGCAGACAGCTTTGTTTTGGGTGATGCACGATATCCACTGTGTAGATTTCATCAGTTTTATGGACTATTAACCATGGAGGACATAAGTAAAGGTTCTAGAGAGTATAATTACAAACAACATCAGGTATCTGTGAGTGCTCGGCTGTTCCTGATCTTCACAGCATCCTCCCAGCACCTACTGGTGGAAGATCCTTGAAATACACTAAGGACAGGCAGCTCCAACAGTTTCTCGCTGCACATCTATGACATAAAAAATTGAGCTTAATAAAACAGCGTTTAACACTTTAACTGCCAGCAACAGCAAAGAAAGTTACAGATTGCTAGCAATGTACATTCACCATATCTGCAATTCCATTCAAATAAATGGAAAAACTGCATTAATAGGCAACATTTGGTGCAGGAGCAGCATCAGTCGTAAGCAGTGACAGGGTTAAACTCAGTTCTAGGCCATACCATATAAAGCCGACTAATCCCTGCAACAAAATGGGCATTAGTCCTGGGCGAAGGGGTTGCCACTGTCTCTGCTAATGCAAACAGGTGATTCCATGAATGCCATTTACTGTGCTAGAAGGTCATAAATGCAGCTATGCTTCCCTTTATAGCAGGGGCGCCCAAAAAGGTAGTTTGTTGATCTGCCTGTAGATTTTTGACTGGTGACCAATAGATCAATACAGCCCAGCACTGTCCATAAACAGTTTTTCTTGACGCTCATCCCTTTGCACTAATTCAATTGTGTGGCAATTCACATTATTTTTTTTCCTAGCAATGCAACAGTTTTCCTAGAATTCCAGGGTAATAATGCCTGCTGCAGACTAGTGACTGAGGAATTGGCTACAACTTGTACCCATAAGTGAGTGTGGAAAGAAGATAGATGTGCACTGACACACCCCTTTATCGCATGCAGCACTGGGAGTCTGTCCCCCATATGTAATAAAAGGCCTTAAGTTTGCCAAGGAGCAGTAACCCATAGCAACCAATAAGATGCCTGTTTTGAAACAGGTGACCAGTAAATGCTACCTACTGATTGGTTGCTACGGGTTATTGCTTCTGGGCAAACTAAGTGCTTTTTATTAGATAACCCCCTATATATGCCTGTACTTGCCATCTCATTAAGGCAGGTGTAAAGTACAAGGCTTTTCCTTGCTCCTGAGCATGTAGTTAGGTGCTCTGTGTAGAGTGTTTTACCTGGTGGAATTCTGCAACAATACTAAATGCAGTGCTTATACAAGTTCCATGGCAAAATAATACTTAAGGCGGTAGACCCTGTTGCAATCCCTTAAGTAAAATTATACCCAATATCAGCAAATCCATAATAATTCTGTATTTTAGGAACAACATTCTGGTGAGTTTTTTGCACAGTAGGTGGGAGCTTGCACGGCTGCAGCAAACCCTAGGTACCAGTTACAGTGGGGCTCTGGCTAGGGGCCCCTGTAGTCCTCTTGCAAGGCAATAACTGGGCCCTTGTGGCATTTACAAAGAGTCTGCTGTGCTAGTCACAATATAATATAGTGCCCCAAGATATCTGATGGTGGTCCTGATTGGTGCCAAAATGTTATCTAAAATCTTGTCATAGAAAGTGGTGGTGACTAAGATAATCTGTATATGTTAGTTGGAGAGACTAACTAAAACATAAATGCTTGGCCTCCAATTGAAAGCAGAGTTTAGTATATACATATATGAAAACTATTCAACCCTAAGACTACGCTCATACAATTTATACTTATCCTGCATTTTCTAAAGAAAGACTAGTTTAGAACAATTTTAAAAAAGGACATTATGAAATTCCCACTCACATTTCCCTGGGGCTCCGTGTTTTATAATGTAAATTACTGCTGCAAGCGAGAACTCATTTCCTAGGCGACGAAAAAGTTACAAGAAAATTCTGACATGAAGTGTACTCATACTGCACAGGGGGGTGTGAGAATACATTGCCAGGCTTTCTATAACGCTGTGCAAGTAATGCTCCTACAGTGCATTCTTTTGTCTTCCAGTTTTAAGGATGCTGTTGGTTTCCCAAACAGAGACGTTCTTCCCTGAGGGCAATATAGCATGTCCCACAATATAAATCAAAAGCCGTGGTTGAAACGCTGTACATAGCAGTGCGTATCACAGCAACATTTGATAGTACAGGTATAGGACCCTTTATCCAGAATGCTCGGGACCAAGGTATTCAGGATAAGGGGTCTTTCAGTAATTTGGATCTCCATACCTTAAGTCTACTAAAAATTCAATAAAACATTAATTAAACCCAATAGGATTGTTTTGCCTCCAATAAGGATTATTTATATGTTAATCAGGATCAATTACAAGGTACTGTTTTATTATTACAGAGAAAAAGGAAAGCATTTTTCAAATTCTGAATTATTTGATTAAAATGGAGTCTATGGGATATAGGCATTCCGTAATTCTGAGCTTCCTGGATAACGGGTTTACATATGATCAGTGGAAGGCAGAAAGGATGCAATGTTAGCTTAAAATATGGGACCCAAAATGAAGCCCTGGATTTTTTTTGCTGTTTGTTTTTTGTTATTTCAGCATTATTCTATGTGGAGCATGGCCCATGAGACCTGAAGAATATTATGGGCTCTTTCTAGGAGTCTCTGTAGCAATGTCATTCATTGCCCGGAACAATTCTGCTCATATCATTTGTGACCTGCCCTCATTATGTTATGAACTGAAGCCACACTGGTGCCACAGGCCATGTATGATTAGAATTTTGCTAACAGCAAAACAAAGAGATATTGGCCTAGAAACATTGCTAATGCACTCACTGTTGTGTATTCATATTTATTTTCATATGCTTTTATATTTGGGAAAACTCAATCAATTTTTCTATCTTGATTTTTTTATGTAGCATAGACTGAAATGTAACTTAGGGACAGCAACACCTTCCATGTAGTTGAGGAGGGGCTATGCTTGTAAAATAACTTTACTTCTTACTTAACCTTGCTGTACTGTATGTATTCGGCAGCTGGAGCATCTAATGGAAACCCATGTAGGCACATGTAGATCATGCAAAGTGCAATACATGGGCGCAAGACATTCCCCATATGCTCCTGCTTTCAGGGTTTGTGTTGGGTATGCAGTGTACAAGGCAGGCCCTTTCGGGGGGGGGGGTGGTTTGGAATGTTGAAAACTGGGCAGAAGATTATGACCAGGACAGCATGTTTTTTCAAAGGACTGTAAGGGTCAAAACCTTCTGCCCGGTTTTCAACAGGTAGCAACCCTAGTGGGCACATAGGCAGTATGTCCCCCGGTAGTTATATTGGTGATGAGCTCTAAGGAGCACTCTTGTGCCCAATGCTGCTCTAGCGCTTGTTCCTTAGGGAAAAGTGAATGACCCCTATGATCTTTCTGAGTTTTAGTTTCATGATGCTTTTGTTATCCTACAATTTTCACTGGACATAATTTCAGAGATGTCAGCATGCAACTATCTGTTGAAATCATAGCACAATATAAAATGTACTATACCCTCAAACAATGTGGGTCTCTATAAAAATATATTGCATAAACAAGCTCATGTAAAACCCTGCTTCATCTAAATAAACCATTTTCATAAATATATACATTTTTAGTAGTACAGGTATCGGACGCTTTATCCGGAAACCCATTATCCAGAAAGTTCTGATTTACAGAAAGCCATCTCCCATAGACTCCATTTTAACCAAAAAATTCACATTTTTAAAAATGATTTCCTTTATCTCTTTAATAATAAAACAGTATATTGTACTTGATCCCAACTAAGATATAATTAATTCTTATTAGAGCAGAAACAATACTACTGGGTTTAATTAGTGTTTAAATTTTTTTTTTATTGGTAGACTTAGGGTAGGAGATCCAAATTACGGAAAGACCCCTTTATCTGGAAAACCCCAGGTCCTGAGCATTCTGGATAACATTTCCCAAACCTGTGCATGCTATTGGGTAATCCTAAATAGAAAATTGCCATTTTAAGAATTAAGGGCCGCCTCCTGGGGTCATAGGATTCACAGTGCACACAAACACGCCAAGGCACACATACATGCTGGGCCCCATCAGCCAATGAATGGACAAAGTTCTGCCTTTTGCTCCCACACTACTTCCTGTTAGAGCTGCATTATTTCTGGTCATGTGATCTCTGAGGGCGCACCCAGCCCATCACTAAATGGGGCTCAAGGGAAAGGATGTAAAAGGGAAATATTTACTGATATATATATTCCAGTTTGGCGAGATTCTTTAATAGGCCAATTAACATAATATAAACTAACTGTTGGTTAAGTATTCATTCTGGGAGTATAGTTTTCCTTTAATATGAAATATTCACTGTACTGTTTGATGACAACTATGTTCTGGTTCTATGAAGTGCTCTCAGGACAGTTAGAATCTCATCTCAGCATTAATGGCACAACGCTGATAGACTCACGACTCCGGGGTTGATGAGTCACAGATTGCAGTGGATTTTTATCACTGTCAGCGGGGAAAGTGCTACAAGCTCTGCTGCGCATCCCCAATGCTTTACAGACAGCAGCGCCTGCAGTGGGAACCCTGGTGACTCAGCAAAGAGCGAGACAAGTCTATTCACTTAGCGTGCCAATACAGACTTTCTTCCCCTCTCTTTATATTCTTCTTGTAAAGCTTCACTAACAGTCCTGTATTTGCATTTCAGATTTAAAGGTAGGATTAATCTTCCCTTTACTTAATCGAGTTAAAATGTAAGTACAAGCCTGATGCAATGTTCTTATATTAGCAGTAACGCAAAGGGATGCTGTGTCAGTTCCAAATAATAGGAGACTTGTGTGTAAGAAATAACACCCCCCCATAATACTTAGCTGCCAGGGTCGAATTGTTTCATACGATTTGTTTCAATAAGTCAGATCTCTTTGCTACATTGTAGTCTGTTCTTGGCATTTTACTAGTAAATTATGAAAAGGGTTTTAGAAAGACTAAAGGGCTTATTTACCACCTCGTGCAAACAGGGCCACAGCATTGCACATATTGACAATATTCATTCAGATACTCACTCCTTGTACTTTTGTATAATTGGGGTCAGGGCTGGTGCATCTGTCCCACCTTCTGTTCAGAATAACAAGCAGTGTCAGACTGGGCCGCCCAGACCCGATCCCTGCAGGGCACTCCACCGATCATCCTGACACACCGCAGGTAAGTTTCATTTACGTGCACTTGGGGAAGGGTGCAATTGAGACAGAAGCCCCTGTGGGCCCTGCACCCCCTAGTCTGGCCCTGATAACAAGTAAGTGCGTCTACTGATACAGGAGAATTCTGTAGCTACCACCATCTTCCAGGATTTGCACTGCTGTCTGCATCAATATGCACTGTTGCAGTGATTTAACAATTAAAGTTGCCACCTGGCCAGTATTTTACCAGCCTAGCTGGTTAAACACCTGCCAAGGCTGGTATTACAATTTACCAGCAATGCAGCTGCCGGTAAATTTGTAATACTCTTATGCTTGGACCCTGGCCTGCCCCCAATCTGCCCCAATGTGACAATTACTTAAGCTGGCCATACATGCTAAGATCCGCTCACTTGGCGAGGTTGCCAAGTGAGCGGATCTTCTCCCGATATCCCCACCTACGGGTGGGCGATATCGGGATAATTCAGTCGTTTGGCCCAGGGGCCAAACAATCTAATTAGAACGACGGGTATAGGTTTCCGTCAGGTTTGAAAATTAATTTACTTAGTCCCATATACAAAGTGCTAGTGCTTCAATAGAAAGCAATGCTTGCCAGTTGAAAAGAGATTATTTTCTTTCAATTCAATCAATTGAGGATTAAGCAATGTAAAAAATTATAGAGAGTTTTTGTAGTAACCTGCTTGTATAGACATTTTGGTTAATGGCATTCTTGCTGTTTTGCCATTAATTGATGATGATGATATTCCTGTTCCTGTTGTGTGCTTCCTGTTAAGCTGAGAGCAAGCCAGGAGCAGGCCAGATCTACCTGCCATGTTCTAATAAATATATCAAAAGTTCCAGTGTGTATCTGTACCTGAACTAACACAGCAGAAGTATTAACCCACTGCTAGCCAGCAGTTTATTACAGTGGCGACGAGGATTTGTGTATTTGGACTTAGAAACAGACTCAGCTGCAGAGCAAACAGGCTGCACAGGCTGCATGATCCCTTCTCTGCACAGTGAGTAACTTGCTACAATGTCTGCCATTGGGAAAGTCCCAGAGTTTTCAGAATCTGCTGAAGAATTTGAGTCTTATTTGGAAAGATTTGAGAGATGGCTGTCTGCAAATGATGTTAGTCAGGAAAAGAAAGCAGATATTTTACTTGCTACACTGCCAGCAAAAACCTACAGTCTCCTTAAAACTCTTATAGCTCCTGCAAAGGCCACTGAATTGTCCTATGAGAGAATTACAGAGACCCTCTCTCAGCATTATAAACCCCAGCCTATCATCATTGCTGAACGCTTTAGATTTTATAGGAGAAATCACAACATGGGGGAAAGCCTTGCAGACTATATTTTGGATTTAAAATGGCTATCTGCCTCCTGTGAATTTGGTACATTCCTGGATCAGGCTTTGCGAGATAAGTTTGTATGTGGCCTCCATGATGAGTTCTACCTGCATAAGCTGCTAAATGAAGCAGATCTCACTTTCAAGTCTGCTTGTAACATTGCCTTGGCCATAGAATTAACTAGAAGTGACTCTCAACAATTCAAACAGCAAAATAGTTCTTCATTTACAGATATTCCTAAAATAACTACAGAGTCTAAACCCATCTCACAAAATTCACCACAGCCACCTATAGAGTCAGTTACAGGTGAGCAAGCATTTCAGACACAAAGGGTCAAACCCTGCTACCGCTGTGGGGGCCTGCATCAGCAACTGAACTGCAGATATAAATCAGAAACCTGTAGAAATTGTGGAAAGTTAGGCCACATTGCTCGTGTCTGCAGAAGCAAACCAGGGAGGCCCAGGGCACAATATGTGTCTAATTGTGACAGCCAGGGAAGTGACTGCACAGACTTGAATACAGTCAATACTACGCATGGGGGAGATGATGGCATTCATATTAAGCTGGAAATTGATGGGCATCCAGTAAACATGTTACTTGACACAGGTGCATCTGTATCACTAATATCAGAGTTTGTTTACAAGAACTGTTTAGGTGGAATTGCACTGCAGAACTCACTTTTACATCTCACTTCTTATACTGGAGAGAAAATTCCTGTACTTGGAGAGATTCTAGCACCAGTCACATATGAAGGTCAGTCATTTACATTGCCTTTAGTGGTTGTGAAGGGCAACAGGCCCACCCTTTTAGGCAGAAATTGGTTGAAGCACCTAAAGCTGAATTGGGCTAAAATATTTACTATCAAACAAACTGAAGCTGCCTTTCACAAAAATCTGGAACAGATCCTGAGTAAACATGACTCCCTCTTTAAGGAAGAATTTGGCAGTATTAAGGGGCTGAAGGCAACTATCACTGTAAATTCAGATGCAAAGCCCATTTTTCATAAGCCACGTCCCTTGCCATATGCTCTTAAAGAACCTGTGGAGAAAGAACTAGAAAGAATGGAACATTATGGTATTGTGTCACGTGTCAAATACAGCAGCTGGGCTGCCCCAATTGTAGTGGTCCCAAAAAAGGACAAAACTATTAGACTTTGTGGTGACTACAAGGTCACTGTCAATCGCTGTATTGAACCAGAACCCTACCCACTACCAAATGTAGAGGACTTGTTTGCTACACTTGCTGGAGGTAAATACTTTAGCAAAATTGATTTATCAAATGCCTATCAACAGCTAGAGCTGGATCCGGATTCAAAGCCATTTCTTACCATCAACACACACAAGGGGTTGTTCCAATACCAGCGCTTACCATTTGGAGTATCTACAGCTCCAGCAATTTTTCAGCATGCAATGGATCAGATTCTTCAAGGAATTGATCATGTGGTCTGTTTTCTGGATGACATTTTAATTACAGGTTCAACGGTTGAAAAGCACTTGGCACTGTTAGATAAGGTGTTATCAAAATTAAAAGCATCTGGGGTGCGAGTAAAATTGTCCAAGTGTCACTTTCTCCAGGAGTCTGTAGAATACTTAGGATACCGCATAGATGCACAAGGTCTTCACCCAACAGAAACAAAGTTAACTGCTATTGTTAATGCACCTTCACCTTCAAATGTGTCTGAACTACGCTCCTTCTTAGGACTGCTAAATTACTATGGACGGTTCCTTCCAAATCTGTCAACATTATTACAACCCTTACATGAACTTTTGCAGAAAGATACCAAGTGGGCTTGGTCAGCCGAGTGTGAAAAAGCATTTCAGGATGCAAAGCAAAGACTAACGAACAGCAAGTGGCTAGCACACTATGACCCTAGTAAGCCACTCAGATTAGCATGTGATGCCTCACCCTACGGAGTTGGAGCAGTTATATCACATATACTGCCTAATGGAGAAGAACATCCAATTGCTTTTGCGTCTAGAACCCTAACACAAACAGAGCGCAACTATGCTCAAATAGAGCGGGAGGCACTAAGTATTATTTTTGGAGTAAAAAAATTTCATAAATATCTTTATGGAAGGAAGTTTTCACTGGTCACTGATCACAAACCACTTCTGGCCATTCTTGGGCCAAAATCAGCAATTCCAACATTGGCAGCACTTCGAATGCAACGGTGGGCACTACTCCTATTGGCATATGACTATGATATTGTATATAGACGTTCTCAGGATCATGGGAATGCAGATGCTCTATCACGGCTTCCGTGCCCATATACAACAGATGTTCATGACGAAAGTGTCATTTTTCAAGTTTCATTTGCAGAGGAACTACCTATTTCTTGCAAAGATATTGCAGCTGCAACAAGTCGTGATCCTCTTATTGCAAAAGTGTGGGACTTTACTTCCAAAGGCTGGCCGAACTACAGCTCTGACAAAATCCTTAAGCCATATTTTGAAAAGAGAGATGAGCTTTCCATAGATCAAGGTTGTTTATTGTGGGGGATACGGGTTGTCATTCCCCCAAAATATCGTCAGAGGCTCTTGCATGAACTTCACGAAGGCCATCCAGGTGTAAACAGGATGAAAGCACGAGCTCGTGGTTACCTGTGGTGGCCAGGCCTGGATCAAGATATAGAAATTTTTGTAAGTCAGTGTACTGCTTGTGCTTCTGTACAAAATCAGCCACCCACTGCACCCCTTCACCCATGGACATGGGCCACCTCGCCGTGGGAAAGAATCCATATTGACTATGCCGAAATAAACCAGCAAACATTTCTTGTGGTTATAGACAGCTATTCCAAGTGGTTGGAGGTGTTACCCACTAAAACGAGTACAAGCGAGAAAACGATTACCTTGCTTCGTAATTTGTTTGCATCCTATGGTCTGCCAAAGGAATTGGTTTCAGATAATGGACCTCAGTTCACATCTCAGGAATTCCAGTACTTCTTGAAACAAAACGGTATCAGGCACAAATTAACTCCACCTTATCACCCAGCTTCAAATGGTGCTGCTGAACGGGCTGTTCAGACATTTAAAAAAGCCTGGATGAAACACTCAGTAGCCAGTGAGTCCGCTCGCACTACAGGAGAGTTGAGACTTTGCCGTTTTCTGTTTAATTATAGGAATACGCCACATTCAGTCACTGAAAGTACCCCAGCGGAACTGTTTTTAAAGAGGCACCTCCGAAGCAGGTTGGATTTGCTTAAACCCTCTTTAGCTGATACAGTGGAGAAACATCAGAAGCAACAAGTCAAAGCACATAATAGCTCCAGACAAAGAATCAGAAACTTTTACCCAGGTGATAAGGTCTTGGTTCGAGACTTCCGCCACTCAGGGCGCCTTTGGTCTCCAGGGACCATTTGTCATAGAAGGGGTCCCCTGACGTATGAGGTTCAAATTGGTCATCGTCACATTCATGTCCATGTGGAGCATCTGGTTCCAGATAAGAGTGTGTCACCTGTACCTCCTTCATTTTCTACCATTGACTTTCAAGTACCTGTAGCGCCCTCACAGGAACCAGATGCCAACAATCCATCTAATCCAACCAGTGCTACAGCCTCTGAGGGTGAACGGAGGTATCCGATACGGGCACGCAAGGCTCCTGACAGACTGGACTTATAATGCCACTATGTTATTGTTAACTTGGACATTTCTGCCTTAAAATGTTTAGAACTGAGTTATAACTGTTGGTTACATATTTATAATATATATATATTTTTGAGATCTACTTTTTGCTAAAAAGGGAGGAATGTAGTAACCTGCTTGTATAGACATTTTGGTTAATGGCATTCTTGCTGTTTTGCCATTAATTGATGATGATGATATTCCTGTTCCTGTTGTGTGCTTCCTGTTAAGCTGAGAGCAAGCCAGGAGCAGGCCAGATCTACCTGCCATGTTCTAATAAATATATCAAAAGTTCCAGTGTGTATCTGTACCTGAACTAACACAGCAGAAGTATTAACCCACTGCTAGCCAGCAGTTTATTACAGTTTTGATTTAAAAAGGAGAGATTACTGATTAATTGAACTTAAACTAAAATCAAACAGATTCGCCAACTTGCATTTCACATAAAGCTTTCTCGAGGCTATAGTAATGGTGACTTCCCAACTAATACAATTGTCAGCACAACTGGGTGAGTTTTATGTCACGGTTCAATTGCACCAGATGCAGCTCCCTCTCAGTCAATTTAACTTTGGAATTGTGGGGAGAATGGTAAAAAACATGGTGAATTGTGTTCAAAATTGCACTATGCGTGCATGTAAATAACCTTTTAAGTGCCACCCATGGCAAAGTTCTAACCTTGTCAGCAAAACCCTTCCTGTCTGGAAAAGGTATTAAATGATAAAATTTCATACTTCAGTGGAAATGCTACAAATGAAATGATCTCCTTTATTCCTATATTCATTTCACAGAACAATATGCACAGAAGGTACAGTGAGTTCCTTGGCAAATTAATAAATAAGACCAGCAATCTCATAAATGTAGAGCAGGGATATGAGTGTTGGAAGGGGCTGATTTATTATTTATCATGGGTCAGGATTGGGTAAAACAAGGTAAAAAAATCACAATGGATCTCACTTGCATTTTTTTGCCTCAGCAGTTTTTTTTCACACTTTTTTACCTCATCTTACCTGATCCTGACCATCGATTAATAATAAATCAGCCCATTAGAGATGCAAATGTGCTTTACCACATGCCCCCTTGCTTATCCTTGGTGTGGCTGTACAAGGTGCAGAGTGCAGTGCCAAGTGCATAGGAGCCCTGTACTTATCACCTACTTTAGGCATGCAGTAAATACAGGGCATCCCAGCATCTTGTGTCACCACACCAACAGCATAACTATAGCAAAACATTTTTGGAGAGGACTGGCACGCATTGCCAACCCTTACCCGGACCCACACCCCCACCCCCTACCCTTCTGTCCACTTGTGGCTGAGCTGGGGGGGATTTCTATTCTATAGAGGAAGCAGGCCCTGCCATCCAGACCCACTTGTCCCCCTTGGACTGGGGGGGTGAATTTTGGTTGTAAGTTGTAATTATTGGCTGGCATGTCAGTCTGAGTTATGTTAATTCTTTCTTGTGAAGTTTTTAATAAAAACACATAAAACCCCCTTCTGACTGCGGAGGCCAATTCCTCTATGGTTACACGACTGCCACCTCCTCTTCCTTGTGTGCATGTCTATCTGAGTTAATGGGCCACATGTTATTCAATTACTGTCCCCACTGTATGTAGCCCCACCCACTTAGATTGTAAACTCTACGGGGCAGGGATCTTCTTCCTCTTATCTCTACAAGACTTATTTCTTAATCTTTAATGTTACTGTGCTTTGCATTTGTTATTTATTATTGTAATAAATGTTTCTGTTCTTTTCATTTATTATTCTATTTATATAAATACACATACTTAATGAACCCCGGCAGCTTCACACAGTGAGAGCCCAAGAATTTCAGAAGGTAGCAAAGTGCAAAAAAATATGGTGCTTTGCATTGTTTATTTGCCCTTTGCACCTTGCCCTAATAGTAAATGACCCCTTCAATATTTATGTTTAGGTTTTTAAAGGTCTGCAGACATTTACATGGTTTTGCTGAATCCACTGAAGTCAATGCATGAGCATTTTCAGTGGCATTGAAGTGTCCTTGATAAATTCTTTATGGATGCAGTCTGCTGATGAAATCACTTTGCATTTTGGCCTGAATGTGCAAGTCAGCAGTTGCTCTGTAATGGCCCTTTGGCCAGCAGCAAACACTGTCTTCTTGCTTAGCATTGATTCAGATTGATCAGCTGGGATGCCGGCACAGAGCTTTCCCTCCTGACAAGGGAAAATGTCAGCAATATACTGCACATGAACAATCGTTACTTGGGAAAAAGGTATTTAACTGTGTTCATGCATCGGGATAATTTTAGGTCTTGGGGGAGCTGTCAAATTATCACCCCCCGGCTGCAGCAAGTACTTCCCCAAGTATTCTCCGCTACAACCAAATGCCCCAATAGACAGTAACTTGCCCCAATGTTTCTTCTGAAAAATGTATATTAAGGAGCAGCTGCAAATGGAGCCCCTGAATGCATTCCTTTATGAGATATTCTGAAAAATACTTTAATAGCCATCCTTTAGAAAACCCTCTTTTCAAAGCAATTTGTGGTTAGTGATTTATGAGAACAAAATGATTTTGCTATTCAGCAGGCTTGCAGGTCAAACCCCCAACAATGCATGTGTGGGTGAAGTATATATACAGTATTTATATAGGTCTAATTAATATCCTTTATTTATAGAGACACACGGGTCAATTTTAATCAGAAGCAAAGTTACCTGCCTCTTTGTATGTTTCTGGAGTGTGGGAGGAAACTAGAACACCATTAGGAAACCACATATTATTTCTATGGAGAAAAAACCTTGCTACAGCTCTATGGAAAACACTTTCTTGAGCTTTTTTATATATGTATAAAAAGTGATGGTAAAATGATGGTCACCCTGTGGTGTGCAATGGGGAGAAATGAGAATGAGAAACTTATACCAAATAAGGACAGTATGGGGTTGTACTCAGACCAGGTGAATTACTGTTGTGCATTTTGGGCACTGGACTCCTATGTGGTGTACCCCACTTAGAGCACTTGGATAAGCCAAAGAGAAAGGACCAGGCCACGGGTCAGAGTAGGCAGCTACGGTTCAGAATCAGAAAGTCCAGATGGGCAGCTATCAGTGCAATCCATGAGAAGGGCAAGGGTCAAAACCAAAGAGACAATCTGAATAATATAGGCTTGAAAGGGAACCGCTTGGGGTGGCATTAAACTGAGAGTGTTATTTGAAAGGTGCCATGGAGGCTAGTCATGGGAAGTGATACAGAGCACATGCTGGATGCAAAGGTGCATTGTTCCTCTTCAGAGAAATAAAGTAAACTGTTGGAGTGCATGTATACTGTATCTGGAACAGGCACAGATAAAGGGAATATTCAATAGTGCAAATAATGCACTCGCCGCACCCATAAAATTGCATTTAATGATCTATTGCCAGCTGCCTTTATTAGGAACTTATTACACACAAACAACCAATGTTTATATAGGAATCCTATGGTGGCTACACACAGTAATATTTTCCCTTGGTGCTTACCTTGAATGACTTCCCTTACATAATATACAGTACATATATATGTCACTTGGCCACCGAAACAACACACACTATTGGCTGAAAGTAATCTTAATGAGAGTAACTGATAGAGACAGATGGAGTATGAGTAACTAAGCCACTTACAAGTCTAGGTGCCCAAAAAGATTATCAGCTGCAGGCATTGAATTTACTATTTATATACACTTGGGACTTATTATTTACTAACAGTTGGACAGATTAGCTCAGTCCGTAGGAACCAATCAAGTATTTGCATTCATTATTAATCTGCAATAGACTGATCAAAGCTAAGTGTTAGTGAATTATAATGAAACAGTGTTTGTAGAGTATAAATATATATTACATGAGATAATTGATGTGATCAGTTATAATCGGTGCGTAAATAAATGTTCCCCTCTTGGCCTTTGGTCTCTTGCCTTTATATGGCAATAGCAGGAGGTACACTATCTATCTCTCTATCTACCTACCTATCTATCATCTATCTATCTACCTACCTATCTATCATCTATCTATCTATGTACCTATCTATCACCTATCTATCTATGTATCTATCTATATATCTATATTAAGCAACACATATGTGAGCCGGGCCCTCCATTTTTGTTCTGTACTTTTTGTTTAAGTTACTGTTTGTAAATTAATGTAAAAAGCTGCATAACTTGCTGGCCCTATATACACATTAATAAATGATGATGATATTTAGCTTTAACAGTTGGTCTTGGAAGATGGGAAGCATGTATTTGCGTTAAACTTATTTGTCTGTATGCTTTAATTAAACATATAGTTATTGTTAATAAAAGGACAAGTCCATCAATCGTTGGAGTCAATACCAGCTCCTACAAAGTGTGTTATCCTAGTAATATGGCTCAGCTTATAAGGCCATTGACCTATAGGGTACTGGAAAATCCTTCCTCTCTCTCACACTAATCTCCAGCAATGCAATAAATACACCCATTAGCCAGTTCTGTCTCAGCAAAAAAATAACCCTGCATCCGTAGTTTTACTGTCGTTTAATGAAAGCACTCACTATGGAACTGCATATTACATCTCAGCCATTATTAGTAAGTGCCTTGTTATTTGCTTAGTGGCCCAGAGGCAAGAATATTGGGAATAATTATCTTTAGTCTTAAATATTTACATGTTCCCAAGTTGGTTTTGTTATTAGCAGTGAGACTTGGCTAAAGGTTATTTTAGGTGAGCAGCACACACATGTAACAGCATGTAACAGCCATCGGCAATGATTAAACAATAAATAATTAATGTGAGTGTGTGCTGCTGAGTGGAGGCTTTAGAGGATATTGATTTCCATTAGCAAGTCCATGTTTTATATGGATGCTGAAATATACATACAGTATTCTGTTAACAAAATATACCACTGCAATTGCATTTGGATACTATTATCATAATACTTGTAGTTCAGTACATACGTGTTTCTTGAAGGGGTGTTGCTGTAAGGGATTCAGACTCCTCATCTGGGAGATACAGGGGCCATTTGACACCGACTGATGTTTCAATCATTTTTAGCAGACTTAAGGTATGTTCCAATTACAGAAAGAACCAAACATTTCAGACTATAGATGCCAAACCTGAATAAGTATGGGATCCATTATCTGGAAACCCAATCTCCAAAAAGCTCCGAATTAGGGAAAGGCCTTATTCTTTGTAAGAATAAAACAGTATGTTGTACTTGACCCCAACTAAAGGTCGCCATACACATAGCAATTGGTTGCATGAAAGATCGTTCCCACCTTCCACTGAATCGTCAGATATGGAGGTAGAAACAATAGAAATTCTCCTTCTGCCGATTCAGCTCTGAACGTAGATTTTGCTAGGGTGCCTTCAATGGCGCCTGATCAAAATCTTTTAACTTGGCCAATCAACGAGTTGACCAATATCCACAGCCTTTTGTGATATCAGTCGCCTCGTCGAGCTGCCATACATTCACCGAATATAGCACGAAATCTGGAAAACCCCAGGTCCCAGGCATTCTGGATACCAGATCCCACACCTGTATCTATTAAGCTACCCTACTTGTTCTAATACACTGCTCCCTCTTTATATTACCACCGATCCAAATTACAGAAAGACTCTTTATCTAGAAAGCCCCAGGTCCCAAGCATTCTGAATAACAGGTCCCTTACCTGTAGTTTATACTTGTACATATAAACTACTGGTATGGCAATCTAGTTAGTGCAACTTTTTTTTTACCATGGTACATTTTTTTTGCAGCAATTGGAGTCTATAGTTTAGAACTGTTTACAAAACCCATTTAGTTTTTGGTGTTACTGACCCATTCATGTTTTTTTTCCTCTTATAGAAGAGCCAATACTTTTGGCAGAACTTTCCCAGCAGGTTTTTGGCTATAGCTGATAGGTGGCTAACATAAACTTATTATACTGTTAACTTGGTGTCTTGTACTCAGGTCCTGTGGAGGGATAGGCCCCGGTATCCTACTGTAGTTCAGGGTATTACTGTGCAATAAAAAGAGCTGTTTAGTTACCTTGTTAGCAGAATGAAGAGGATGCAATACTAGCCAAAGGTAATCTTATCAAACTGCAGTTGGTGAACCATTATTATAAACTCAGTATGAATTCTATCAACTTGTAAGCAGTAACTACCTCTTAATTACTGTTACCCACACTAAACACAAGGGTGCAGGGAGTTGCAATACACAATATTTATTCCAACATTGTACATACATTAAGGGCAGGCAAAACACATCCTCCACAGGCAGAAGATG
Source organism: Xenopus tropicalis (assembly GCF_000004195.4). Classification (NCBI taxonomy): domain Eukaryota; kingdom Metazoa; phylum Chordata; class Amphibia; order Anura; family Pipidae; genus Xenopus; species Xenopus tropicalis. Next base: position 36,100,432 of record NC_030679.2, read on the forward strand.
TTCAATCCCACCAGGCAGGTAAAGTTAGTTCCAAGTATTCTCACACATTGTCCTTCCCTCTGTTCATTCACCCCTCTCTAACTTCAGCCTCCAGTCCCTTTCCTCAGGGGGACTCCACACCCCCTATCACAAGGCTTAGCCCAATGGTACCAAACTTGCCAGGTACTCTTGGGCCCTCCAAACAACCTCTTAGGCATCAGCATGATGTACACCATGGTTCTCTTGGGCCCTAACTTGCAGGGTACCCACTGAGGTGCTAACCTTTTCTTCCTTCTTGGTGGGGCATGTGCTGTCCCTAGTAACTGTCCTTGCCTATCTCACATCCCCTGGGATGAGCTATTACAAAACGAAACCTATTCTATCTAGCCTAACAGTACTCACACCTGGTGTAATTATTCTTGCTTGCTGTTCCCTCTGCCTCTGATGTGCTCAGACTCTTGAATTTCTGCTGAAGTCATTCCCTTAAGCCAGTGATCCCCAACCAGTGGCTCAGGTAAGCTGATAGTGTGCATAGAGGCTGCCTAATAGCCAATCTTAGCCCTTATTTGGCACTTCCATGAACGTATATGGTGCTTGTGTGGCTCCCCAAGTCTTTTTACATTTGATTGTGGCTCACGAGTAAGAAAGGTTGGGGACCCCTGCCTTAAGCCATAGACAGCCACACCCTGTTCTACTTCCCCCTTTATACCTTTTGGGCTCCTCCCACCTTCCTGTCAGGGGACCCACCTTCTCACTAATTCCCTCTGTTGGTGACTTTTAGTATTTACATTACCATTAACAAAACCCTCTTCTGCTATCTATTGGTGAATCCCACACATTTAACCCTCAACAAAACATTTAACACTCTCCTCCTCTCCTCCTTAATGTCACAAGTGCCAATAACTGCCCAGCTTCCCTCCCTGACCCTTTGCAATATATTGAGATTCACCCATTATCAGCATAAAATATTATCTTCCAACTATCATTAGCCCTGTGGTGAAGTATTATATCAAGTCTGGCAGAGTATAATAATGTCCAATACAGTTTTTACCTAACGCATTAATTCACATAGCATGAAACCAAAGCAGATTTGCCCAGTGCTTACCCCTGCATGGATTTGGTATGATCAACCTGTGCTTCTACATTATAGGAATGTGGAAGCATAACAACAGCCCTGCATGATGACGATGATGCATGTCGTATTATCACTGCCAAGCAACAACCTAGAGTTACTTTTTTTCCTGTTACTGAGAGATGAGATTAATTTTGTTTAGAACCGGCTGTTCAGTCTATATGGGTGCCATAAGTAGGGCACCCAGGTGTTTTAAACTGGAATACTGAGACAGATTTTAAAATCTAATCCCACATTGCTGAATGAAAACAGGATTCTTAGTGCAAAATGGAGACATTTAGCATCTTAACAATCCTGGAAAATCAGAAGGATTTCAATAAGCAATTGCTTATTAAAACATAATTTGAAAACATCTTAGTATTTCATCTGCAAAAACACCCAGTTGAGCCAGATCTTTGACTTCCCCTAAACTGAAACAACTCCATTGATCAGGTTGTATCATTACCAAGCACATCATTTGTACAGATATATCAACCTGCCTAAATTTTTTATGACACCCAATTTTATGGGTCATCATGAGGGGTGTTTACAAAGTATAAATGGGTGTGGTGAGAGTATAACAGGGAGCGGCCATAAATGATGCAGATTTTGTCTTCTTAATCCTAGAGGTTAGGGTTTTTTAAGAAAAGTCACAGCCCTGTCCCTTGATGTAATAGAGCCCCAAGATGCTGGTTTCAGTGCACATCAACTCAGGGGGTTACTATGTGCCTGTATGTACCTGAGCATTGATTTTAGCACAGTCACTTTTTAAAAAACAAAACACACAAACATGCACTAGAATGAATAAAAAGCAAAGAACTGCAATACATGCATTTTTATGCAATTAGGATGCATTGTACCAGACGCACATTCATATGCCTGTGTGCAAGTGCCCTTACATAAATGACATATTTAGGACACTCTATTCTATTTTTAATGAAGTTGTCATCCATAAAAAAAAAACAAAGAAAACAACAACAACAAAAAATGCAAATCATTTTCAGGATAACTGAGCGTGGCCGTAAACTGCTGTAAATTGCTGTTACCTCAATGTGCAATTGTCCGCCTCCTGTATTGTTGCTCATTAGTGTGTTGCACGAGTCTCGCTCGAGTAGCCGCATTACAGTGCATTAAGCAAGTAAAGTCACTTGTGAGGCCTTTGCACTGAAATGCTTTGCATCAGGGTTATTTTTATTATCCAGAAGCATTTGAGCATTATAGATTCTGCTTGCTTATGCCTCTCAGTAATGCTTTTTTTTTTACAAACTAGTATTTAATAAGAAAATGGCCATGTTGAAGGGTATTTGGTGTCATAGCAATTCAGTACTGTAATATATTAATTTATATAATCCTTCCTGCTTTAACATGATCCTCCCTGCTTTAGCATATGGCAACCCGTTTTGTTCATAGAGCTGCCAGAATCAGATCTGGGCTGCAGGTTTCACATTGCCTTTTTAAATGCAACAAAATTTCAACAAAGCATCCCGAAACAGATAGGACATCACAGCACTTTAAAATCTATGCCACGTTTGGTGTATTTTGAACATTTCCAGCTAACAATCGCCATTACTGGATCTTTTAGGCAGCAGCCATTTAACACTGTTGGGAGCAGTGGGGTGATTTGCTGTGAGCCAAAAATCTACATCATGTGACATATGTAGGCCACAGGCAGTATATCCCAAACTGGCCTTTACCCCATCCCAAACAATAAATGCTTTCTGGATACCTTGAAAGAAGTTGTTACTGGCGGCTGAGGACAATTTTGGTAAATACTACCTTAAAGTGCACCTTTCACCCTCTAATTGTTTCCCCCAACAAAGGTGCCAGCTGATAATAAATAGAGCCTCTGCCATAGCTTGGTTGCCCGCACCGGGAAGACGCTCCCTGCTGTTCAGCCTAAGTAGACTGTTCTATTAGCAATTGTAGAATGGGGCATATATATTTTACATAGTGCAGAAGACACTACTGGAAGACATTTTTAGGTAGAGAGTTCATATAGATACAGATACAAATTGCATCCATCCTTACTCTTCTAAAGAATGGTGGGCAGTGGCACCGAGTTCTCACAGCCGTAAATGACCCCTACAATGTTTTAGCTTGGAGACCCCTATGAAAGACTCTGTATGTGCAGCATTCTTCCAGCTGGATGGGAATGACCAATTTACTAAATGTATTCAGTCAGGCAACATGTCAGGTGCTTAATAATCTACTTGTTTTTAGTGGTGCCCAGAAATCCGAGCACAGCCATGCCTGTATGTATATTAGATGTGGCCTTTTTAGCTCACAGCTTCGCAAGGATAGAGAATATACCCAGCGACAGAAGCATGGTGTCTGGAAGCCATAATTGCTTCTGGAAACTGCAGAATTGCAGCTGGAATGGATATTCTCATTTTACTCACCAATAATAAATTCATAATTAAATGTGCTCAGTGTATTTGATTTCCTGCTGATCCTCTCTGGTGCAACAAAGTTAGATTCATGTTTAATAATTAAACGTTTAATTCCTGACATACTGTATATCCATTATTGTTTATGCATGGGGACATAGGAATATAACTGTTCTCTCTTTTTAAATCCCTGGCTTTTTACAGGGTTTCATCTGCTTCCTCAGTTCTTAAACACCCTTCACATATGATGGGTAGATTAATAATAATATGTGTCAGCACTGGTCCTAAGCAGCACTGCAGAATGCATCTACAGGTATATCTATAAAGCTAGTATGTATGACTGATAGCTAAAATAATAAACTCCATTTTAATATAACTAGTTGGGAAACAGAAAATACACACAAGGGCCCCAAAACTTGTGAGGCAAACATATCATATAAGCAAAAGTAGCCACACTTTTTAGGATTGGTGCTGGGTACTTATATGTGACAGTTATGTACACATTATAACAAGTGGCTGGTTACTAAGGATCATTTATTGGGCAATTGTTCATTGATATGGGACCGGTGCCAATTGCAAATATATTTGTGACAGCATCAATCTAATATGTACCAGACCCTTTTCTTTTCCTTGGCCACTCCAATAGGAACTATGTTTTCAGGGCACCTATAAGGAAGGGGCAATCATGGAGGCCTGGCGCCTTGTGAACTGGGTTAAGGACATTTTGTGGCATTCCAGGAACTGTCTCATTCTAAGGAAAGGATGACAATCCAAGACTGCTGCAGGCTGATCCATAGTCTACTTTGGGACTACAACATCTGGGACAGCCTCACAAACCTTTGCTGGAGATTTATTCTACCTGCTCTTGTATCTCAAAAATATCTGTAGATGTTGTAACTGTTGCAATAAACATTGCAAAACAGTAACATTGTATAGCAATGATCATCTATGTATCAATGTATATCTAAACTACACTGCTACTTCTGTATATCACCTGGATGGGTAGCAGTGCATAGTAGAGGTGGGAATATAAAGAGGGAGCAGTGTATTAGAACAAGTAGGGTAGCTTTATAGATACAGGTATGGGACCTGAGGTTTTCCAGATAAGGGATCTTTCCATAATTAAGTCTAATAAAAAAAAATGTAAACATTAATTAAACCCAAAAGGATTGTGTTGCCTCCAATAAAGGTTAATTATTTCTTAGTTGGGATCAAGTACAAGGTACTGTTTTATTATTACAGAGAAAAAGGAAATCATTTTTAAAAATTAGAATTATTTGCTTAAAACAGAGTCTATGGGAGATGGCCTTCATGTAATTAGAAATTTTCTGGATAACAGGTTTCCGGGTAACAGATCTCATACCTGTATATAGTAAGTGGGATAAAATGTGGGATGGATAATGTTACATAATATGTACATAATTATATATTATAGATCTATTATAATGGTTAACATTATTGTATTTTATAATAGGATAGATATTAGAAAGTAGGAAAGCACTTTATAGATATATAGTACGTATGCAAAATGATTTCACTGCCCATGGGTCCTGAATGTTTAGTTTTTTACCATCACTGGTGCTATAATCACACAGTGGCCTAGGAAAAAATTTGCCAGCAATTAGATGAACCTTCTTAATTGCTGCGTTCTATAAAAACAGGCTCCTATTCACTTTATCAGCACTTGTTTTCTACTGAAGCAACAAGAAATAATACTTTTAGTCTAATGGGAGAAGGGTTTTCCACACTTAGCAAATATATTATATATTAATATATATGATTAAATTAATATTTGCCAAGTGTGGAAAACCCTTCTCCCATTAGACCAATTTATATTAATACTTATATACAGTATGTATAATATAAAAAGTATATTATAAATATACTTTATATATAAATGTATGTAATATATATTTAAATAAATATACAATATAAAAAGTATACTATATATATATACAGGTACAGGACCCATTATACAGAATGCTCAAGATCTGGATTTCTAGATAAGGCATCTTTCTATGGATCTCCATACCTTAAGTCTACTAAAATAATTAAAACATTAAATAAATCCAATAGAATTGTTTCAACTCTAATAAGGATTAATTATATCTCAGTTGGGATGAAGTACAAGGTACTGTTTTATTATTACAGAGAAGAAAATCTGAATTATTTTATTAAAATGGAGTCTTTCGGAAACAGCCTTCCCATAATTCGGAGCTTTCTGGATAATGGGTTTCCTGATAATCGATCCCATACCTGTAAAATAAAAAGTATACTATACAAGAAAGTATTTTTTAGCAGACTTTATTGATATATTCAGGACACACAATTCATTAAGGGGGGAAATGGTTGTGGCTGTGTCTTTTAGATGATTAAAATAAGGTTTGTTCCATCTATGGCTCCCAAACAGTGAATACACTGACAGGAATAAAGACAAATAGTAAATGGCATAGAGTGCCATTTGCTGATTAAAAGGAAAAAATCTATATATGTCATTACTTAGATTATTTTAAATTCAAGCAATGTTTTTATTTGTTAGAGTGGAGGTGAATTTTGCATTTTTCCAAATGACCTCTAAGAGTGGGGGGAAGCTGACCTTCATTATTACTCCTCACAGGGCAAATCTAGCTTTAGCTGCTTGATGAATTCTGGGAGTATGACCCCTGCCTATTATTGTAGGACCCTACGTGTCCAAACACAGCCTTAGTAAAGAGTCCACAAAAATGTGGCCTTTTTATGCAATATGTAGCATCCAAAGAGGGTCCCAAACAGTTTGCCACCATCATCATGTAGAATTGCCCTGTTGCTCCTTGCCCTTACCCTTTCAGAGGCAACATAAATATCCTCTTTTTGTGTTTGGATCTTATAGTCATGTAGGGGATAACATAACATTCGCAAATATTTGTACTTGTTTTAATTACCCAAAGCCACCAACCAGATTTTTACCACTAGTCCAATATTTGCTCTGAGTTACTACAAGGTACAAACATGTCTAATATTTTACCTTAATAAAGTGCAATAAATCTGGCTCCATGGTCCAGGCATTATTAGTAAATAAATGCGCATTCCTACTTTTGAAAGTTGCCACTGCAGCAGAAATTCCAGCTTTAAAGCATAGGTTTGGCCCCATTGTTCAGGAAAAGCATGTCTCTGAGATTTTCAGAATTAACGATTAAGTAAAAATAGGACATTTTCATGGCATTTGGCCACCTGTACCTGCTAGGCTAGAGTTTGTGGGTGAGATTATTGTTATTGAACAGAACGGCTGCTCTTATTTAAATGAATAAATCCAAATATGGAGAGATAACTCCTGGGTACTTACAATAAAGATAACCTCGCACTATAGCTTCCTAGGGTGCACTTGAATGTAGTAAGAGATTAGTTTAAGAAAGCAAGAAAGGCACACACTTAATCAAGGCACACCGTTTGATAAATAAAATAAACTATACTTTATTAATATGCTTCTAAAAGGTTGTTAAAACCACATACACGGGGAATAGGAAAGGTTAAAAGAAAAAATTTCCTATGTTTGTTGGAATTAGAACTGTTTCACTTTTCTACTTTTTATGTTGCAACATTGTAACAGTGTCGAAATTGGGGATTTTTATTTGTGATTGTTACTAAGGGACAGTTACATGTATCGCACTGTAACAGTTGCCAAATAGCAACACATGTTAAACTAGAACTCACGCAAGTATTTAGCTAACTAGAACTCACGCAAGTATTTAGCTAAGCGAGATTGACGCATGGTGGGTGTTGATTCCTGAGCTGTTATCGAGGCTGATTCCTACCCAACTAAGAAACCCTTGATCCCTCACTAACATGTGTTGCTATTTGGCAACTGATACAGTGCGATACATGTAACTGTCCCTTAATAACAATCACAAATAAAAATCCCCAATTTCGACACTGTTACAATGTTGCAACATAAAAAGTAGAAAAGTGAAACAGTTCTAATTCCAACAAACATAGGAAATTATTTCTTATAACTCCTGGGTAGTGATGAGCAAATCTGTCCCTTTTGGGTCTGCTCAAAAAATCAACAAAACTGTTAAAAATTCACGAAACGTATTGAAGTAATTTTTTTATTGCAAACCTTTTGTTGAATTTTTTGCAAAAGTGTGACAAACATTTTCCAAAAGCGAAATGCAGAATTTTGGCGTGACTCCCTGATCATTTATAGAGAACATGAAAGGAAAACCTGCTTTCAAATAGGGTAGATTTACCCTTTAATAGCATGTAAATGCCTAGTTTTAGCCTGAGCAATATACACACAGCCATTAGACTGAACGGTTAATGCAGAAATCTGTGCGGCAATGAATATGATTACAGTAAATAATAGTCAATTACTCTATTAGGACACTTTCTATCAATTCATGCTTGGATATCTGAGGCAGCACATACTGATAACAAATAGTACAGTGGGATACATACTGAGTCGTAGCACCTATTGATGGCCTCTAAACATAAATGCTTATACAATATATCTGAACCTTTAATCAATTTCCTATTGTTGCCTTGAGCTAGTAACAATGTATTACTGATTTTCCTTGGAACGTCTGATAATGACACAAACACAGCATTTGTATGTACTCAGTCAGTGTTCCATGCTCCACTGAAAGGAGAGGTGTCATTTATGTTTAAATTCATTTATGAGTATTCATCTTAGTAAAAGTAAGTAATGCTGGATTAAAGGCTCTACAAGGTTTTCTGAGAGATTTATAAAAAGCACTGAATAGCTGCCAGGACTGTCACATGGAGATACTCATGCTTTAACTTACACTGGCTATATACAATAATATCTGCTTATATGGCGAAGCACCAAACAAGCTGATCTTTCCCCTGATATGCCCACTACTTGGTCTGAAGGGTCCGAATTGGCAGCTGAAATCTGACCATGTGTGGTACGGCCACCTTTAGGATCTGTCAGACCAAGAACCTCCTCTTTCCTTTCTATGAAGCCCCACAAAAGGTGGAAGTCATGGTACAACCAGGTTTTCAGACCACAATATAATGTATTATATAATTATATAATGTATTATATAATAATTACACTACCACATGGACTTGATTCACCAAATTTGAATTATCATTCTAGAGGAATTAGGAACCAATGAAAAGCTGACCAAGGGATAAAATGGGTTTAAATAGGAAAAAAAAAATAACCCCATTTTTAGCATGTGCTCCTTCAGTTGGGCTCATGTAAAAGGTGCAAAAACACTGAACTTTCAAACATACATAAATAATGTATTATTTACACAGACATACCTGAATTTCATGAAGGGGGGTATTTTTTCCCCTGTAATATTTGTTAAAGATCTGGGACAGCTAATAAAAGTCTGTATGAAAAATCTACCATGCATTATCTATTATTTAGTATTACAAGGTGTTAAGATAAAATCATTTTGTGCTCATGGTTCCAATTATATTAATTCAGGTCAGCCTGAAAACTTCCACTAAGGCCGATCCTTGACAATACAAAGAATATGTTTTAGAACACTGAGTCATCAAAAAGATAACGGAACTTGTACCTTCTGCTTCATGCCCGGTAGCAGGACATAACTTTGCCAAAATAGGACAGGTTCATTATCTCATCAATGAGGTAGGCTGACATCTCCATAGGCATAATGTGGCCTTGACTAAATGGGACATTATCTAAGAAACTCTTGCCATTCAGATATAACTTGTCTACATGTTTTTTTCAATGCAATTCCTGCAATGGCAGGAAGACCCAGGCTGGCAATCTGTGGTTTCTGGCAAATGCCAGAGGGGCTGCTGTAAGATGCCATAGAGCAGTGGTTCTCAACCTTCCTAATGCCGTGACCCTTTAATACAGTTCCTCATGTTGTGGGTTCTGCCAAATGCCAAAGGGGCTGCTGTAAGATGCCATAGAGCAGTGGTCCTCAACCTTCCTAATGCCGCGACCCTTTAATACAGTTCCTCATGTTGTGGTGACCCCAAACCATAAAATTATTCCTAAGACCATTGGAAATATGTGTTTTCCGATGGTCTTAGGCGACCGCTGTGAAAGGGTCATTTGACCCCCAAAGGGGCTCCGACCCACAGCTTGAGAACCACTGTCATAGACAGTCACTATTTAGTTGTCTGTTTGGGCTTTGTGTACTTGAAATGCCAGGGCCTGTTTTAAATCCCAGTCAAGACCTGATGGCAGGGTGTCCATAAGATCAACCCCAAGTCACATCATTAGCCATTATAACATTTGAAGAGTCAATAGCCCACATGCATGACACAGTGCAGACATATATGGACATTTGGGCTCCCTATGTACAAATCTAGATGATGAAAAAATGAAGGACACGCCCACCTAATTATGACCACTTTCAAACGCTTGGCATCCGGGACATGACTCGGGCCTTCAGCAGGGACTATAGGACCTTATTTACTCTTACCTGGATATATGAACACCAGTATTACCCCTCAATTTATTCTGCAGACAGCGCCAACCAACCTTACATCAATAAATTGTTTGGCCTCTACCTATCTTTGTTATATTTACTCTTTTCGGTTTTACAATATCCAGTATACATGGAAAGTGCAAAAGCCTTATTTTATGTATACACCACACAATGCCTTTTCCCTACAAAAACTGAATAAAAATTTTAACTTCCAGCATCTTTCAACACATAGTTGAGGCTTTGTAAAACATCTGTTGTGCCAAATGTGTGATTACATTCATCCAAAGTAAAAGTTCCAAAAGCAAAGATATGTCCAGTGATGTTACCCATTAACTGTATGATAACTTAGTGAAAAAACGATCATGATACTAATTTATTGGCCTTATGTCTTTTTAAGGAGTTGTTCACCTTTAAATTAACTCTTTGTACAAAATAGACATTGATATTCTGAGACAATTTTTTATTTTTGCAATTTTTCAGTTATTTAGCTTTTTGCTCAACAGCTCTCCATTTGGGTATTTCAGCAACTATTTAGTTGCTTGGGTCTTAGTTATCGTAGCAACCAGGCAGAGGTTTAGATGAGAGTCTGGAATACAAATATGAGGGGGGGGCTAAGATAATCTTTTGGCTTTTGGGGTCAGTGACTCCCATTTAAAAGCTGAAAACATGTAGAAGAATAAGGTGAATAATTAAGAAAATATAAAAAAGTCATGAATAACAATTGCAAAGTTGCTAGCAATAGTACATTATATAGTAACATAGTAATAAGTTGGGTTGAAAAAAGAGACACATACATCACGTTCAACCATAATGCCTATATATAACCTGCCTAACTACTAGTTGATCCAGAGGAAGACAAAAAACCCCATCTGAAGCCTCTCTAATTTGCCGCAGAGGGGAAAAAATTCCTTCCTGACTCCAAGATGGCAATCGGACCAGTCCCTGGATCAACTTGTATTGCATACTAAAAGTTAAACCACCCCTATAAAGGAAAGCTCCACCAATAACTGTTCTTGCATAGTAAAAGAAAATGTTGCAAATACTATACAGTATACATTTTATTAAACATGCTTAATGCTCTTACAGTTGTTTTAAAAAGTAATTGCAGTCAAAAGTATTGTCCATTCCTTTCTGTTCTCATGTTCTGACTCATGACAATAAGAAGTAAGCTGTTAATCAGCAGGCATCTGCTACCTTGGTACATGAGTCAGAACCAGGAGTGCAGATATCCAGACAATGATGTCAGTTTCAAATACATTTACAAATAATATTTTGAATAATATATGCGGTGCCTATAACCAGGAAGGGAAAATCTATATAATGCTGTTATGATGCGCAATATGTTGTTTATTTGATAAACAGCCTGTATGTGGCAGATGGCGTTGTGCTTCAAGGGATTTTATGGGAAAATGTGAAAGAATAAATAACTGGCATTAGAAAGGCATCATATTACTGGCAGCACAGTGATGGGACCCTGGTACCACATGCCAGACAGCACTAGACAAGCCATGTACACGCTGGGAGCTAGGAAGAAATATTATACAAGCCATGATAGGTTTATTGACATGAGATAATCTACACAATTACTAACTATTACTGATTACAGGTATGGGACCTGTTATCCAGAATGCTCGGGACTTGGTGTTTTCCGGATAAGGGGTCTTTCCATAATTTGGATTTCCATAACTTAAGTCTACTAAAAAACATTCAAATATTGAATAAACCCAATGGGATTGTTTTGGCTCCAATAAGGATTAATTATATCTTAGCTGGGATCAAGAACAAGGTACTGTGTTATTATTACAGAGAAAAAGGAAATGATTTTTAAAAATTAGAATTATTTGGTTATAATGGAGTCTAGGGGAGATGGCCTTTCCATAATTTGGATCTTTCTGTATAACGGGTTTCCAGATAAGGGATCCCATTCCTGTACTACATCAGCTGGGCATCTCTCCAGTCTGTATATCATTCATGGCTACTGGGCTTCCTGGGTACATGTGAGGTAACCTCTTAGGCAAGTGGTATGCTTTTTGCATGTGTTTTACTGTATTATCACAGGGATAACCACTGGATACTGAGTGGATCTCAGCAGTTTAGCCATGTAAGGTTGAGAACTGTAGTTCAGCTACATGATTGTATTTCCCTGAGCTAGTACATAAGGAGTTGGGGTAAGGTGTGATACATGCATGGGAGAAAGTTCCAGTAATAAAAAGACAAGGTCAGAGAAGGACAAATGTTTCCAAGCTACAGCTCTATAAAGTTATGTAATTCAGTGATAGCTGGAGAGAATTTAGTTGCCCAACGTCACCCCAGGTAGAATCTAAAGGGTCTATAGAGAGCGGGTATGAATTTGTACAGCTAGTGCTGCCCCCCATTAGCACAGTATATTGCTGAAGGGGAAAAGAAAGTTTCTAGCTTGCTGCTGCTGTGCCTCTATCTATGTTACAGGCGTCTGCAATTGGGCCCTTAGCGCCGACAAGGTCCAATGTAGAGTTAGGAGTAAAGTTAAAAACCTGGGGGAGGGGTCATGTACACAATAGCTGGAGGGCCACAGGTACCATAAGATACATTTCTTATACCCAATCCCTGCCAGCTACAAACACAGATGCACAAACCAGAACTGCAAATGAGGAATTAGTTTGGATCAAGCTTCTGCAGTCATAAAAACAAATGTCTGGTTGCTATGGTTACCAAAATGATGCAAAATTCCACGTACATGGAAGGTCACGGCGCTGCACACGTGCTACTAGTTGTTAAAGGCTTTACTGAGCAAGCAGCTGGATACATTGCATTCGGCACCCTCTTTGCAATTAAATAAACACAAATCAGGATTTTACCTTATTTGGAAAGAGTCCAATTGGAGTTATTCTGATCTGACAGCCTGTAATCTGCTGGCATATATATCCTTGGTATTTACAGGCAATATAACTGTGTCATGGTGTCAAGTGCCCCCCAAGCATCCAAAAATACAGGTGAGGGCAGAAAAGATCCAGCCCTTGGAGCTAGCAAGGTATTTGCGGATAATAAATCTCCTTCCGCTGTGCATATAAATGGCTCATCTTGTGGCACAGGGTGATGCTCAATTCAGATCACTCAGTGGACTCTGGAGCTTGTGAAGTTGCACAAGGAAAGAATCTTGTCAGAGAGCAAAAGCTCCACCTCTCCTCCCCGGTCCACCCCCCTCCATTCTGCATAGAGTTAAGCCTGGCTCCCAGTATCTGGGGCTGCCTGTGAGAGATCAGCCTTGGAGATGGAAAGGGGATTCTTCAATTAGCAAATTACTTCTAAGCAGCTGACTCCTCTCTCCGTAGCATTAGTGGCCCTCTCCCAGCAGATCTATACAAGGAATGTTTGTTATGTTTAATGGGTCTCTCCATCATTAGGATCACCATTCCCTATCAACATTTATCCATTTAACCAAATAGGAGTGTTTTTCTACCAACACAGATTCATGCAACATAGTTACCATCATTTGCAAGGTGCCGTTTTATAATTACGGAGGAATAGGACATCAGTACAAAAAGGAAAAATTCAAAAGTCAGGACACTGAGAATTGGCCTTGACATACTTCGGCTTTCTAAATACCAGGTTTCCAGATAATTGATACCCTACATGTACAGTACTCATTATTTATTTTATTTTTGATTCAGTGGCCTCTGATGTATATTAGTGTTTGGGCTCCGCCCCTTAACTAAACAATATACTGTAGGTGACTTCTGTATGGCCAGAACCACATGTAAAGTTGAATACAAATTGAATACAGAGGGTACGATTTGTTTTAAAATTCACTTGATTGGCTTTAAAAAATACACATGGAATAAGCAGAAGGCTCTCTAGTTGTTACAAAGAACCCATCACTTTGTCCATAATGCATAGGAAGTGTCCTGCTTAATACATATGCTGACTCAGGCCTAAGGAAGCCTCTAGGTCAATTCCTGAGACAGAGATGCCTGTTTCCCAGTCACTTATATTATTCCTTACTTTATAAGAATAAAAGGATGTTTGTATGAGTATGGGAAATGTTTTCCAGAATGCTCAGGACCCAGGGTTTTCCGGATAAGGGGTAAATTGGATCTCTGTGCTTTAAATATTCAATTTTGTCTATGGGAGATGGCCTTCCGGTAATTCAGAGCTTTCTGGACAAGGGGTTGCCAGATTACGGATCCCATACCTGTATTTATTTCTTATTTATTTTAAATTAATTTTGAAACTCCTTTGTAGCACAACCAGCCTCCTGGTTTTAGAAAGTGGATAAAACCCCTATCTATCGATCATCATCCAATTTTAAAAATGTAGATATAGGTCCTATAAATGAAAACATTATCTTAAAAATAGTAGTAGAAATGTGCAGCTATTTCACATGTGGATCTGGGAATTGATTATTGAACTCAATATAGTCAATAAACTGGTGCCGTGCTTCTCATTTCAATGACAAATTATGCACTGCACATTCCTCGATACTTGGAGCCAATATATTGAATGTGGGTGGTGGAAGTTTATGCTCCAGTCTTGGTGGAAATATTGTTTTTGTTAGTGAGAGTGTAAAAGAGTAAGTGTTCCTATGTACCATCAGATAAGAATGGTGCATAATAATGGGTCAAAATGGAATTCTAAGCACCCAATGTGTGGCACACCATCCCAACCCTTCACCTTACTTTAAAGTAGGGGAAGCCCTAACTTAAAATGGCCGCTTTTGTTTTGTTATCATGCTGACAATTTGTGTATCCTTGTCATCAGTATGCTTCTAAAGCCTTCTGTGAATTTGCGTTGCCAATGCAGCACTTACTGGGCATGGTTTGATTGGTGCCAGTTGTGATGGGATGGGAGGGTGAGTAAGCGGTAATGGAAATCTAGGCCATGATCAGCTGATTTATTTGGTGGGTGTTAGTGTGTGTTTTATATAATGGGTTTACTTCTCCTTTAAGTGTTGTAAGTGTATGTGTATTTATAATTAATGCAATGTCTTTGCATTAATGGGTATACATGTATCACTGGATAAGTGACTATATACATACATGCATGCCTCAGCTTCCTCGGACTGATGACTAACCAAGATGCCACTCTATGGCAGATACTTTACATTATTCTGTAAGACAGTGCTGTCCAACTTCTGTTGTACCGAGGGCCGGAATTTTTCCGACGTACGTGGTGGAGGGCCGATAATGGAAGCCAGTTTTGACCCCTCCCCTTTTTGAAACCGCACCCACTTGAAACCACACCCGTGTTATCACATGACCATACCCATATTAATGGTTGTAGTACAGCAAAAACCTGCCATACTCTGCCTGCCCTACCCTGCCTGTGTGTGCCATACTCTGCCTTCACTACCCTGCCTGTGTGTGCCATACTCTGCCTGCCCTACCCTGTCTGTGTGTGCCATACTCTGCCTTCCCTACCCTGCCTGTGTGTGCCATACTCTGCCTTCCCTACCCTGCCTGTGTGCCATACTTTCACTGTGTGTGCCATACTTTCACTGTGTGTGCCATACTTTCACTGTGTGTGCCATTCTTGGCTGGTTTGTGCCATACTCTGCCTGCCCTACCCTGCCTGTGTGTGCCATACTCTGCCTTCCCTACCCTGCCTGCGTGTGCCATACTTTCACTGTGTTTGCCATTTTTGGCTGATTTGTGCCATACTTGGCCTGTGTGTGCCATACTCTGCTTGCCCTATGATGCCTGTGTGTATGGCACACACAGGCATCCTACAGTGACACAATGCTGGCACTGCTCCTACAGTCTGTACAATAACTATATATTAAAAAACTTTTTAATTGCAGTACCACCTCAGTATATGTTCTTTTTGTAGTGTGCAGGGATTATTTGTGGGTTTCTACTGCTCCTGAGGTGTGAACAGGGGAACAATGGGGGTGATTACAGCCTGAGCCAGAGGTGTGAACACTGCAGGGGGTGAACAATGCAGAGATTAAAAGGTGTGAACAACACAGGGGATTACATATTTAAACAATACAGGGGGATTACAGCCTGAATCTGAGGTGAGAACCATGCAGGGGGGCAGTTAATCACAGTACTGATACCACTTAGAGCTTACACAAGAGTAAGCCATCAAAGCAGCCAGACAGGTGGGGGGCCACACAGAGGGGGGTCGCGGGCCGCATGCGGCCCGCGGGCCGCCAGTTGGACAGCACTGCTGTAAGAGATAAAGTAGCCTATAAAGTATATAGTGTATTATATGGAAACTTACTGATGCTAATTTAAAGTTATTGTTGCTAAACCTGTACTGTGTGGGGCCACTCTACTAATTATCAGTGAGGTTATCTGTGGTGTGTTTATGGTCAATGTATACACTTCAGCTACAGGCTATAGAACATATACACTCCATCTACATGCTATAAAATGCATACTCTCCAGCTATAGGCTATATAATGTACACACCCCAGCTATAGGCTATAGAATGCACACACTCCAGCTATAGGCTATAGAATGTACACACTCCAGCTATAGGCTACAGAATGTACAATTTCCAGCTATAGGCTACAGAATGTACACACCCCAGCTATAGGCTTTAGAATGTACACACTCCAGCTATAGGCTATAGAATGTACACACTCCAGCTATAGGCTATAGAATGTACACACTCCAGCTATAGGCTACAGAATGTACACACCCCAGCTATAGGCTATAGAATGTACACACTCTGGCTATAGGATATAAAATGTACACACCCCAGCTACAAGCTATAGAATGTACACACTCCAGCTATAGGCTATAGAATGTACACACTCCAGCTATAGGCTATAGAATGTACACACCCCAGCTACAAGCTATAGAATGTACACACTTCAGCTACAGGCTATAAAATGTACACACCCCAGCTATAGGCTATAGAATGCACACACTCCAGCTATAGGCTATAGAATGTACACACTCCAGCTATAGGCTACAGAATGTACAATTTCCAGCTATAGGCTACAGAATGTACACACCCCAGCTATAGGCTATAGAATGTACACACTCCAGCTATAGGCTATAGAATGTACACACTCCAGCTATAGGCTATAGAATGTACACACTCCAGCTATAGGCTACAGAATGTACACACCCCAGCTATAGGCTATAGAATGTACACACTCTGGCTATAGGATATAAAATGTACACACCCCAGCTACAAGCTATAGAATGTACACACTCCAGCTATAGGCTATAGAATGTACACACTCCAGCTATAGGCTATAGAATGTACACACCCCAGCTACAAGCTATAGAATGTACACACTTCAGCTACAGGCTATAGAATGTACACACTCCAGCTATTGGCTATAGAATGTACACACCCCAGCTACAAGCTATAAAATGTACACACTCCAGCTATAGGCTATAGAATGTACACACTCCAGCTATAGGCTATAGAATGTACACAACCCAGCTACAAGCTATAGAATGAACACACTCCAGCTATAGGCTATAGAATGTACACACTCCAGCTATAGGCTATAGAATGTACACACTCCAGCTATAGGCTATAGAATGTACACACCCCAGCTACAAGCTATAGAATGTACACACTTCAGCTACAGGCTATAGAATGTACACACTCCAGCTATAGGCTATAGAATGTACACACTCCAGTTATTGGCTATAGAATGTACACACCCCAGCTACAAGCTATAGAATGTACACACTCCAGCTATAGGCTACAGAATATACACACCCCAGCTATAGGCTATAGAATGTACAATTTCCAGCTATAGGCTATAGAATGTACACACCCCAGCTATAGGCTATAGAATGTACACACCCCAGCTATAGGCTACAGAATGTACACACCCCAGCTATAGGCTATAGAATGTACAATTTCCAGCTATAGGCTATAGAATGAACACACTCAAACTATAGGCTATAGAATGTACAATTTCCAGCTATAGGCTATAGAATGTACACACCCCAGCTATAGGCTACAGAATGTACACACCCCAGCTATAGGCTACCGAATGTACACACCCCAGCTATAGGCTACCGAATGTACACACCCCAGCTACAGGCTATAAAACATATACACTTCAGCTATACGCTATAGAATGTACACACTCCAGCTATAGGCTATAGAATGTACACACCCCAGCTATAGGCTATAGAATGTACACACCCCAGCTACAGGCTATAGAATGTACACACTCCAGCTATAGGCTATAGGATGTATACACTCCAGCTATAGGCTATAGAATGTACACACTCCGGCTATAGGCTATAGAATGTACACACTCCGGCTATAGGCTATAGAATGTACACACTCCAGCTACAGGCTATAGAATGTACACACTCCAGCTACAGGCTATAGAATGTACACACCCCAGCTGCAGGCTATAGAATGTACACACCCCAGCTATAGGCTATAGAATGTACACACCCCAGCTACAGGCTATAGAATGTACACTCTCCAGCTATAGGCTATAGGATGTATACACTCCAGCTACAGGCTATAGAATGTACACACCCCAGCTGCAGGCTATAGAATGTACACACCCCAGCTACAAGCTATAGAATGTACACACTCCAGCTACAAGCTATAGAATGTACACACTCCAGCTATAGGCTATAGAATGTACACACTCCAGCTATTGGCTATAGAATGTATAAGCTCCAGCTATGGGCTATAAGATGTATACCGTCAAGCTACAGGCAACTGAATGTATACATAGCTATAGGCTATATCATTTATATTCTTCAGCTATAGGCTATAGAATGTATACACTTGAAGCTATAGGCTATAGAATGTATACACTTCAAGCTATAGGCTACAGAACATATACACTCCAGCTAAAGGCTTTGTACCATATACACGCCAGCTATAAGCTATAAAATGTATACAGCTATAGGCTATGGGACATATATTCTCCAGCTATAGGCTTTAGAAATGTGTACGGTCCAACAGTAGGCAATAACATACATACACTCCAGCTATAGGCTATAAAATGTATTCACTCCAGCTACAAGCAACTGAATATATACACTCCAGCTATAGGCTACAGAACATATACACTCCAGCTATAGGCTATATGGTGTAATGTATACACTCCAAGCTATAGGCTACAGAACATATACTCCATCTGTAGGCTTGAGAAATGTATACGGTCCAGCTGTAGGCAATAGCATACATACACTCCAGCTATAGGCTGTAGAATGTATACACTTCAGCTGTAGGCTACAGAATGCACACACTTCACTTCAGCTATAGGCTATAGAATGTATACACTTCACTTCAGCTATAGGCTATAGAATGTATACACTTCACTTCAGCTATGGGCTATAGAATGTATACACTTCACTTCAGCTATAGGCTATAGAATGTATACACTTCACTTCAGCTATAGGCTATAGAATGTATACACTTCACTTCAGCTATAGGCTATAGAATGTATACACTTCACTTCAGCTATGGGCTATAGAATGTATACACTTCACTTCAGCTATGGGCTATAGAATGTATACACTTCACTTCAGCTATGGGCTATAGAATGTATACACTTCACTTCAGCTATGGGCTATAGAATGTATACACTTCACTTCAGCTATAGGCTATAGAATGTATACACTTCACTTCAGCTATGGGCTATAGAATGTATACACTTCACTTCAGCTGTAGGCTATAGAATGTATACACTTCAGCTGTAGGCTACAGAATGTACACACTTCACTTCAGCTATGGGCTATAGAATGTATACACTTCACTTCAGCTATAGGCTATAGAATGTATACACTTCACTTCAGCTATGGGCTATAGAATGTATACACTTCACTTCAGCTATAGGCTATAGAATGTATACACTTCACTTCAGCTATAGGCTATAGAATGTATACACTTCACTTCAGCTATGGGCTATAGAATGTATACACTTCACTTCAGCTATAGGCTATAGAATGTATACACTTCACTTCAGCTATGGGCTATAGAATGTATACACTTCACTTCAGCTATAGGCTATAGAATGTATACACTTCACTTAAGCTATAGGCTATAGAATGTATACACTTCACTTCAGCTATGGGCTATAGAATGTATACACTTCACTTCAGCTATAGGCTATAGAATGTATACACTTCACTTAAGCTATAGGCTATAGAATGTATACACTTCACTTCAGCTATGGGCTATAGAATGTATACACTTCACTTCAGCTGCAGGCTATAGAATGTATACACTTCACTTCAGCTATGGGCTATAGAATGTATACACTTCAGCTATAGGCTACAGAATGTACACACTTCACTTCAGCTATGGGCTATAGAATGTATACACTTCAGCTATAGGCTATAGAATGTACACACCCCAGCTATAGGCTATAGAATGTACACACTCCAGCTATAGGCTACAGAATGTACAATTTCCAGCTATAGGCTACAGAATGTACACACCCCAGCTATAGGCTATATAGAATGTACACACTCCAGCTATAGGCTATAGAATGTACACACTCCAGCTATAGGCTACAGAATGTACAATTTCCAGCTATAGGCTACAGAATGTACACACCCCAGCTATAGGCTATAGAATGTACACACTCCAGCTATAGGCTATAGAATGTACACACTCCAGCTATAGGCTACAGAATGTACAATTTCCAGCTATAGGCTACAGAATGTACACACCCCAGCTATAGGCTATAGAATGTACACACTCCAGCTATAGGCTATAGAATGTACACACTCCAGCTATAGGCTATAGAATGTACACACTCCAGCTATAGGCTACAGAATGTACACACCCCAGCTATAGGCTATAGAATGTACACACCCCAGCTACAAGCTATAGAATGTACACACTTCAGCTAAGGCTATAGAATGTACACACTCCAGCTATTGGCTATAAAATGTACACACCCCAGCTACAAGCTATAAAATGTACACACTCCAGCTATAGGCTATAGAATGTACACACTCCAGCTATAGGCTATAGAATGTACACACTCCAGCTATAGGCTATAGAATGTACACAACCCAGCTACAAGCTATAGAATGAACACACTCCAGCTATAGGCTATAGAATGTACACACTCCAGCTATAGGCTATAGAATGTACACACTCCAGCTATTGGCTATAGAATGTACACACCCCAGCTACAAGCTATAGAATGTACACACTTCAGCTACAGGCTATAGAATGTACACACTCCAGTTATTGGCTATAGAATGTACACACCCCAGCTACAAGCTATAGAATGTACACACTCCAGCTATAGGCTACAGAATGTACACACCCCAGCTATAGGCTATAGAATGTACAATTTCCAGCTATAGGCTATAGAATGTACACACCCCAGCTATAGGCTATAGAATGTACACACTCCAGCTATAGGCTATAGAATGTACAATTTCCAGCTATAGGCTATAGAATGTACACACCCCAGCTATAGGCTACAGAATGTACACACCCCAGCTATAGGCTACAGAATGTACACACCCCAGCTATAGGCTACCGAATGTACACACCCCAGCTACAGGCTATAGAATGTACACACTCCAGCTACAGGCTATAGAATGTACACACTCCGGCTATAGGCTATACAATGTAGACACTCTGGCTATAGGCTATATAATGTACACATTCCAGCTATAGGCTATAGAATGTACACACCCCAGCTACAAGCTATAAAATGTACACAATTCAGCTACAGGCTATAGAATGTACACACTCCAGCTATTGGCTATAGAATGTACACACCCCAGCTACAAGCTATAGAATGTACACACTTCAGCTACAGGCTATAGAATGTACACACTCCAGCTATTGGCTATAGAATGTACACACCCCAGCTACAAGCTATAAAATGTACACAATTCAGCTACAGGCTATAGAATGTACACACTCCAGCTATTGGCTATAGAATGTACACACCCCAGCTATTATACACACTCCAGCTATAGGCTATAGAATGTACACACTCCAGCTATAGGCTATAGAATGTACACACTCCAGCTACAAGCTATAGAATGTACACACTCCAGCTATAGGCTATAGAATGTACACACTCCAGCTATAGGCTATAGAATGTACACACTCCAGCTACAGGCTATAGAATGTACACACCCCAGCTACAAGCTATAGAATGTACACACTCCAGCTACAGGCTATAGAATGTACACACTCCAGCTATTGGCTACAGAATGTACACACTCCAGCTATAGGCTATAGAATGTACACACCCCAGCTATAGGCTATAGAATGTACACACTCCAGCTATAGGCTATAGAATGTACACACTCCAGCTACAGGCTATAGAATGTACACACCCCAGCTACAAGCTATAGAATGTACACACTCCAGCTACAGGCTATAGAATGTACACACCCCAGCTACAAGCTATAGAATGTACACACTCCAGCTATAGGCTATAGAATGTACACACTCCAGCTACAGGCTATAAAACATTTACACTTCAGCTATACGCTATAGAATGTACACACTCCAGCTATAGGCTATATAATGTATACACCCCAGCTACAGGCTATAGAATGTACACACTCCAGCTACAAGCTATAGAATGTACACACTCCAGCTACAGGCTATAGAATGTACACACTCCAGCTATAGGCTATAGAATGTACACACTCCAGCTATAGGCTATAGAATGTACACACCCCAGCTATAGGCTATAGAATGTACACACTCCAGCTATAGGCTATAGAATGTACACACTCCAGCTATAGGCTATAGAATGTACACACCCCAGCTATAGGCTATAGAATGTACACACTCCAGCTACAGGCTATAAAACATTTACACTTCAGCTATAGGCTATAGAATGTACACACTCCAGCTACAAGCTATAGAATGTACACACTCCAGCTACAGTCTATAAAACATATACACTTCAGCTACAGGCTATAGAATGTACACACTCCAGCTACAGTCTATAAAACATATACACTTCAGCTACAGGCTATAGAATGTACACACTCCAGCTATAGGCTATAGAATGTACACACCCCAGCTATAGGCTATAGAATGTACACACTCCAGCTATAGGCTATAGAATGTACACACCCCAGCTATAGGCTATAGAATGTACACACCCCAGCTACAGGCTATAGAATGTACACACTCCAGCTATAGGCTATAGGATGTATACACTCCAGCTATAGGCTATAGAATGTACACACTCCGGCTATAGGCTATAGAATGTACACACTCCAGCTACAGGCTATAGAATGTACATACTCCAGCTACAGGCTATAGAATGTACACACCCCAGCTGCAGGCTATAGAATGTACACACCCCAGCTATAGGCTATAGAATGTACACACCCCAGCTACAGGCTATAGAATGTACACACTCCAGCTATAGGCTATAGAATGTACATACTCCAGCTACAGGCTATAGAATGTACACACCCCAGCTGCAGGCTATAGAATGTACATACTCCAGCTACAGGCTATAGAATGTACACACCCCAGCTGCAGGCTATAGAATGTACACACCCCAGCTATAGGCTATAGAATGTACACACCCCAGCTACAGGCTATAGAATGTACACACTCCAGCTATAGGCTATAGAATGTACATACTCCAGCTACAGGCTATAGAATGTACACACCCCAGCTACAGGCTATAGAATGTACATACTCCAGCTACAGGCTATAGAATGTACACACCCCAGCTGCAGGCTATAGAATGTACACACCCCAGCTATAGGCTATAGAATGTACACACCCCAGCTACAGGCTATAGAATGTACACACTCCAGCTATAGGCTATAGAATGTATACACTTCACTTAAGCTATAGGCTATAGAATGTATACACTTCACTTCAGCTATAGGCTATAGAATGTATACACTTCACTTCAGCCATGGGCTATAGAATGTATACACTTCACTTCAGCTATGGGCTATAGAATGTATACACTTCACTTCAGCAGCTATAGGCTATAGAATGTATACACTTCACTTCAGCTATGGGCTATAGAATGTATACACTTCACTTCAGCTATGGGCTATAGAATGTATACACTTCAGCTATAGGCTATAGAATGTACACACTTCAGCTATAGGCTATAGAATGTATACACTTCAGCTATAGGCTATAGAATGTATACACTTCACTTCAGCTATGGGCTATAGAATGTATACACTTCAGCTGTAGGCTACAGAATGTACACACTTCACTTCAGCTATGGGCTATAGAATATACACACCCCAGCTATAGGCAATAGAATGTACACACTTCAGTTATAGACTTTTTACAAGCAGACCCATTCAGCACTGCTAAAAGAAAGCACTAATGCACAGCTCTAGGGCACATGCCTTTTAACTCAATTCAGCATAACGCATGCAAGCATTCCATTTTAATTATCACTTTACCATTGCATTTTAAGGGCTACAGTCTAGATGGAAGAGACTGTGTTAAATTGCTGATCTAATCACCCAAGCACTCCATTCTTTAGTCTCAATGGGAAAGAACTTTGCCTTCTTAAATAACTTTGATCAGGATAATGTGAATGAGGAATATGCAAATGTTCCCCCACCAAAAGGAAACGCCAGCCCGTGATGTTATTGGCAAACGCCTGTGTCACGCCACCCCAAGCAGCCTCTCCAGTGAAAGCACGGTACCGCTATTCAGGGGGTTTGCAGAAAATCTCAGCCGGGAATAGGAAGCTTCTCAGCTGACAAAGACTGGCACTGTGAAACAAAACAATCCTTTCAGGGAGGCAGAGAATTAACAAAGGTCTTGGGCTGGGGTTACATTGGGATGTTATTGCACTGTGCGCCATCTGGAGTGTGATGGCTTATGAAATGAACGGAATCGTTTTCTGTGTTATGACTGGCTGGAATGTATGTCAGATAAGTCCTCAAGCGCTTACATAGCTTTTCATTCAGAGTCTCAGTGTAGGAATGCTGGGGGCACACAGCCTGTGTGCAGCACATTTAGGTGCTATGTTTCACCAACCTGTAGTAAAGTAACAAAGTGAGTGTGAATGGGCTAGTGCAGTGTTTCCCAAATTGTGGGGTCAGCATCGGACTGGGAACCCAGGGGCCCACCAGAAAACCTTAGACCCCCAGGCCCGCTTTCCAATGTATTTTTCCTCCTTTCCTCACCAACCTCTTTATTCTCCTAGTCTCTTTTATTTACATGCTAGCATCTATTCTTCCATTTTTTTCTCCTCTTTCTTCCTAATTAGAAATAGGGAATGACCATAAAACAGGCCAAATGGGGAGGAGCAGGAGGGCCACTGACACCTGGGCCCACCGGGAGTTTTCCTGGTATCCTGATGGGCCAGTCCGACACTGTGTGGGGTGACACTCACTACTGGGGTGGGGAACTGTTCACTGTGGGGGCCCAAAGGGCACAGAGTGAGCACTAAGCACACCCCTGAAGTATGATAGAATGCTGCTACATGTACCTTTGCCTGTACTTATGCTTGTTTATTTCCATTAACACTTGCAGGGTGGGAACTGGAACGTTGAATTTGGATAGGGTAGAAAGGAAGGGAAGAGGGACCAGAAGGGGAATTTTAACAATAAGTGCAAGAAGAGATAGGCAAAGCGCCTGAAAAATGGAATAAAATAGATAAGAAAAGGTATTATGAGCCTACAAGGATGAAAGTGTGAGGGGGGGGGGTTAAAGAAAAAGCAAACGTGGTAATGTGGTGAGAAAATGTAAGAGCAGGGGGAAATATGGGGGAATGCTTATCCTCACTCTTCCTACCTACCATTTCGGCTCTACAGATCCTCGCTATATTGTGGGGCCATCCTTATATGCTACACTCCCAAAATAAAGCTATGAGATTTCTTCTAATTGGTTGGAATGGTTTAAATATTTACTTACATTTTACTACAACTTTTTTTGCATTGGAATTCAGAATTCTTTATACTATATCTAGTATAAATAAATCTAAAACAACTGGACTTGTTAAGTAATCATTGAAGACGTTTCACTTCAGCTGAACTGAAGAAGCTGCTCGGATGAGTAGTGAAATGATTTCAATGATTACTTAACAAGTCCAGTTGCTTTAGATTTATTTATACTAGATATACTATGACCTGGATGAATGAAAATCTTCATAGTCAATTTTTTATACTGTTACTAATGCAACAACATTTTGCAAGAAACTTTTTTGGGAAATGTACAGTATGCAACTTACAATGGGTGCTCAGCACACTCTTGCCCTTAGTGTTAATAATCACAAATAGAATGCACTGTCCCTTCCACGGGCAAAAAGATGAGTTAACGAAGGGCTGCACTATTAACCTCATGACAGATATCCCTTCTGTTTTTTTATTATCAGTATCTTACTGGGTGACACAGTAGGGTTCAAAATAAGCACTGCCAATGGCAGCTGTCCAGGGTTCTAGTAACTATCATAGTCAGAGTGGATTGTGGGTAAACTAAGGGAGCCATAAAAATTCAATATATGTTTTTTGGCAGCTGAAATTCATAGTGGTGAGCATCAGTAGCTCCTCTCCAACTTCTGTCAGGTGATCACTGCACTTGCAATAAAAAGGGCAACTATTTTGGAGTGTTTACTTTAGTAAAACAGGCTGTAGGGGACCTGAAGTCCGTATATGAATGCATATAGGAAAGTCTGGGAATTATGAAAAGTAGGGGTAACACCGGTCACACCGGGAATAAAGTTTTACGCAGTAGTTTACTGCATGATTCACACACGTTATAATTATTTTTTCCTCTAAAGCCTGTAATTTCCATGTGTTGTGGAAAACGTCCCACTTTAATGGTGAGCTGCTCTGTAATTAGTCACGTGTAGCTTTATGCTTGGATTGAGAGCTTTGGTTTTTACTCGGTTTCATAGAAAATTTCCATGAGAAGTCAAGTCAGTTTGGTAACTGAAAGTACAAAATAAGATCACAAGAAGGTTATTGCAAGGCATTCAGCTCTGGAGCTTTTTGGCTCTTATTCCCTGGATAATTAGGTTGATGCTGAATTCCCATTAATATAGATTTCCCCAGCAGCTCTGTGCACTTACAGGTTCCCATGTGTCTGAGAACCAGTCACAAATTACTAACAGTTCTGGGCCTTACTGAACTTCCTGGCTGATCTGTTTCAGAGACTTGTGTTCCTCTATGAATACAGGGCTACCTACATTTAGCAGCACTGTATTCATGTGAGGTAGTGGGAGGCGGAAAATAAGGGCCATTCAGATACACAAGTTTGAGAGCACCAGTGGGTAGAGTTGGCAGTGGAGCTCTGTACAGGGCTGCCTTGCACTAGCATCTGGGGTTGTAGTAAATGACCCCTAATTGTGCTATCTGTCATAAAAGAAAAGGCTAGAGATACATGGAAGTGTTTGCACTGAAGTGTGCAGTACAGGGCAATGCCTATTTTAACACACTTTATGTGAGTTATACCAAATTGATATTTGCCTGTGCTGCAAGGCCAAGAACCATGTCTAGGTTAGGGTTGCCACCTCTGTGTCTTCTTTCTCCGGGCAGGGGGCAGGCGGTGACATCACAGGGGTCGAGAAAGGGCAGGTTGGGGACACCATGGGAGCTGCAAAGGGGTGGGTCAGTGACATCATGGGGGTGGGGCTGTGG
The DNA here is from genome assembly GCF_000004195.4 of Xenopus tropicalis. Taxonomy (NCBI): domain Eukaryota; kingdom Metazoa; phylum Chordata; class Amphibia; order Anura; family Pipidae; genus Xenopus; species Xenopus tropicalis. The sequence continues at coordinate 36,127,829 of NC_030679.2, forward strand.
TGTGGCGATTGGCTGATTGCCACGTCAATCTGCCTGCAAATCCTGCTCGGTTTTTCTAATTTGGAAAATCGGCAGGAGGTTTTGACCTGGACAGCCCTTCCTAAAACCTGGCTGTCTGGGTCAAAATTGGACAGGTGGCAAGCCTAGTCTAGGTTCTTGTTAAGGAGATGTTAAAGGAGAACTAAACCCTAAAATGAATATGGCTAAAAAGGCCATATTTTATATTTTTACTATAATTTTTATAAATCTTTGCACCACCCTATACTATCAAGCAGAAATGAGGTTGGCCTGATTCTACAGGGCTTAATATTAAATTCTGATGCTAATTGCACTGTTTTCTGAGCTGCCATGTAGTAATAATCTGAATTAATTACTAATCAGCCTTATACTGTCACATTAATATAGTATATACACAGTATATTGTGAGTGGGTCCCTAAGCTCAGCTAAGTGACAGCAACACAGAGTATGGGCAGGGAATCAGCAAAAAAGAAGATGGGGAGCTAGTGGGGCATCTATGGAGGCACAGATCTTCCCTGCTAAAGGGCTGTGAGGGCCCTGTGTTGGTACAGAAGCCCCAAACATAACGTACAACATTTCTGCCCTACATCTTTAGTTAGGCTTTAGGTCACCTTTAACTACAAAGGGAAAATGTAAGAAAAAAAAAAGTGTGGCGAGCTTGGCTGAGACAAAATAGAAGTACACACAAAGCTAAAACTCAAACTATAAAAGGGATGCAGGATAACTTTCATTATGTTACAGAAAGTCTTGTTCATAGCAACTTTTCAATTGCTCTTCATTTTTTATTTCTATAATTTTTAAATGATGTTTTTTCCCCAACTATCAAATGGGGGTCAATTGCTATACAAAACTATCGTTCTCTCAGGCTACATTGTTATTGTTTTTGTTACTGTTTATTACTTCTTTTTCTATTCTATTTTGCTAGGGTAGACTGGGTCCTAGTAACCGATAGCTAAAATTCTAAATTGAATAGCTGCTAGAGAAACAACTTAAAAATAAAAAAAAATATATAAAAAAGTCATATCCCCTTATGTAATAAAAAGCACTAAGCTTGCCCAGGAGCAGTTACTCATAGCAACCAATAAGATATTTGCTTTTAATCTTTAAACTATGGGTTACTGCTCCTGGGCAAACTTAGTGCCTTTTATTACATAACCCCCTTAGAATATAAATGCCTGCATCATACTAACAGTTAATTTAAAGATTAAATTCCTTTTAAGCTAAAGCATCCATCAATGACTAAGTTATAGCCTAACAGATCCTCAGCGCCACTGGGCGTCATTTACTGTATAAATTCTGGGCAAATTTGCACCTGGGCAGTAACCCATGGCAACCAATCAGTAATTAGATTTTTTTAACCAGCTGCAGGCAGAACATTGGAAGCAGACATTTGTTTGGTTGCCATAAGTTACTGCCCAGATGCAGATTTGCCTAGTGTTTATAAATGAGCCCAAGTACTGAGTTTAATAAATAAATTATTAAATATTGCTTAATTCTGCCTGTCTTTTCCTTTATGTGTACATTGGCCTTCAGCTCACTTTTTATACAGCACATATAATACTGAATCTGGCCATATTCATGGTAATTAGTTCTCATGTCAATTTAATGTAAATAAACCAAACTGTGATTCTTTGTGTGACGTGTGAGGTTGGGTAACAGGGTTTAACCATTTCCTAGCCAAAACAGTGTTACAAGAGAATGAATATGAACTTGAGTACGTACGGAGTTAGTATAATAAAGAAAATAAAGCCATTTTCTAGACATATTAGGTACCTCCGTGATATTGACGAGACAGTGATCCGCTCTTTATATATCACTTCATGCCATGTGTTATCAGTGAAAGTCCCAAAAAGACAGAACTTGATCATTGTCTCACTGTTACCATGGAGTTTGTTCAAATCCCTGAAAATGTTTCTATTTGGAGCTTCCTGCCTTAGATTTGTTGGCATATGCATAGTTGCAAAGTTAGTTCTGCCCTTATTAAATGCTCCTGCTATTGATATTCCAGTCCTGTCCTTTAGTAACCCATCATTCCTCACACTGTGTATCACAGATTTCTCTTTAAATGATAAAGGGTTAATCGAAAACTATACCCCCAGAATGAATACTTAACCAACAGACAGTTTATATTATGTTATATTATATTATGTTAAGTGGCCTATAAAGAATCTCACCAAACTGGAATATATATATCAGTAAATATTTCCCTTTTACATCCTTTCCCCTTGAGTCACCATTTAGTGATGGGCTGTGTGTGCCCTCAGAGATCACATGACCAGAAATAAAGTAGTGTGGGAGCAAAAGGCAGAACTCTGCCCATTAATTGGCTGATGGGGCCTAGCATGTATGTGTGCCTTGGCTTGTTTGTGTGCACTGTGAATCCTATGATCCCAGGGGGCGGCCCTTAATTCTTTAAATAGCAATTTTCTATTTAGGTACCCATTGGCACATACTACTAAAAAATTATATTTTCATGAAAATGGTTTATTTAGATGAAGCAGGGTTTTAAATATGAGCTGTTTATGCAATATATTTTTTAGAGACATACATTGTTTGGGGGTATAGTTTGGGGGTTATTTTTCCGGCAGGAGCCTTCAACAGTGGCTAATATCATGTAGGAGCAGGCTAGATGCTAAGATAAAGGTGCTTAGGTAGTGAATAGGTTAATACTATACACATCAGACCAAGATCTTGATCTCCATATAAACCCTCAGCTGTGCAAATGGAGCACAAGTAACTGTTTCAGCTCATAATAGAGAGCCTAACTACATATGGGTGTTTCTACCCAAGGTTTGCTATACAGCATATTTGTGTTTATCTGCGTTTTGCTGCTTCAGTGGGTACAGAGCTAAATATTAAGATCACTTACGGTAAGTCCTTTCTGTTTGGAAAAACTGAACTGGAGGTCGCCAAAATACAAAAAGATTAATTCTGCTCAGGTAGAGCCCTTCTATATATTACTGGAGAATAGCATAAAATAGACTTTTTGACACCAGAATTCTAGGATGCAAATAAACTATGTACCGGTTTTTCATAACACATAGTAACAATATATTAGACCAATTCTGAGACCTGTCTATTCCAGGTTGTGAAGCACAAACCCATATTTAAGGTTGATGAGGACACAAGTGAAAGACAGAACCCATTCCACTTTCTTATATGCCCTCTATGAAACAGTGAGAGGACAGAGACACAGGTCATGTATGTTACAATTACATGTTACATTACATTACTAATGAAGTTGTCCTAAAATCTCCCACTCCAGCAGCTACATTCATATGGATATATGTATATTCTTGTATGGTGGATATAGTTCATGTAACACTATGCAGTATGTCTGTGACAGGGAAGCACCAACAGCATTTAGAAATATAATCGCAACCTACAACACATCATCATATTAATGATCTATGAAGAATGCTTATACCAATCAAATCAGTCTTTTGTCTCTCAATTCAATAGGTTAAAGGGCTTATGTACATCGGAACGGCAGTCTGACAGAACTGAATGTGCCTCATTTATTAAGTGACTGCATGAGAGTATACTGCAAACTATCCTGAGCAATGTTTTCAAGTGTAAAACTGGATACAAATGACTGCAAGGCAACAGCAATATATGAGTATGTCTGATCACAGTTTTGCTATTATGAGTAGAGGAATAAATGCAGGACTACGTGGGGCCTGAAGGTCCAGTTAACAGCAGCTGGAAGGCCACTGGTCACTTCTAGCTGACACAGCACAGACCATTAGATTTCTCTGAAATACAAAACCCTCCTTCTGTCAGTTGTAGGCTTTTTTTTAGCAGCGCAGAATGTAGGCCATTTAACAGTTGTAGAAAATTGTTGTACATTTTCCTACAACATGTGATACATGATGAGAGGCAATCCCCCCCCCCCCCTTGGTTTTCCTTCTTAAGCACAAGCAACAGACCGGGGCCCTGCTAAAGGTAAAGCTGCCCTCTAGCTGTATAAAACTTAACAGCGGAGCTTGGTTACGGCTTTTATGTGTTAGAAATCCAGAGATGTCTTACTCAGCACTAAATGGTGGTTCCCTCCCAAAATAAATACCCCAAAATGTATAGCAGGGTATGTTTCATCCGGTTGCACTGAGCACAAAAACATAAACTCCAAGACATTTTCAGCATTACCAGAGGTTGTTTAATGTATAATTAATACTATTATTATCATATATATATATATATATATATATATATATATACACACATATATATATAAACAAAAACCAAAACCCCAGACATGCCGGTAAGATCACAGCAAAAATGACCGATGAGCACTCCATTAACCTCAGACATGCAAGTAAGATCAGTACAGAAATGGATAGATTAAAAGGAATACCATTTTCCATAGTCTTATTTAACCAAACAATTTTTTTTTTTTGTGATTTCCTTTTAATTCATAACTTACACTGATCTTAACTGTGCTGCATGAATTCATAGTGGTGGCAAAATAATCCTATTTATACATCATTCTTTTCAGACCCTGCCCCAGAGGAGCTAACACTCTAAGGTCTCTATCACTTTCACACATACTATGGCCAATTTAATCAGAAGCCAATTAACCTGCCTGTACCTGCCTGTTTTTGGAGGGTAGAAGATTATCAGAGTACATGGAGGAAACCCACACAGACATAAACAAACTTCTTGCAGATTGGGATTGAACTCAGGACCCCAGCACTGCAAGGCAACCCACTAAGCTACTATTCTGCCCCATTGTGTTTTTTTATTTATGTATTTATTTATTTTATATTTAAATATTTTTCTGTAGCCCTAAGGTATGGTGATCCCAGTTATGGAAAAATCACTCACCCAGGGAGCCCAGGGTCAAAAGCCTCCCAAATAACAAACCCCATACCTGTAAGTACATTAGTAGAAGTATGCTAAACAGGCTGTTTTGATACACTGGTCAGCATTTCTTTGGGTATGGGCATGGTACAGTTCTATGCACTGAAATACAAGTTTATAGATTTGATGCACACCGAACTGCATTACATGGGAATGGCACTTAAGAGGTCTGACTGCTGTGTATATTAAGCTTTATATGATAATTGATTTAAAATATGATTTTTGGTGGGAGTCATAACACACCTACACCATAATAAGCCATAATAAGCCTCTGAGTTTGTGCCCTGCTCAAGCCTTACAGTTAAAAAGTGCTTCTTGCACAAACTTTTCTGTAGGATCTTTTGCCAGTGGCCCTTAACTGAATGACCTCTTAGCAAATCAAGCAGCCTCACAGGAATAATTAGTATAATCCAAAACAAGGACAGTGCCCTCCTTATAAGCTGATCTTGCTAATCATATTGTTATTAGTGAGAGCATCTAAGGCATCTCTCTCCTCACTAGAAAGATTATGAAAGGGGACACTATTGGTGGGACAGCTGTATCATGACTTCTTCTTAACAACACAAAAACCTATTAATGGGACTATTATTATTATTATTATTAACACGGGGCAAAATGATAATTCTTCAATTTGATTGTCTGTGTACAAGTAAGGGATCTGATATCTGGAAACCTGTTATCCAGAAAGCTCCAAATTATGTGAAGCCCATCTCCCATAGACTCCATTTTAATCAAATAATTCAGATTTTCAGAAATTATTTCCTTTTTCTCTGTAATAATAAAACAGTATCTTGTACTTGATCACAACTAAGATACAATTAAACCTTATTGGAGGCAAAACAATCCTATTGGGTTTAATGTTTTTTTTAGCAGACTTACGGTATGGAGTTTCAAATTACAGAAAGACTCCTTATCTGGAAAATCCCAGGTCCCAAGGATTCTGGATAATAGGTCCTATACCTGTACTAGAAACCAGCTTGCTGTCTCACATATGTTCTTTTTGTTGCAAACATTATTCAAGTAATGTAATACACATTACAAAGTCTGTATGAGATAAATAACCCAGAGCAACCAATCAGATATTTGATTTCAGTCAAGTAAGCAGTAAATGCTACTTCCAGATTGATTGCAGTTTTTATTGCATACACCCTGCCCCCCACACTCATACTCTTTTGTTATTTGGTTCAATGTTCTGTCAGCTATGGTGCCCTACGTGGCCCAAATTAGTGCTAATAACCTGAAGAAAAATAAGAGAGGACCCGAAGTGTGGGATTGCTACTGTGCCACCTTATGGCCAATGTACAAAACATTTCTTAAGTTACTGAATGTAAAAGTTGAACTGTTACCCATGTTCAGTTGATTTATTCTAAATGATTCTTATTCAAAGTGTAAGTTTAGACACTTTCTTTATACACTTCCATCATTCTTTTTTATAAATTAATTAATAATTAGAGCATTTAAATACAGTTATTCAGCGGTGAAGGGAAGTTTTTTTGGATATTTGCAAAGGTACCTTGAAACAGAGTCTTGGCCAGATTGGATTTGACAAATCAATCATTTAAGACCAGACACCTGCTTTGTCTATAGACAGAGAAATAAATCTTGGTTTTAAAAATGAATGCACACTGCCTTTAGGCTTATTCACTACTGACTGATCAGGGAAACTCTTGTATGGGCTACATTTCCTCTTCTTATGATTATTATTTATAATTATTAAATAAATAAAATATTCACCCTGACATTAAAGAGAAAATAGAAGTAACTTGTGGCTGGAAGCTAAGAATAGAAACAGAATTACTGCTGATTGATGGCAAATATTATAAATAATAAATGGCACATATCTGGGGTAGCGAAGATTAGTGGATTACCGATGATGGACAGCAAAACTGAACAATGAATGAACAAGCAGTTCTTGCTTCTATGAAGGGTAAAAACTGAAAATAACCATGTTTCCTTGAATGCCCTTGACTTTCTATTGCTTTAATGTGGGCCACACATGTCATCTGCTGCACAGATTACTAGGGCACTCAAAAATCTTTATAATGTCCTTTACTGGCAGCACTGTAGATAAATGGCCTGAATAGGAAGGTAATTGATACCAAATAAGAAAAAGACAAATCTAACCAAAAAAAGACTCTGCTTGCTGACTATCAGTGAATAACTCAAAATCACCAAAAATCTCAAAATAATAATGTCTACAACATACTAAACACTCTTTAAAGTAAACTGCCCCATTTTATGAATAAGAAGCCATTAATGTAACTGATATGTAAAACCATTGTGAATAGTGATATTGAGCTGCTGACAAACAATCAGCATGAGATCCTTTCACTTATTATTGCTGGGAAGCTCCATGTGGTTCCTTGCAAGTGCTGTGGCAGAAATTCATTAACAGCTGGTCCAGAGTGCAAGTTGCTAATGATGGTCAATTGTCTAACATGGATAATACAGGTATGGAATCCATTATACGGAAACCCATTACCCAGAAAGCTATGAATTACACAAAGGCGGTCTCCCGCAGACTTTATTTTCATTAAATATATAATTAATCCTTACTGGAAGTAAAACAATCCTATTGGGTTTAATGCATGTTTAAATGTTTTTTTTAATAGACTTAAAGTAGCTGGAAAACTCGAGCATTCTGGATAATTGGTCCCATACCTGTACAAAGGAAGTAGGTGTAAGATTGATAAAAGCCACTCCTGCTGTGGGGCTTAATACAGAGAGGAGCCACTTAATGAATGGAAGGGTTAAAACTGCTTTAGAAGTCTGACAGAGAGAGTGACTTGCAGGGTTCTGGGTTTGTCCAACTGAGTTAGCTGCAAAATTTGGAAGAGTCAGTGCTACCACAAGGGGCTCAGAAGGTCAACTGCTGGTTTGGGTGTTAACCTTTCTGGTTGGGGGTGACATAGAAGAGCATTTAATTGACTAGGGAGCTAAACTAGCCTTCCATGGGTTGACACTTGCTGCGATACGGCCACTCCAGTTGTTGTGCTTCAACTAAACACAAAGGCTGCTTCTATAAACTTCAGTTTTGCAAAAATTCTTCACCTATAGCACTGGACACATGATGCACTAGTTGGCCCGTACCTGTTAGGTTCAGCCCAGCATTCTACCACTATGGGGCACATTTACTAATCCACGAATCTGAATCCCGAATGGGAAAAAATCGGATTGGAAACGAAAATTTTGCGACTTTTTCATCGATGTCGCGTTTTTTCGTATGTTGCGAGATTTTTTCATCACCGTCACAACTGTATCGTATTTTGCGCGACTTTATTGTATTTTGCGCGACTTTTTTGTCGCCGTCGCGATTTTTTCGTATTGAGCAATTGTAAACGGCGGAAAAAAACAATCCGATTTTTTCGCGACATCGCAGAAAATATACGATAAAGTCGTAACGGCAAAGAAAAAATGGCGGGACATACGAAAAAGTCGCAAAAATACCGATCATTACGAAAAAAGGCGTTCGGGCGCTTTCGGTCCGTTCGTGAATTAGTAAATCTGCCCCTATGTGCAGGTTACGCCTAGTGGTGTACAGGTCATTTGAAATTTGCATAATTTTGCATAATAATGCAAAACATTATTTTTTCATTATTTGAGTGGAATTCCCCTTTAGCCACCCAAGGCTATTTCAGGAGTTTTTGTTCTATTTCTTATCGTTTATTTTGGAAAGTGATATAGGCAAAACCATATGCCAGAGGAGTCCAGAGCCACAAAGCATAATTCACGGTGCCTGTGATCGCAGCGGCATAACTACTATGGGGGCCGGGGTGCACCAGGGCCAGCTCCATCATAGGGCCCAGCGGGGGCAGTGGCGCAGAGTGGGATATCAGTAAAGGCATAGCAAGTGGTGCATTGTAGAGGGTGGTCCAGTTGCAGATTTTGAACCCAGGCCCATCACTGTCTGTAGGGTAATGATTTTATGTTGTATTATATTACATTAAGTGCAAGTCTGTGTTTTTATCACTAGCCTTGTTGTTAATGCTGAAATAATAGAAAACTGAGACCTTTTGTTTTGTTGTAACGGCAGAGAAAATTCTGTCAACAAAAATATCACGTTTCTTCCAAATAATGAATAAATAAATGCTTTTAACTAAAATATATGAATATTCTGTAATCTACCAGCAAAGGATTTTTTCTTACTAGAGTTAATGCAAATTTAGTGCAAATCGTATTTAGAGGACTCCTACGAGCAGTGCTTGTGGGTATGGGGTTTCTATCAGTTTTCTGGAAATGCACAGGGTAGGGCTTGGGAGCTGAAAGAGGAAATCTTTAGCCTAACAAATATATTTAACAAAAAACAAAAAAAGTATTTAAAATTAGAAGTTCCACTATTTTCAATGTACAGCGATTGTTTCAATGCATAGAAAATGCTAAAAGGCATTAGGATTGATTAATATGCAATAAAATAATTGAAAATAAAATGTTAAAAAAAGTAATTAAGTAATTACACTGTATGATTAGTGCTCACATTTGTCACTCTAGACAGTAGCGTACCTTGGCACAAACTGTCCCCCTGCCCCCCACCCGGCTACCTGCTTGTGTTGCTTCGCTAGTGAAGTTCAAAGCAGGAGAGGGGGTGGGGTTACAGTACAGCAGACCCTGCGGTCCAGGCCCCCCATGACTATGGGGTCTGCTATATATAGTATCTAGTTTCGCCCCTGATGTAATATAAAACCCTTTATAGGGAAAAAAGATCAATAAACAATAAAACAAATATAGTGTGTATGTGTATAGAACTCCCACCAAAGCAGATATGTGTATGTTAGTGTAAAAAGTGTGTGTTTGTGAGACTTACTATGATGCAGGCAGGTGGATGCAGTGCCACCATGTGGCCAAGATAGGGTGGGGCAATGTTGAAGGGGGTTACACATGCAAGGGAAACAGCAGATGTAACATGTAACATGTACAGGTGTAACGACAGAAGCAGCCCCTGTGGTTGCACGGTGGGGGGGGGGGATTGTAGAGGGTCCAGTAAGGTCTTAATTAATGAGCGCTTTCAAAATATCTTGGTAGAATTGTTAACTACAAAATTTCTCATACATTGATTTAGCAAAATGGCACCTATAATCTATAAAAAGCTTAACAAAGTTAACACAATGGTCCAGGTGCTCCAAACCCAAAACCCTCAAGGGATCATCAAACAAAGCAAAGCAGGGAAAGGGCACTCTGGTAATCCAAAAACAGGCCATTTCAATTGTTAAAAGAAAAAAATCTTATATACTCATCTCATACTATCTTAAAAAGCCCAATTGTTAACTAAGCAATGTTATGGGGCCCTAAACTGAATTTGCTGAGGGGCCCAGTAGTTACGCCACTGCAGCACATGCATGGAATCCAAATATCTGCTATTGTTCTGGGACCACTTGTTCCCTCTTCTCATTACCCAGCGATTAGGGAAACAAGCAGTAATGCAGGGTCAGCTTTAAAAGCCAATTCAGCATTTCTTACGATGGAAGTGTCATAGATCATAAAATTTACTGTAGCACGCAAATACTTTTATCCATAGATCGTCAATTTTACTGTCTGTTGACAGGCAGGCAACGGTTGTCACTTGCAGTAATTTGCCTACCTACTCCCGCTTCCGGCCATATTTTTCATGCGCAACAGAAGTGCAGTTCCACCAGGCAGTTGTATGTATGGCAGATAAAACAATATTTCAAAGGAAACATTTAAATGACTTGCCCTTAAGAAAATGACCGACACTACCATTGTAATTAGCTGTATTAACACTGGCTCATTAAAACATGCCACATTTCCTTTATGTAAGCATAATAGTGCCGGGACTAGGCTTGTTCTGTGTATATTTTTAGGTCCTGATCCATAATCAAACTGCTGACTATCCTAGGACCTGCCTCTATAACTGTGTCTGTTTAGCTGTTGGGCATTGTAGTTTAAGGTCAGCCTTAAGAAGTATTGTATGAATGTATGTAGCATGTACAGTGCAACAAAAATGATATATATTTGCAAGATGGCACACACTTATGCAGCCCTATCACTATATATGTATATATATATATATATGTTGCATACGAATGTTTGCAGTTTTCCACCTCTTTTATGACAAAATAGGGTCATAGCCACTACATTTATAAGGGCATATTCTGCCAGACACCATTACCAAGCATTACCAGGCAGAATTGAAATGATATTGCATATTATAGTACAAGCGGATGCCAATACAGAACAAAGAAAATGTACTGAAATGAAAGGTTTGCAGATAAAGGTATAGGACCCCTTATCCAGAATGCCTGGGACCAAGGGTATTCCGGATAAGGGGTCTTTCTGTAATTTGGATCTCCATACCTTAAGTCTACTAAAGAATCAATAAAACATTAATTAAACCCAATAGGATTGTTTTGCCCCCAATAAGGATTAATTATATCTTAGTTGGGATCAAGCACAAGGTACTGTTTTATTATTATAGAGAAAAAGGAAATAATTTTTGAAATTTGTAATTATTTAATTAAAATGGAGTCTATGGGAGACGAGCTTTCCGTAATTTGGAGCTTTCTGGATAATGGGTTTCCGGATAAGGGATCCTATACCTGTACCACTTTGCGGATCTTATTGCATTTGTACAATGATGACACCATAAACCAGGTCAAAACTGGAATTAAAATTGAGCCCTGGCATTTTAAATACACAGAGGAACAAACAGCCCCCACCAGCCCACTATGTAGCAACTGTCTATGGCATCTTACAGCAGCCCCTCAGATTGCCATTCCGGGGCTGCCATGAACTAGTTAACTCGGCACTAGCTAGAAATATTACCTATGTACGGAGTTTTCAACTTTGACCTTATTCAAATAATTTGTTTAATTATTGAACGTAAAAATCCTAAACAGTGTTAAGAAGCTCAGCAGATTAGCCCTAACCATGGTACTAAGACCCCTTGTGACCACTTAGGACATACACAGGCGTGCATTTGCTCCCAAGAACAGATCATCACATTTATTAAACTCATTTCATGTTTACCCTTACGGCTCAATAAAGAATGACCAAACCTGCTCAGAATTCTTTTATAAATTAATCAACTGAATTAATCAATATGAAATGGAAAAAATCACAGAAAAGGGTATTTATGATGCTAATAACCTACGCCAGCACTAGTTCTAGGACATGTAAACCCTACATTTTCCTATCATGTAAATAAGTTGGACACATCTCCCCCACCCAAATCACACCATTTGTACTGCATACAGTATATCCCATCTGTACGCCAGCACCATCACATTTTCATAAACAAATAGTGCCCATTTTCCCTGTTACACATTATCATTGATATTTCCATCTGTAAACAGCACATATGTGCTGTAAAGTCCATGCAATGAAGAAAGCAGGCTTACACAGGCAGATCGTACTTTGATAAAAAGTCCTGCTTGGATAAAGCTTTATAACAGTTAAGCTGAGTTTAGTAGAGAAAACATGCTTCTCCAGCAAAGTGCAGAGATTCTACAAAAACACAGCAGTGCCATCTTTTCATTGGTAGCTAGACTGGAGGGTGTGTTTGGTAACCTGAGTTGAGCACAGCGTGACGTCCATTGTAGCAGCGTTGCCGGTATACTGTATGTTTGATCCGGCGGGGCATCCATCGTGTCACGGGGGGGGGGGGGCAGCAGCGTGACGTCCATTGTAGCATATATGTTTGATCCGACGCAAACCTTTCCGGCGGGACATCCATCGCGTCACGGGGGGCGGGGGGATGGTGTGCGTAGTGTGACATCCATTGTAGCAGCGTTGCCGGTATATGTTTGATCCAACGCGTACCTATCCAACGGCCCATCCGTCGCGTGCGGTTCGTGCCTCGAGAATAAGCCGAGGGTTTCTTTTTTAGCAAATTTTGAGTGCTAGAAAACTCGGCTTATACTCGAGTATATACGGTTTTTAATTATTTCAAACAGGATGTTCACCGAGTAAAATATTTTGTGGGGGTATACATGTCCTTTAAAAGTGTTCACAAAGCTTCAGGCTCCTTCTCTTACACTAATGTCATACTGATCAGCTTCCCATTCACATCTCATCATAATCATTTCACCCATACTGAACAAAAACACACAAAAGACCAGTATTTTATGCTTATTGTATTCAGCTGAACCATAACCACTGTCATCACTGACTAATTAAAAATGATCTACTCTGCAAATAATCCACCATTTCCTAATCATTATTACATAAATTTCTTGTGCCTAAGGTCTTAATTGATACTTTGCCTATATTCCCTAGGATCCATCTTAAGCTTCATTTTAAACGGTATTCAGGTTAAAAAACTCAAAAAGTTCAAAGCTTACAGTCATTCACGATTGCCTAGCTTAAAGAAATGACTAGCAAAAGTTAAATGACTCCACCAGCGGGAGTCTGTTCCAAACTACATCCTTCTTCCTTAACAACGGGAGGGAGCTCCACAGCTCTTCTGGTCAGATTAGGTGTGGCTTGGGGGTGGCAGGTCAGGGTCAGGGTCACTAGGTAGCATTACTTCATATAAGAAATGGGATGTAAAGTTAAAAGAGTATGAGATATAGGAGTACCACCAAGTGGTGCCGAGTGCAGCCAGACCATGGACGCAAGTGCTTTCAGAATTAGCACCAAGTGGGAAGCTTAGACAACCTTTGGTGCTCTTACACTTGTGTCTGGGGTCTCTGTAAATCACCCCTATGTTTTCCTATTATTTTCATAAAAAATCCTTATTGCTTTTTAACAAAACCCATAAATATTTTTAGTTAAGACAGCAGGCAGAAAGTAAGTCCAATACAAATCTTATTCACTTCACACATTGCAGCTTTAATTGCTGTAAGCATGGAGGATGTATGGCATTGCCTGTGCGTTACCTGAACACATTAACTTACACTCTCTGACCTAATGTAAAATTCTAAAACTATTTAATACAGGTATGGGATCCCTTATTCGGAAACCCGTTATCCATAAAGTTCTGAATTAAGGAAAAGCCAGCTCCCATAGACTCCATTATAAGCAAATAATTCTAATTTTTAAAAATGATTTCCTTTTTCTCTGTAGTAATAAAACAGTACCTTGTACTTGATCCCAAGTAAAATATAAATAATCCTTATTGGAGGCAAAACAAGCCTATTGGGTTTATTTAATGTTTAAATGATTTTTAGCAGACTTAAGTTATGGAGATCCAAATTACGGAAAGATCCCTTATCTGGAAAACCCCAGGTCCCAAGCATTCTGGATAACAGGTCCCATACCTCTACATGTATATTACACAATATTACACAACTCACTTTTAAATAGGAGACTATCTATTTTGGTTCATTTTACTTTGAAACAAAAACTCTGAGATGGCAGTTGCTTATGAGACAGATTTGCACGCTTTCGTTAGTCCGACTGTAATAATCCATTATGCTGAGACAAATTAGAGAGGATTTTTCAGATAATCATGGGTCGTGCTGTCCTGTGCCTATTTAATGCTTTAGATTTAAACATCCCCAGTTACTAAGCAAATCCATAGAGAAAAAATAACAGAAGAGCACTGAGTGCATCATGTTTCATTTAGCTGCAGATTCCCAGTGCTGTACGGTACGTCCCCCTGAGCAGCCAGTTATTATAATGCTCAATTTGTGTGATGTGAGGCTTCCAGGGACCTAAAATAGCCTGCAATAAGTGAGCGAAAGGGTTGCGCTCATTTCCATGTTTTCTCTGGCCTTAATCCACCCATAATCCTCTTTTTTATTACAGAATGTCATATGCATTTATCCCTCTTGTGCAATCCTTTCTGGATATCAGTACTGATGTGTGTGGGCCGACATTTCATCATTTGCATTTGGGGCAGATTTATCAAAATGTGAGATTGGAGCTCATCACAGAAAAAATCACCCACTTCCTATGGGATTTTTAGTAGAATATTTATCCACGTGCAAAAGTTAGAGTTCACCCACTGATAAATTCGCTTCTAAAAATCCCATAGAATAGAAAGTGGGCACATTTTTCTGTGGTGAACTCCAATCTCACATTTCGATAAATCTGCTCCCAAGTGATAGTAATGATTTCTGATGGACTTACTGATCAATTTTAGAGTTTGTGGGGTTTTTTTCTACTTCAAATAAACTCGCATTTTAAACAAAGTTGAATGTTTGCCCATTTATTAAAAAAATTCAAATATAGAATAAAAAAAACTCGAATATCCTGAATTTCGAATTTTCAAACGCCAAAAAAACTTGAAAAATCTCAAACTGAAAAAGAGCTTGATTTAGCCTACGACAGCTCCTATTGACTTCAAATTTAGGGAGTTTTAGAAAAAATACTTTGAATATTGATAAATCACCCCCTAATTGTGTAAAATTCCAAAGGGTATTTAAGTCAGTCTTCCTGTAACTGCATACATATAACGTCTACACTATAGCCTAATATAATATACTCGAGTATAAGCCGATCCGAATATAAGCCGAGGTACCTAATTTTACCTAAGAAAACTGTAAAAACTTATTAACTCGAGTATAAGCCTAGGGTGGGAAATGAACTCTTATATAGTCTGTCGCCCTTATCTATAAAAACTGTAGTTCAAAGGGCAATTTCCTGTTTTTTCTCCAGGTTATCGCCCCACTTAAAGTTTAAAGGAATTATGTCACCCTACAAAATAATTCCAAATAATTTTCTATTGTGTTTGTCAAGCAAAATTAACCTTACAAACAATATATAAATAATATAAATCTTGTTTACTTCAGTGTTGAAATAACACAATCCCCGCAAGCAGGCAGGCACCATTTTGTGGATGCTTTTATGTATAACCCCAAAATCTTGTGTATGTGCCAGAATGGGGGGGCTGATGCCCAGGCCTATGCACAGGCTACACAATTAGATGGTGAGGAGGGAGGGGGAAACTGAATGGAAAGTAAAAGTAATTGTATAAGCCAAAGGCATAGAGTCGGGGCAGGCAATACATGATTGACAGCTGGGATTTTTAAATGCCTTTATAATAGCTATGGATGTGTTAATATTTAATTTGAGAATGACTTTTGTTATACAGCTTTTTATGTCTGGGTGGCAGGTCCCCTTTAAGATTGAACAATTTTAAAATCTATACTAGTGAATATGTCTTGTGAAATTACAGTGGCTTTCTGACACACCTTGGAACAGTAAGAGGGAGGCCGCTGCTTTCTGGCTACTGCTGGTTGGATTTGGATGCTGAAAGTTCTAAATCAGCAAATTAAGGGGTCAAAATATTTCAGTCTTTAGTAGACTAATAATAATATGTTTATGATAGGCTGCAGGGTCAGACTAGGGTGTAGAGGGCCCACCAGTGGCCAACCAACCCCCTCCCCCCAGTGCGCATTCATTTTATTAAAGGAACAGTAACACCAAAAAATGTATATATTTTAAAGAAATTAAACTATAATGTACTGCTGCCCTGCACTGGTATAAGTTTTGTGTTTGCTTCAGAAACATTACTAGAGTTTATATAAACCCTGGTGTGTAGCCATGGGGGCAGCCATTCAAAAGAAGAAAAGGCACAGGTTATACAGCAGATAACAGATAAACCCTGTAGAATACAATGGTGTCTTATCTGTTATCTGCTATGTAACCTGTGCCTTTTCTCCTTTTTTCCAGCTTGAATGGCTGCCCCCATGGCTACACAGCAGCTTATTTATATAAACTATAGTAGTGTTCCTGAAGCAAACACCCCAGTTTTACCAGTGCAGGGCCACAGTACGTTATATTTGCATTACTTTAAAACGCTTTTATTTTTTGGTGTTACTGTTCCTTTAAACTTCAGCCGGCAGGCATCGGGTCTGGGTTGGTGGGGCCCAATTGGTTATTTCCTAGTGCTCCATTTCCCAAGATCTTTGCGATATGAAGCTGATCGTCAAACCCATGGATGTTGCCGAAGTTATAGTAACTGCACTGCAGTACTGGAGACGAGGCCAAGATCAATATTTTATTACATCAACACATATTAAATCTATAGAGAAGGATTTATTTTTGTGCTTTTACAAGGAACCTGCACATTTAATACAGTATGTAACTTCTATGCCCCATTTATACTTTACTTTTACATCTTTAGCAACGAAAGTAAATGTTCATTGTTCATTTCACTGCCCAATATCATATTTTTAAGTCTAGTGGGCTCAGTTTCTATTAGTAAGAACATACACTTGGTAAAATAACAGGTGCAGATTGTGGCCATTATTGCTTACATGTGCTAGTCGTGTCTATGCTAGTGTATGAGGTGCAAGGTGCAACACGATCAGGCACAAGGGAGCCCTGTATTAATACCTACATTACGTTCCCTTAACATACTGCACTCACAGGTGCTCTGTCTTCTATAATATACCTACTGAATTTCTCACAAACAAGGGGCATGCAGCTGGACCACCATGTCCTGCCCATTGCACTCCAAAGGCATACTATTCACTAGCCAGTGCAAATCTGGATTCTAGCGGGATCGCGTATCCTGGAATGCTGGTACCAAAATAGTGCAGAGAAGGTTAAAGCATGGTTTGACACTGGCTTTTGGTCTAGGCCAGGGGTCCTCAAACTTTTTAAACAGGGGGTCAGTTCACGGTCCCTCAGACTGTTGGGGGGGGGCTATAGTAAGCCCTCAAACTGAAACTGGACGAGTCATAAGTGTTGGCAGGTGGGATGCGGTGACATAACGCACTGGGGCTGAGGACAACACTGAGGGAAACAGGTAGTAGCCAGGGGTGAGGATGCAGTAAGGGTGGGCCAGGTAAATGACCTTGGAGGGTCGTATCTGGCCTGTGGGCCATAGTTTGAAGACCCCTGGTCTAGACAGACTTTTGGCAGAAAATTGCTTGTTTTTGACTGAAAACACCTTTTTGTTTCAGTCCATGTTTTCCTCCTGCAAAGTCTGGACTTTTTCTTCTTTTGCTTCTCTGCCACCTTTCCTAGGCAATCAGGTAGGCAATCAGGAAATATCTGTCTTTCTATCATACTTGGTCTAATATGACTACAGTGACTGCATTTCTTTCCTCCTAGAACTAATGCCAATGCCACTGACATTTTGCCACTCAATTATGGAAAACCCCAGGTCTGGAGCATTCTGGATAACAGGTCCAATACCTGTAATATACAGTATTTCACCTGATAAATTACCACCACTAATGGACTGTTTAACATTGACCTGAAAAGTATGAAGTAGTTGCTGCTAGAGGATTTACAACACAAAGGTCTAATAAATGATAACTGATAAGTATGGCCATTAAAGAAGAAGGCAAGATTAATACAACAGAATTTTTGAAAGAACCAGTGATAACAATAACCTAGACCATTCCTAGACCAACGGTCACTAAATATTGCCGCACAAATAGGAAAACTATATTTACAAACAAGAAAATAACGAGAAACTCAATCACTCCAATTCATATACAAAGACTATTATCAGATTTCAAGGGGCACTGCCATGCCTAGGATGTTATTGTTTTAACTGTATCATTATGTACTGTATGTACCAGGGCCAGATATTATTCACCCTGCATCAGGAGAATATGTCATAAAAGGCCCTTGTTGCATAGCCTATATAAAGTAATGTGATATATAATAATCCCAGTTATCCAAACACTGATATACTATATAGATTTAGCTTACAATACAGTTTTCATTTGAGAAGGAAAGTGCTAGAAGATACTCAATGTAATTCTGACAACTATCAAATGCATTGTCTGGTCTATATGTGTGTGTGTGTATTTGTATTTGCATAAGGAAGGTGTGATGTACATAAAAAAGGCTGAATAACAACAATTCCAGTAATGGGAACCGCAGATCAACAGAACCAATAATTCATGAGGGCAGTAACGCATGCAGACCATGGACCCAGGGGAAGGTTTTTTGCCTTGTCAGTGTTTAAATTAGATTTCTCAGATAACTCTAGCAGCTCTGCAAACCTCTATGTCTCTCTGATTAGACTTAAGGTTGTACACCCAAATAGCTCCGTGTCATAGTCCTGAGACACACAGAGCTACTAGTAGCAGCTACTTGTAATGCTACAAAAATAGACAATGCTGATCATTTACTGATAATTGTCCCTACATGTGTTTTAGCAGAGGCAATTCTCAGTATTTTCTATGGCAGGGTATTTTCTGGTATTTTGTAGCTGTGACAAGTAGCTGCTGCCAAGTAGCTTTCTGTGTCTTAGGGCTCTGGCACATGGGGAGATTAGTCGCCCGCGACAAATCTCCCTGTTCTCGGGCGACTAATCTCCCCGAGTTGCCATCAGTTGCCATCCCACCAGCGAAAATGTAAGTCACCGGTGGGATGGCACACGCGGCGGCGCGATTTTGGCAAATCGCCCATGGGATGGCAATTCGGGGAGATTAGTCGCCCGCGAACAGGGAGATTTGTCGCGGGCGACTAATCTCCCCGTGTGCCAGAGCCCTAAGACACAGAAAGCTACTTAGCAGGTAGCCATACACATTACAATTAGGATCTTTCCTGTGACCATTGGTCGTGATAGATCTCTGCTACCGTAAGCAATTACTCTCTCTAAAATGCCTTTCCACTGGCAAGAAAGGGAATTTCCGGTGGAAAGGCCTACGCACGGCTTCTGTTTTTCTGAAGTCGTGTGACGTTTATTCTGCAGGCAACTTAGCACGACTTTGGAAAACTGATGCGATACGTAGGCCTTCCCACCGGCGATTCCCTTTGATGGCATATCTGAGAAATTATGGTAGCATGGTAGGGTATGGAGATCTATACCCTGACAGACGTTGTTCTCCCCATTGCTTTTAGTTATGCCAAACCTGGTAAATATTGTAGGGCAACAACTAAGCTTCCCCCTTTTGTTTCATTTTCATATAAGTTCTCAGTGGTTTAACTATATATACAGCAGACCCCACGGTCACGGGGGGTCCCAGGCATCAGGGAAACCTTAGTCCCCCCTCCCCGGCCCCACTCCTTCCTTAAATATTGCGGTGCCATCAGGCCTGCAATGTATGACACTGACGGAGCCAGGAGGGGGGAGGAGGGACTGGTCCTGCCGGGCCCTCCCAAAAGATTTTTCTGCAGGGGGACCCAGCGCAACCAAGTTATGCCTCTGCAAGTTCAGTTTGACACTGTGTTTGCTTGTCTAAAAAACAGACAGTCATAAAATTCTGGTACAAAGTCTTTCCCAAAACCAACAATATAAACTGACATGCCAAAAACTGATACAAATGCTGTGAATTCTAAGAATTATGCTTGATATTAAAGATATTCCATTTTGGAATAGGTTTCCATCAGTTTCCAGCTTGTTCCCTCCTTTCCCAGCACCAGTGAAGATTAGAGCTACTGATACAAGCTGGTATGTATAATACCCTTCCATAAGCCCAGCTAAGTCGTTCAAATGCAAGCAAACTGAAACCAGTTGTAAACAGTTTGCCAGGAATTCAGATTAAAAAACCCAAGAGGCAGATTTATCAAAGATTGAAAAGTTCCTTTCTTTTCGCATTTTATCCTCATTAAAAAAAATGGACTTTAGAGGAAATGTTCCTATATGTATCATTCTTTTCTATGGTTCCCTAGTGAAAAGATGTAAAAACTTTTAGGGGCAGCTCTATCAAAGTGTGAGATTTTAGTTTACCACAGTAAAATTCACCCACTTTCTATTCATTCCTATGATATTTTTAGAATCGTATCAAATGGTGAACTCTAACTTTCACTCATTCATAGATATGCTTCTAAAAATCCACACAAATGAATAGAAAGTGGGTAATTTTTTCTGTGGTGAGCTCTGATCTCTCATTGCCCCATGGGTGATGAAATGGGTAAGGAAAGGGCATTTTGTCCTCCACCCAGGGGCGTCAAATTGTCTGAAAATACCTGCTTATAGTCAAACGTGATTGCAGTATCACATCCAGTCAAATAACTGTGCAAAATTGCAGAGGGAGAGACAGCGATTCCTGGGATGTACAAGGCAAAGGTATTTTCAGGGTGTGAGTGGCAACAAAACCTTGTGACTTATTGTCTTTATTGAATTGTAGGACTTTCCCATTGACTTAAATGGTGATAAATTTCCCACAATGTTAAAGACTTTTTCATGACTTTTCATCTCAGTTGAATCTGGAGCAGTTTTTGACCCATAGCATCAAAAGGTTTTCCCAAACTTGGAAAACACAACAGACATCAAAGGTGCGATAATGTTGATCAATGGTGGGAAAACATATGTATCACTTCTGGTTTCCGAAGTTGCCCAGTTTCCTAGCTGATCTGATCACTGGGCCCTGGGGCCAAACAATTGGATCACAATAAGGGTATGCTGTTTGTCTGGGTGACGTCTTTGTCTACAATGGGATTTTTAAACCTGCCTGATTGACATTTGCCTGATTTTTAGCCAGCTATCAATTGAGCAGGCCCACACATGGGCAGATAAGATGCCTCAAATTGAATGGACTGAATGAGCAGCTGTATGGTGTATGGCCACCTGGAGGCTTGTAGACTAGCAATGCCTGGGTTTGAAAGAACCTGCCCTCTTTTAAATTGATACTTTTCACTGGCCTACGTATCACTACTCTTCTATCAGCCAGCCAATCAGCCACTCTTCCTTTACACCTTAAACTGTATTCATTAGTAGTTCCTTCCCACAGAGACCTATTGTTATTACGATCCAACCAAAATGCAGAAGTAGACATAAGAGAGATGGACAGACAGATGGAAGCATAGACAGGCAGATAGCTATATAAAGACCACTACAAAAGATTAACAAAAGATCATATTATACTGTACTTTAATAGTCAAATTTATATTAATTTACAAATATAAAGGAAAATTGTATGCACCGTCGCTATGGAACATTTCCTAGTGCACCATGTTATGTGGGGTAAGATATTTTAAAATGTGTTGAAATGAAGTGGTATTTTCCAGGTTTTGCTAAATATTATTTTGTGATGGTGACTCTGCTACTGTCGCACCAATGAGACAAGACTTGCATTCTAAAGAAAGGAGATTGCATTATATGCTCTGTTTGTGATATAAACTGTATAATCACCTCCTGCAACCAGAAAAGAATGCAGATACACTACCGTAAGGAGTTCCGCCAATATTAGCGTTAGGGAGATAATGATGCTTATTATGTAGCTGTCACAGAATAGCCGAGCGTGGAACAGAATGAGTACTCTACAGCCAAACTATCTGAATATCACTACTTATCCAAATACTCCAGGTTCAGCCAGACCCAAGCTGTCCGCATTTGTGAATTTCAGAGGGTTTTTTTTCAATTCGAATAAACTTAACATTTGACTAAACTTAAATGTTTGCTTATGAATTGAAACATTTATAAAAACATAAAAACTGAATTCATATTCTAACCATCATTTTCAATGGCTATAAAAAGTCTGGGCACGAGCAACGCCATTTGCCAGAAGTTCATTAAGAAAAACTCTCACTACTAATTTACCCCCCCCCCCCACGCTTATAAGGGGCACTCTATTTATCAGGTACCCTCAATAACTGTCAAGTTGTAGGAAAATAGTTACATGGTCACTTGTGTCCATTTTTGCATTCAGAAGCCTCATAACCTATGTAGCAAAAGGTAAGTTTTATACAGCACATTAGGGGCTCTGCTCTCTTCTCTATGTTTCTGTTTGACATCTTGATTTTATTTTGGAGACAGACAAGGTACGGACAGGTGGCTGCTGCAGGGGACAGCCAGGGAATAGGATACTAGCACAGGCCGGACCTCCAGCCAAATTCTGCCATAGGCCTGCCAGGCATCAATGCCAATTTCTATCCTGTGTTGCAGACAGACATTCATATTTGAAATGCAAGGAACAACGTGTTTCCCAGAAATCAAAAAACTTTTACTGAGCTAGAAGTTCTTTTCATCATGGTGGTACAATTAAAGTGTAAATATACCATATATTTCGCTGGTGGTTTATATCCCGCAGAGAAGGAGTTGTGCAGTTTGTCATTTACTTGAATGAAAACCACAAATGAGTTTTCTAGCCAAATCTGCCTGTCCCTAATTAAATTCCATTTAAGAAAATAAAAGGCATGAGGTGCATTCACACATTCAGTATATGCCCCATTTGCCATTCAGCATGTCAGAATAGACCATGTGGTTATAGATTAGTGTGTGCATAAAGTATTGCATGTATGTGACACAGAAGATCATGTGAAATGATGACCCCCCCCCCTCCCTTGGAGTTGTGTTCTTTGGATGACAGACCTCCAGCCTTCGGCTATAAATACAGAGCAGGCATCATTTGGGCATAACCTTTTCTGTTGAGAAAATTTTCTATGGCCCAATACCATTTTTCAATATACTCCTATATTTCTACTGTAACACCCCCCCTGAATAAGTATCCTCAAGCTATATACAGGTATGGAATCTGTTATCCTATAACCCGTTATCCTATAACCCCTTATCCAGAAAGCTCTGAATTACGGGAAGGAATGAAGGGAATCTCCCATAATCAAATAATTCAGATTTTTAAAAATGATTTCCTTTTTCTCTGTAATAGTAAAACAGTACCTTATACTTGATCCCAACTAAGATATAATTACCCCTTATTGGGGGCAGAACAGCCCTATTGGGTTTATTTAATGGTTAAATGATTCCCTTTTCTCTGTAATAATAAAACAGTACCTTATACTTGATCCCAACTAAGATATAATTAATACTTACTGGAGATAAAACAATCCTATTGGGTTTAATTAATGTTTAAATATCTTTTTTAACAGACTGTATATGGTACTGTGATCCATATTATGGAAAGATCCCTTATCTGGAAAACCTCAGCTCCCAAGCATTCTGGGTAATAGATCATATACCCGTACCTGTAATTAGTATCATACCTGTATACAGCAGTGCACCAATCTACCAGTGTAGAAAATACAATCTTGGTTATTTTGTATAGAGTAATCACAACTACAGTAATGTCAAGCAAAGAGAAAAAAAAAAAGAATGCAGTAGTACTGAAGTGAGGTTGGGTTGCCAGGAAAACCAGTGCCTGTATTATAGCCCCTGTTAAGGGTGATTTAGAGGATTTTAATTATGTCCTGGCTGAGGGAGAATGGTAAAGGGACTTTATTCTGAAAAACACAGTTTTGAACAGTGTATTATGATATCAGGCTTACATATTAAGAGCATAGGAGCCAATGTGCCCCTGATACGCAGGTGCTACCCAAACCCTGGGGGATACAGTGATGCAGTGGAACTGGCAGGGAACACTGACGTGAAGGGAAGTACAAAGCCACTGGGAAAAGATGTTTATAGAAGGTGGCATGCACTCATCAGTGATGCGGAAAGGTTATTATACTGTATGAGGAGGAGGAGGCATATACACATGAATAAAGTATCCATTAGCAAAGACCTGTACCAGTTTCACAACAGCCAAATCTTTCATGTGATTTAGAGAGAAATGAGACTAAAACTGACTAATTTGTCTGTTCCCTGTGATGCTAAAACACTGCATTCCAACATCCTGAGCCAGAGACTATAGAGAGAGTGAGGTGCTGCAGTCACCAATGATGCCAATAAAGCCCTATCAGTAGCAACCTGCGTAATATCTGGGGATAAGAGGAGATGGGGATGTGGGTACCGGCAGGCAGTAGGCACTTACCCATCAGCAGCCAGATGGAGGTGGCAGACAGAATGAGGAAGGTTAGCATGTCTCCCGGTGCCGGCTGCAGCATGGACCAGTCCAGTTAAGGAGAGAGGGGGGAGCGGAGCGCCGCAGCAAAGTCACTGCAGTTAGCAGGCGGGATCACACACGCACATGAGTGGGCTCGGCGGCAGCACTATGCAGCAGCAGCAGCAGCGCGATAGTATTTTTAGCCTCCCACCTTCAGGGAACAGCCTTAGAGCAGACGCCACTCCTGCTGCAGCGACTGCACAAACACGTGTTTTCTGCTTTAACCTCTTCTTGTCCTTAATCCGAGCTGTGCCAGCCCCGTAGGCTGCTCCGTGCCGGGATTAGCGCTGTGCGCCGGGGAACTGGATGCTTTGCACCCTTATGTACGTATGAAAGCAGCGTTTATTCGCCCAATGACTGGGAATATGAGAGTATAAACACCAATAGAGCAGCAGCCCAGTAGGCAGGGCGCCACGCAAAAACCGCAGCTGCTGCAGAATCTCTTGGTGCGCGTTGGGGGTAATGGTTTCTGATATGAGTGCTGTGTGACTCCTGTGACCTCATTAAATTGATATTAGTCTGTAAGCTACAGTCACCCTGCCATTCTGACTAGTCTGCTCCAGCAGCAGCTCCATTAAAGATTCATAGAAATTCAGCTTCCTGATGAAAAGGATCATTTTCTGTACATTCTGGCCATTGTCACTGCTAGCTGCAAGGCCGCCTCTCTGTTGGGTGACCCTATTCCATTCAATTCAGGAAAGTTTTGATAATTATTAGGTACAGGAGAGAAAGGGATGGACAGACAAAATTGCACCAGATCAAATGCTGCAGAGTTAAATTTCCAAAACTCCCTACTGCCCCCCCCCCCCCCAGGTTTAGGATTTGGGAATTTTAGTTCAGCAATAGGTGAAGGCTGTGTCTGAGAACTTTTTCCCAATGATATAAAACCACTAGTTCCCATGAAATCACTGATCTTTCTATCATAGATGAGATTAAAAATTTAAGCCTTTTAATGGGATTTGTATACTAACAGTTTAATGTTGATGCTGGCACTGCAGTTATTACTATTCATTATATCACTCTGACTGCAGCACATTACCAACATTATACATCATTCCCTGCCCCATGGAGCTTACATTTTAAACTGCAGTCATATTTATACACACTATGGTCACATTAACTTTCTTTTTTGCAGAATAAGCAGAAACCAGGGTACCTGGAGGAAACCCACACAGACACAGGGAGAACATACAAACTCCTTGCTGCCCTGGCTGAGATTGAACATAGGATCCCAGAGCTACAAGCCATGACACAAGCTGTGGCACCATACTTGCCTATTAACTACTAACATTGCTGGAATATTAGGTTTGATTCCTAGTAGAGCAGCAGGGTTGCCACACAGTATAAAGTGTGCACTGGAGTAAGTTAAGCCATAAATACCACAGAAGAAGCTGCTCTATAGGGTACTCTATAGAGTGACTGAATGTTTTGTGCTGCGTTATACTCTGTATGGCCAAATGGATCCAGTCGTGCATCTCATTCCAGAACCTAAACTGTACAGTGTGACTTTACAGAAATCTGGTAGCTTATACTTTAGGGAGGTTGAAAGAACAAGGACAGGTTATTTGAAAGGGGGATGCCTCTATCTTAGGTACCTCCCAGTGATTTATATTGCTGGGATTTTCTATCTTTAATGAGAACTAAACCTTAAAAATACATATGGCTAAAAATGCCATATTTTATATACTGAATTTACTGCACTGGCCTAAAGGTTCAGCATCTCAGTAGTAGCAATGGTTCTGACCTTTACAGTTATCACTGGTGCTCCCCATCTTGGAAAGTGTCTGAGACACTGCACATGCTCAGTGGGCTCAAAAGTTATGTCCCATATGTTCCATGTCACTGTTTGGTTACTGAGTGCTAACAGATTAAAAAATGCAAAACAGGAAGTAGTGTTCTGGCTATTTTGTTAGACATCTGCTCACTCCAGCCTTTATAGATTACATTTTGCCTAACTAACTATTCTGAAAACATTATTTATTTTGCACAGCCTATTTATTTATCCAGTTTCACGGCGCTCCACATAATTAAATTATTTTTTATACTGGAAAACCCCAGATCCCAAGCATTCCAGATTGTATGATCCTATATCTATATTCACTGTAATCTCAATATCCATCATTTTTATAACTGTAATTAAAAGCTCAGTGTGGTCTGGTGTTTTTTTTTAATCTTATCAATGTTCTTTCATTATGCAGCATAGCAGAAGAACTTTATGAGGAGTCTTCCTCTGTGATGGCTCTGTAATGGAGGTAAAGACTCATTTACTTGTGCCCAGTTCAAAAAAAGTTTTTTAAGTTCAGTTGATACCATTTCTGGTGTATGGCAATTCAGGACAGGAGGGAGGAAGAAGGCAGCAGTGCTGAGTACAACTACGCAAGGAACGTAACTGACTGTGAGGAATGTTGTGAGCTCACAACTGCGCTTGGGGAAGGGTTGCCACCTTCAATCTTTAAAGCTCTGGACAGGGGGCCAAGGTGAAGGGGTGAAGCTGGTAATGTCAGGAGTGGGTTAGTGACATATAGGGGCAGATTTATCATGGTGTGAGTTTAGAGTTTAATACAGAAAAACTCACCCATGTTCTATTCATTCCTATGGGATTTTTAGAAGCATATTTATCAAATGGTGAGTTCTAACTTTCACCCATTGATAAATGCACTTTTAAAAATCCCATAGGAATGAATAGAACATGGGTGAGTTTTTATGTATTAAACTCTAAACTCACATTTTGATAAATCTGCCCCTTAGTGGCAGATAATTAATGCCAAGGCTGTAGCTATGACTCCGCAGGCTGTGATTGGCCCAGTGCCGCATCAGTCTTGGAAAAGCCCCTTTCAGGTTTCAGACTTCTGATATCCGGGCAGGTAGTTTTTAACCTGACATCCTGTGTAAAAACCGAGAGTCGGCAACCATGTTTTTCAGTGGCAAAAGACCCCTACAGTAACTGCATATGGGCTCATGGACTTTCACCCTGCATTCCTCTGTGGTGGATCTCTCCTACGTTCTACCTCTGGGGAACGCAGGAAAGTGCAGCCCATTTTTCAGATTTGAGGTTTACTCAACCTGAAACACCCACTGCAGGTGGAAAGCAAATTGATTTTCTTTTCAGTTACTGGGCCCAATGATTTCTGGATATGTGGTTAATATTGACTGCCATCTTGTGGTAGCTATGTATACTGCACGTCTTGAGATTATTCTACAGCTGCTTATCTGATATATCTTGCAATATCAAAAACACATAGAATATTTAATTACCAGAGGCAAGTATTGGAGAAGGGGGGGGGGGGGGAGCAAAGCAGTCATAGCTACAAAAATGTATAGTATTGTTGCCACTTTTCCTTTTTATATTTAGTTTTTGTGGAAGACAACTGCCCTGACTCATGAGCAGATATGTTTTCAAACAATGCTTTTTAGAAGCTTCCAGTTTTACATAGGCTGCTATGGAAAGCAGGACTGGCTGCCCCCGGTATTTTGGTTGGGCAGTATTGCATTATCCCACTTCTTATAAAGTACTTTGAGTGCCTATACCCACCATATATATGCTTGCCACTTAGATTTTAGATGATTGGGATGGTATTATTCATA
Source organism: Xenopus tropicalis (assembly GCF_000004195.4). NCBI lineage: Eukaryota > Metazoa > Chordata > Amphibia > Anura > Pipidae > Xenopus > Xenopus tropicalis. The sequence goes on from NC_030679.2 coordinate 36,155,882, forward strand.
CATACCTCCCCCCTGTCTTCCAGTGGCCTCAAAGCAGGAGCTTATTTTTGAATTCTTGGCTTGGTGGCAAGTTTTGGCTACATAAAAATCAGGTGTACTGCCAAACAGAGCCTCCCGTAGGCTGCCAGTCCACATAGGGGCTATTGAGTAGCCAATCATAGCTCTTACTGGCACACCCAGGAACCTTTTTCATGCTTGTGTTGCTCCCCAACATGTTTTCCTTTTGAATGTTGCTCACAGGTATAAAAGGTTGGGGACCCCTGATGTAACGAGTAATATTCTGAGACAATTTGCAATTGGTCTTCATTTTTTTATTTGTGGCATTTTAATTATTTCACTTTTTGTCCAGCAACTTTCTAGTTTGGAATTTCAGCAGTTATCTGGTTGCTAGTGGTTTGAATGAGAGACATACTATTGTAAAGTTAAAAAAGGCTGCCTCTTATTTCTAAGTTAAGATAGATATCCTTATGGTGTATTCTGTGGTGAAAACTGACAAATAAAGGTCTTTTTTTTGTTTTAATTTAAAAGGTCACTTTTAGGGCTATGGCACACTGAACAAAAATCCCCTGTGGTGCCCGCCTTTGATTTTAATGGGATCTACAATGTACCTCCTAGTACAATTGGTTCTTGGCCTAAAAAAAGTCTCCAATGCAGGTTTTTGGCCTGCTAGGGCCCACCAGAGAACATGGTATCAAGGGTCCTACTCTCACAACAACTTTAAATGCAGTAGATGCACAGAACTATGGTGGAAATGAGAAAGGGCTGATGGGTATTATCATGGGCTGAGACCCATCGGGAGATCCTCTGGTACTCTGACAGGCCAGTTTGACTTTGCTTGCTGTGGCAGCAGCATCTGGCAGTTATGGTTTTTGGGCACTTCTATGCTGGCAGCAAGGAGGCCTAGTGTGACATGAGCCTTAGCACATACCTCCCAACATTTGAGAATTTTTTTTGACCATGGACATTTTTACGACCACCTCCCCCTAAATACCCCTCCCTGCCAAAAGCTACTTATTTAATTACGTTTGAGAAACTCTGTATCTTTTTTTAGCGTTCAGTGCAGGAGATCAAAGGAAGAATCTGGAACTGAGGGCAGAGCTGTTAAAATCGGGACTGTCCAGTGAAATCTTGGGACAGTTGGGAGGTATGTTAGCAAAATCTCCACAAGTAAAGGGGTGTGGCCTAACCACAAAGCCACAAAGCAACCACATGTGACCTAAAATTGTATCTTTCTGTAAGAAATGTATTTGTGTGTTACTATTAATGTTTCTCATACAGCTTCTCGAGCTGAACCTGATGAGACGTCTCGGTATCAACAGCAGCATCTGAAATCATCCATTCCTTCTGGTGCTGTCCAACTGGCAGCCCCCTGTGTGGCCCCCCACCTGTCTGGCTGCTGTAACTGCTTTGTGTAAGCTTTAAATGGTATTAGTACTGAGATTAGCTGGCCCCCTGCACTGTTCACACCCTTAGATTCGGGCTGTAAACCCCTGTATTGTTTATACATACTGCTTACACTTTTAAGGCTCTGTGTTGTTCACACCTTTTAGTGCCTACATTGTTTACCCCTGCATTGTTCACACCTCAGGCTCAGACTGTAAATTCCCACATTGTTCATTTGTTTACACCTCAAGGAGGAGCAGTGCCAGCACTGTGTCGCTGTATGTACTGCCTGCCCTATGCTGCCTGTGTGCCATACTCTGCCTGCCTTACCCTGCCTGTGTGTGCCATACACTGCCTACCCTATGTTGCCTGTGTGTGCCATACTCTGCCTGCCCTATGCTACCTGTGTGTGCCATACTCTGCCTGCCCTATGCTGCCCGTGTGTGCCATACTCTGCCTGCCCTATGCTACTTGTGTGTGCCATACTCTGCCTGCCCTATGCTGCCTGTGTGTGCCATACTCTGCCTGCTCTACCCTGCCTGTGTGTGCCATACTCTGCCTGCCCTATGCTGCCTGTGTGTGCCATACTCTGCCTGCCCTACCCTGCCTGTGTGTGCCATACTCTGCCTGCCCTATGCTGCCTGTGTGTGCCATACTCTGCCTGCCCTACCCTGCCTGTGTGTGCCATACTCTGCCTGCCCTATGCTGCCTGTGTGTGCCATAATCTGCCTGCCCTACCCTGCCTGTGTGTGCCATACTCTGCCTGCCCTATGCTACCTGTGTGTGCCTTACTCTGCCTGCCCTACCCTGCCTGTGTGTGCCATACTCTGCCTGCCCTATGCTGCCTGTGTGTGCCATAATCTGCCTGCCCTACCCTGCCTGTGTGTGCCATACTCTGCCTGCCCTATGCTGCCTGTGTGTGTCATACTCTGCCTGCCCTACCCTGCCTGTGTGTGTCATACTCTGCCTGCCCTATGCTGCCTGTGTGTGCCATACTCTGCCTGCCCTACCCTGTCTGTGTGTGCCATACTCTGCCTGCCCTACCCTGCCTGTGTGTCATACTCTGCCTGCCCTATGCTGCCTGTGTGTGCCATACTCTGCCTGCCCTACCCTGCCTGTGTATGCCATACTCTGCCTGCCCTATGCTGCCTGTGTGTGCCATACTCTGCCTGCCCTACCCTGCCTGTGTGTGCCATACTCTGCCTGCCCTATGCTACCTGTGTGTGCCATACTCTGCCTGCCCTACCCTGCCTGTGTGTGCCATACTCTGCCTGCCCTATGCTGCCTGTGTGTGCCATACTCTGCCTGCCCTATGCTGCCTGTGTGTTCCATACTCTGCCTGCCCTACCCTGCCTGTGTGTGCCATACTCTGCCTGTCCTATGCTGCCTGTGTGTGCCATACTCTGCCCGTCCTATGCTGCCTGTGTGTGCCATACTGTGCCTGCCCTACCCTGCCTGTGTGTTCCATACTCTGCCTGCCCTACCCTGCCTGTGTGTTCCATACTCTGCCTGCCCTACCCTGCCTGTGTGTGCCATACTCTGCCTGCCCTATGCTTCCTGTATGTGCCATACTCTGCCTGCCCTATGCTGCCTGTATGTGCCATACTCTGCCTGCCCTATGCTACCTATGGGAGGTGAACCTGGCAGGGGTTTGTTCTGGGAGTTTATTAGCATTTGGAAATAGTAATTATATGGTCCCTAAGGTGAGTAATTATATGCTAGAAGTTGCTGTGCTATCCACTGTAAAAAAAGTAGGATTATTTGCTTAAAATTGAGTAGGGATGCACTATGTTCAGATTTGGCTGAACCCCGAATCCTTTGTAAAAGATTCGGCCGAATAACAAACCGAAGGAGTGTGGATTCGGCCAAATCTGAATCCTGCTGCAAAAGGCTGAATCTTGGCCAAATCCCGAACCGAATCCTGGATTTGGTGCATCCCTAAAAATAAGTCTATGTCTTCCCCTAATTCTGAGCTTTCTGGGTATTGGCTTTCTGGATAAGGGATCCCATACCTGTTTTAATATATATATAGTAAGATCTAGAACCACGGAATAATCAATTGCCAGTTTCAAAGGTCAGGAAAGAATATTTTTTTTCCATTCCACAGTTGCAGATAGCTTCTAACTGGCTTAAAAGACATATAAGACATATAATAATACAGTTGTGTAATGTTAGAAGAAAATAATTAGAGTAGAAGATAAAAATAAAATAAATACAGAATAAAAATATAAGCTGATATGGACAGAATACATTTCAAATTTAAGACAGCAGTACATAAGTATAGAAAGAAGAAATGAAAAAGATAGTAGGAGATAAGAATAGAATAGATAATATTGTAAACTCATAAGACAGTAGACGATAAGAAGATAGAAGATAAGGATAAAAACAGATAAAAGCAGTGAATAGAAGATAAAAAGGGGTAAGAATAGGATAAATAAGAAGCAATGCATAAGGCCCATGTATTGTGATAGCATAGTGTTAGTAGCACCTCTTTCCATCCATTTAACTTGTTTCTCAATATGGATACACTGTAAAGCTTTCCAAATGATAGAGATGAAGGCTCTCCCATGTCTGGGACATGTTTAGTTTACTGCAGCTAAGGGCTCTGGTACACGGGGAGATTAGTCGCCCGCGGCAAAACTCCCTGCTCGCGGGCGACTAATCTCCCCGAGTTGCCTTCCCCCTGCCATCCCACCGGCGAACATGTAAGTCGCCGGCGGGATGGCAGACGCGGCGGGGCGATTTCGGGAAACGAGTCTTTTTCGGCGATTTCCCGAAATCGCCCCGCCGCGTCTGCCATCCCGCCGGTGACTTACATGTTCGCCGGTGGGATGGCTGGGGGAAGGCAACTTGGGGAGATTAGTCGCCCGCGAGCAGGGAGTTTTGCCGCGGGCGACTAATCTCCCCGTGTACCAGAGCCCTAAAAGTTATACTGCCTTTTCATCCAATCTTGACAGTTCAGTGCCAAAGACTGGTTTGTAATGAAGATAAGACATTGGGGTACAAAATAGTATACCTTCTAATGGAAGCATCTGGCAGAAATTGCAGACCCCTTCCTTTTTTCCAAACAATTGATTGAGTTTTTCCAGACAAGATATTTGTGCTTGTAAAAATACAAACCAATAGAATATGTATTTTTTCATGGAAAGCTGATAGGTTCCATAATAGGTTAGGGACCTGCTTGCAGCATCTACCACGATGTGGTGGCTTGATATCCTTTGGCCATATTATAAAGTAATTAGAGGTAACCACTGACCTGGTCTTGATGATTACCATGGAAAGTTTTGAAGGGAGAAAAAGAAAAATAAGTAGATGGAGATATAACGAAAGACTGGACCGTCAGGCTACTATTAGCAGCTACTTGTCACGGCTACTAAAAGAGACAATGCTGATCATTTACTGATAATAGTCTCTATGTGTGTTTTACAGAGGCAATTCTCAGTATTGTCTATGGCAGGGTATTTTCTAGAGTTTAGTAGACATTAAAAAGTAGCTGCTACTAGTAGCTCTGTGTGTCTTTCCCTTACTCTTTCTGTATGCTATACATTCAGATTTACCTGGCTGATTATGAGCTGCTACTTATGGGTCTCCTACATGGGGAATTCTGATTGCCAGCAAATGAACTAGATTAGCTATTGGGTAAATAATGTGCACAACTATCATGTAAAACCATACTGTGTGTATATGCATAGTTGTGATGGGGATGATGGGGTACTAAATTGCAAAGGCTGATAACTCCCCATGTCCCTTTAGAGTTCAGGCCAACATAGTTTTAACAAATGCTACTCCATAAGTGAGGCATACACCAGGGACTAATAGGGATTGGGAAGAGCTTGAGTCTGCTATGTGAATTGGACTCCAGGAAGAAATCTCCACTTAAGAGTTAGATTATGTCTTTTACTATTTTCTAGGTTTATTATAGTTTATTATTATTTGAATGGTTGTTTATAGATATGCATGCCATGTTTGTGATGGCTGCACTCAACCCCATGAAAGTCCGCAACTATGTTTGCCCAACTTAATTTGCTGTGCTTCTAGATAATATCTAACTAAAGGACTCTCCTTACTTAATCATTATTCCAAATAAGCCCCATTGCTGCAGCTGCAGCAGATCAACTCCTTTCTATATGTGCTGTGCCTAAACTGCTTCACTACTGCACATTGTCTGTAAATCTCTGTTTCTATTTGACATACTGTAAATATGTCGCTGTCAGTACTGATGGAGACGTACTACAGTGAAACCTCAATTTTACATCCCCTAATTTCAAGTTTTCCTGCATTATAACACATAATAAATGTAACACAATTGTTTGACTTAAATAAGGCAAATCCAGGCTAGTAGCGTAGTGTAGAGCATGTGTTACATGCGACACTTAATACTTAGGAGTGGGCCTCCGCTAAGTGGGAGAGTTACTATGGAGCGAGGGTGTAGTTGAACTACAACTAACTGCTGTAGTGTGGTGCAATAGATAGAAATGGACGCCAGAGGATTCTTTATGGTAAACTATAGTACAGATTTATTGGACAAGATACAGATGAAATAGTGCAAGCAGGGTATTATACTCACAGACACAGCAGGTATAGATGGTCACAGTGGAGAATAGCAGTTGTGACCTTTAGGAACAGCATTACCCACTTATGGAGATGTGCAGAGTATTAACTGGATACCCGAGGTGAATACCTTTACTATAATGGATTCCTCCAGAGACGGTGGTTCAGGGGCAAAGTACCAACCTGAATCCTGTGTCTACTGGTCCCTTAAAAAGGCAAACAGAGCCGGGGTAGGCTAAACCCTTTTTACAACTCCTTTGGTGGGGCTAATGACTGCCCTTGCTAATTAAGCTAACTGTGCTCAACACTACTAGAGGGTGCTATGAAATAGAACTGACTGTGCTGGCTTGTTCTCGTTCATGGGGCCCTGTCCATGGGCGTCCACAGAAGGGGGCAAGAGGGGGCACTTGCCCCCCCCTGGAAAAGTAGCAAAAAAAACCTTACTTTCTGCACTGTCTCCTCAAGCCCGTTTTTGCTGTGCTCCGATTGGATCTTTCTTCTTGTGGATTCTCCAATCAGAGCACAGCTTCCTTGACAGACAGTAAAATTGACCAATCAGAGCACAGATGCACACAGGGATCGGGAGATTTTGCAAACTGGAAACAAATGAAGACTGAAAAGAAGAATCTGCAGCTGTAACTTTACCTGAGAACCAACTCTCAACTTTTGCTGCAGATTTCATCCCACAGGCACTATACACAGGTACTATACACAGGCACTATACACAGGTACTATACCCAGGTACTATACACAGGCACTATACACAGGCACTATACACAGGTACTATACACAGGCACTATACACAGGCACTATACCCAGGCACTATACCCAGGCACTATACCCAGGCACTATACCCAGGTACTATACCCAGGTACTATACCCAGGCACTATACCCAGGCACTATACGCAGGCACTATACCCAGGCACTATACCCAGGCACTATACCCAGGCACTATACCCAGGTACTATACCCAGGCACTATACCCAGGCACTATACCCAGGCACTATACCCAGGTACTATACCCAGGTACTATACCCAGGCACTATACCCAGGCACTATACCCAGGCACTATACCCAGGCACTATACCCAGGCACTATACCCAGGCACTATACGCAGGCACTATACGCAGGCACTATACACAGGTACTATACCCAGGCACTATACCCAGGCACTATACGCAGGCACTATAAACAGGTACTATACCCAGGTACTATACACAGGTACTATACCCAGGTACTATACACAGGCACTATAAACAGGTACTATACCCAGGTACTATACACAGGCACTATACACAGGTACTATACCCAGGTACTATACCCAGGTACTATACCCAGGCACTATACCCAGGTACTATACCCAGGTACTATACCCAGGTACTATACCCAGGTACTATACCCAGGTACTATACACAGGCACTATACACAGGTACTATACCCAGGTACTATACACAGGCCTCTGTTCTGCCTCTATACAGATTTCAAATGGGGGCCAAAAATATTGCTCTGTGAGGCTACAATTTTATTATTATTATAATTTTGTATTACTTATTTTTCCAAGTAGGCCCCTTAACTATTCATATTCCCATCTCTTGTTTAAACCACTACCTGGTTGCTAGGGTAAATAAGACCCTAGCAACCAGATAGCTGCTGAAATACCAAATGGAGAGCTGCTGAACAAAAAGCTAAATAACTGAAAAACCATTAAAAATAAAAGTGAATTTGAATGCGAACTAGCCCTGATCACAAACACAAATGTTTGCAGATCCCCTCACAGAAATGCGCGTATAAATACTTTAACATACTAAACATTTTAGGGTAAAAACAAAAAAGCCCCCCCCGCACTTTTGTACAGTATCCCTGGGAGTCAGTGGGAACGGCAAGAGGAAGTTGGGAGGTTAACTTTTTACGCCAGCAGCGAATCCACTAAGTGTCACATTAGCTGTAGGTCAGTCTGTGTATGGGCCATCTTTAGCCTCCCCTAGTATCATCCTGCAAAAAAAATATATATATTTATATATATATATATATATATATATATATATATATATATATATATATATATATTTGTCTGTTGCAGGATGATACTAGCTTACTTGCCCCCCCTTGGAAAATTTTCTGCGGACGCCCATGGCCCTGTCCCCGACTTTCACTAGGGTATAAGGTCCCCTAGGGTACAAAATGGCTTCTGGGCCTATGTCCGGTCCAGGCTCAGTTGGAGCACTGCCCAGGACACAGCATGCAGCCAAAAGAGGAAGACACTCCTCCTTACAAGACACTATATAGTCTGCAAGGGGAGTGGTTAACCTGGGCTAAACCTATTAAGGATAGCTTAAGAACTGTAACCTGAGTGTAGAGGGCTCTGCCCTATAACAGTACAGATATGAAGAGGTAGGGAAGTAAAGCCATAGGGAGCTTAACCCTATGGGTCCCTACATAAACTTCCCTGATTTTACATATCCCTGGATATTGCTCCATTTTTTTCTGGTCCCCTGAAAAATTTAAATAGGGGTTCTACTGTATTTTCCATTGTTGTATGCAAAAAATGAGGTGAAATAGGGAAAGAATAGCTATGTGTAGGTAAAGTAATAAAGTGAACAAGAAAGAAGAAAAATATAAGTTGGAGAGTGGGCCTGTGGTCTAAAGGTGGACATACTTGTGGCCGCCCCAAACAGTATCCAACTAATCGGCTCATGGTCCAAAAAGACAGGCACTGTACTAGGGGCCACACACCTATATAGCCACTATTCTGTTGTTCTGTTCTGATGGCTGCCGAAACAATTGGAGCAGCAGGAAGTAAAGCAAAGTGGCAGCGCTGTAGATACTTCACTTTTACCCGACCAAAGAACAATTTCCATCAGGAACAATAAACTTCGATACAGCGGGATCACATGATTAGAGATTAGTGTTCTGGGTCAGATAAGGAAAAAGAACATGAAGGATAAAAAGTAAAATGTTATGAGCTTTTTCCAAGAACCACTTCAAATGCCAATACAAGTGCATTGTGTGAGAAATGAAATTTTGTGCTGTGTGTGGGGGGGTTCAATTGCATAATCCCCTCTGTACTTCAAGATGGGTCCTGGGGGCCACTCATATAAAATTATACGGAGATCAGGAGATCGTGTTCACAATATATATATTTTTTCTGAGAGGACAAGTACCTGAAATTACATTCCTCCAGAACAAAACATTTTTACACAACAATTGTCATATTGTGTTCAGTCACTTCTGAACCATTGCTTATTTGTTACAGAAGAGAAACCACAAATGAAAAGAGAAATTATCTGCAAAGGTAACTACGGCTACCTTAGTTTGTCCACTAGGAGTCTCTGTAGTTCAAGAATAAAAATGATGTCTAAAAGAGCACTATCAATATATGTAAACATTGTAAGAACTATCAATAAGCTTGTTACTAATCAACATTTAATATTTCAATTGGAACCTAACTTGTGATTTGTAATCTTGGACACTCTATATAAACATAAATATATAGATTGTAAGCTCTACGGGGCAGGGACCTCCATCCTCTTGTGTCTTTGACTCTTAACTTATTGCAACTGTAACTGTATCTTGTATTTATTTGTATTTATTGTTATACTTTGTATTTATCTATTATCTTATTAACCCCCTGTTTGTATTAATGTATTCTACTGTACAGCGCTGCGTACATAAGTAGCGCTTTATAAATAAAAATATACATACATACATACATAAATAATATATATAAATAAAATATATGTGTTGGACAAAATGATAGGCAATTTCTGCAGACTATTATTTAGTGAAAAAATGAATGCATATATATGTATATATATGAGTCTCTCTATGTGTAAAAAATCATGTGCGATTAATGTCGATCAGATGCAGATATGATAAGAGGTTTCAGGAGTAAGGAGAGCCTTTATTCCAAACGACAGAGAGTGAATGGAAAAACAATGAATGGTAAGCAAATGCAGAGACAGAGTCTTACAGCATAGGAGACTCCAGATGTGGAAGATGGTAGCAAATCAGTTCCGTTGGGGTCTAATCTGCATCAATCTAGCCGTGCTTATATACCTATTGCTGCCTCTTCACTACATCATTTCTATATTTCCATCGATATGTATACGCCCTGTCCCAATCATTTGCATTTATACCTTAATAGGAACGAAATTAAATCACACTGTCATAATAAAAAAATCTGCATGATGTTGTTCGAGACCACAAAATGGATTGCCTTGTTGGCTTTGCATAGACTGAAAACCATTATGACATACAACATATAGATTCAGAGCGATACGCTTCATATGGTTCGCGTCTCCCAAATACTTATATTTTCACGCCCTCTTATTCACTGCACACACTAATAATAAGATATTCTTTTGGATAATATTACGCCTTGTCAAACATGGGGAGATTTTCCTTCTTTTTGATCCGTATGTATATTTCCATGTTATTGGCTTATTCAATACATCTGTACATCTGTCCTGTCACTCAAACAGGGCTAGATAGCCTGTTATATGAAACAGCTGTTTTAAAGGTCAGATCTATATACAACCCATTGCATAAACTATATGCTCAGTTCTTATTAGGTTAACCCTTCCTACGCTAACCTAATGTTAATTTTAAACAGAAGATTCTATACTATGTATATGTTATACATTTTATAGATAAAAAAACAGTGTCGCTGTTAACTCATAGGTGCTGCTGACCCTTACCATTCACCTAGATGGAAACAGAAGCGTTCTGTCTAAAACAGAACTATATATTTATGGATGAAGAAGGTTCCCTTGAGGGATGGAAATATCAACTGTATAACCATGAGGGCTCCTTTGGTTGTTTATATTTGATTGACATGGAGTGCACCATAACTCTCAAATATGCCCCAAGTGGATCATTAGAATAATGGCATTGGGGTTAGCTGGCATCTTTTTCTCAGTGAAGTGCTGTTATCTTCAGTTTTTGGAACACGATTGGTGTAAGCAGCTTGCCCTCTAAGCTCATTTTTCATGTTTATTTTACTGGATGCCATTGCAATTGGCTGTGATTTGCTACAGGAAAGTGACACAGATAGAAATGGGGAGATATTATGGCTCTCTCTGAACATGTCCACTTATTTGTATTGCAAGCAACAAAAATGGCAAAATAAGGCATTCATATGATTTGATTCATTGCTGACCCCAACCTCTGCTAATGTGCTAGTCACAGTGTATCATACCATGCAACACAATGTGTCTACAGACACTGCAATATGAACACTGCTGGCTCAAGACTATCCTTGTCTCTTCTTGTTACACTTCTGTACAAACACTTGTGTTTAATAGATAACAAGAGACTCAGCTTCTTTCTTGGCAACAAATCATTGTTTTATGCCTAAATACAATAGAATCCTTGTCTTTGTTTTGAATGCCATCCTATAGAAAATGCTGCGCTGTGAGCACTAGGTGGCATTCTGTACTGCAAACCCTCGGCGCCACGCTGGGTTTTCATTGAAACCACGTGACTTAAAATAGAGCCTTACGTGCTCTACAGCCCTTTGTGTAATGAGATAAAAACAAACACAGCGCTCACTCCCTTTTTTTGAACTTGCAACAAGTGCTTTATTTATATTTGTGTGCATAACTTGCACATACTTTTTTTGCATAATGAAGAGAATGACGTTTCTTTTCATGAAGCAGTTAGTCAATTTTATATTTCATCTTATTATAAATTTATAACCATCTACTTATATGTTTGGGGTTGAAGAATAGTTTTGCTAAGCTGCTGGGCTACTGCTCTTTTTTTAAATAACATTACAAATTAAAAAAAACATTAAGGTGGCCATACACGGGCTGATATTAGCTGCTGATATTGGTCTATTAGACTAATTTGGAATCTTATCTGGCCTTGTATAAGCACCAACCATGGGCCTCCCCGACCGATATCTGGCCTGAAATTGGGCAGATATTGATCGGGCAGATTTGATTTTTACGTTGGATTGGGGACCGCGTTGGCTTGTTGATGTGGCCCCCAAACCGACAGTGCCTATGCCTGCCACTTTTATTTGGACGGGTGCCTATACCCGCCCTTTTTAATTTGGGCAATATCGATATAATCTTATATCGCCCACCTGTACCGGTGGGCATATCGGGAGAAGATCTTAATGTGTATGGCCAGCTAATAAATGCATTTAGTTACCCTTGCACCTAAAACAGGAGGAAAATCTTAATTATTAAGCTGAGCTGTGCTTCTCTAGAGACACAATTTCTAGAAATACAGGATGTTGATGGCACTTCAAGTTTTTATCCTAAGCAACCCTCTGCATTAGAGCTGGGTGCAGGCCCGCCATCAGGGGGGAGAGGGGGTACAGTTGTGCCAGGTCCTGTGAAATCTTCTTTCGTAAAGGAGGTCAGGTCGTGTCACAAACGTTATGCAACTCCAAAAGTTATGCAATTTACGTAACGTTCACAAGAACTGCTTAGAAAACGACGTAACTTGCCTAAAAATGTAAGTAACTAGCATATCAAGCAAAAGACAGTGCAGGGCAGCTTTGCAGGGTCAAACTCCACTGACCAACTACGAATTAAAAAACTTAAGGTAAATTCCACTGCCCCCAATGAACTGACTCATTAGCAAATTAATTAATCATTTTAACTATTTATTTGAACTTCTTAATATAGATTAACATCAGATGTTTATATTGGGATCTATTAACTGAATTATATTAGGGTCTTCTACATAAACATTGTAGCAGTGAGACGGACTGGTATTGGGCCCCATAGCAACATCATTGGGCCCCTAAGCTTACAAAATGTATGTAACTTATGCAAAAACTTACGTTATTTTCAAATAAACTTTCATAACTTACATATAAACTCCACTGACCCCCCAATTAAAATACTGACCTATTACCACAATAATTATTTATGAACTACTGCAGACAGAGCAGGGGCAGGTAGGTGGGAAGGGGTTAAACTTAGGGCAAACTCCACTGACCCACTATAAACTGAATGAATTATTAGCATATTAATCAGCTGTTTATATAACAGACACACAAGGGGGCATGGCCAAAAATGTGGTATTGCGTGCTTGTGTTTATGGGGGGGTTGTGAGGGCCCCAAAGTTTCTGATGGTAGCCCTGGCTGGGCGTCCTATACATCCATTGCAGTTGTTAACATAATCCTTATAGATATTACAGTTACACCTTTCGCAGCTACCCCATGTATCAGTATGTATCATACCAATATTACTCAGCAACAAGATATTAGATGAAAATGAGACGGAAATGCAGCAAATAGGAAGTTGCGGTTACAGAGAGGTGTATGCCGGGCAGGGAGGGGCTGCACATTTGTGTGAGAATGCCGTAGTCTGAGTTATGAAGCTGTACATAGAATAACATTTAACCAAAACATGCATTTTATAGGGAATATATCAATTCTGACATGTACAATACCCGTAAGGTCTCATTTACAAATGCAAAGATGCCCACAGATTAACCTTATTTTTAGTGGAGAATATCACTCTAATAGCAGTGCCACAACGAATATGCCTCCAATGGAGCAAATTTAGCCTTTGGATTGTGCACAAGTTCCAACCCTAACCCTAATACCCTGCCTCTCACTTTGCACTTTAAAGAGGTGGTTCACCTTGAAGCTAACTTGAAGCAACTTTTCAATTGGTCTTCTTACTGTTTTTAAATTATTTGCCCCTTTCTTCTTACTCTTTCCAGAAGGAGGGTTAATGACCCCACCAGCCAAAATGTATTGCTCTGTGAGGCTACAATGTTATTGTTATTGTTACTTTTTATTCCTTCAGTCCCTCACCTATTCATATTCTAGTGTCTCATTCAAACTACTGCAAAGCTGCTGGATAAAAAAATCACGGAAAATAAAATCTGAAGACCGGTTGCAAACTGTCTCAGAATATCAAACTCTACATCATACTAAAAGTTAATTAAAACTTAGATTAGATTTTTTGTGTTTCTACCATCCCTGGTTGAAGCCTGGCAGCTCTGAGTAAGAATGCACTGTCCAGGCCTATACTGAGACTGACAATCTCTGGATTCTGGAATATGGCAGAGGGTCTGCTGTAAGACACTAACCATTTATTGGACTGGTTAGGGGATATTTAGGCCTCTGTGTATTTGAAATGCCAGATTCTATTTTTAATCTCAGTCAGGGCGTAATTTTTCCAGAAGATCCTAAACCTCAGTTACAGAGTTCCACCAGCCAGCCCCTAAAATGTTAGGGAATGGTGTCCCCTATGGGTGCCAGCGGGAGCCATATCCACACTTTCAGGGCTTTGCTTGCCCTATAAGTGAGGGGGGTTAATTAACGTCTATAAAGACAAAGGAGGAGCATGCAATATACTTTCTGGATGCTGACTCAGCAATCAATGTGACCATACACGGGCAGACATATCTGGGCAAAAATTGACCAGTTGTCTATTGGGCAGGTTTAATTTTCCCATCAGATCAGGGATGGCATTGGATCATTTATGTGGTCCACACTCTGACTGCTTCTATTCCCTTCACTGTAATCCAATTGTTGTATTTCAATGAAGGGGATGGTGGGATGTTTGGTGACCCTGCCATTAATGAGAGAACTGACAGAATGTATTACACGGGTTGTTTTTAACCCTTCAGTTTTATCATACTATTATGAATGCAGTCTTAGCTGATGTTATTGGGCTTCCAAATACTGTTCTTTTGGCTCAGAATGAATTTATGAATTAAAATAATGTTCAGGGCTGAAAAGAAATGAATATACCACCTATGCAGTCTACATTATATGAGTTTAAACTTGCAACATTAAAATGAGAATGCCTTTGAGACACGTATTGTGCAATGATGCAGCATAACCTGACATCTATCGTGTCAGAATAATGCAGTCAAAATATGTTTCAACAGATATAGTCTGCTCTTACTCACTACAAAATGATAGGTGTTTCTGGCCAAGTTCCTGGTGAGCTGAATTTATTTAGATCAGTGCCTGTTCCTTATGATGAATTATGTTTCTGTTGAACATAACCTGTTTACTGATTTACATAGACGTATGTCTTGATCATTACAGTAGCTGTGTCCCCTGATATTAGGTCATTTTAATGGCTTGGGCTTGGCCCAGCCTTCCCCTAGCCCAGTGATCGACAACCAGTGGCTCACTAGCAACATGTTGCTTACCAAGCCTTTGGATGTTGCTCCCAGTGGCCTCAAAGCAGGTGCTTATTTTTGAATTTCTGGTTATGAGGCAAGTTTTGATTGCATAAAAACCCAGTGTAATTGCCAAAACAGAGCCCGCTGTAGGCTGCCAGTCAACATAGGGGCTATTAAATAGCCAATTATAGCTGTTATTGGTACCTCCAGGAAACTTTTTCTATTTGAATGTGGCTGACAGGTATAAAAGGTTGGGGATCCCTGCCCCTGCCCCTTACTCCATACTGTAGGGCCTAGCAGGTACAGGATGTTAGCTCTAAGGATGGGTTTGATTGTCTAGGTAATTCTGTGGGGCATACAAGAAGTAGAAGCAAAACTCACTCATAAAAGATATTCATGGGCAGCATCTAAGAAGCAAGGTGATTATGGAAGCACAACTGTAGGAAAGTGAGGAGAGGATGCCTTGACGGGAGATTTTATTTGGTGCCAGCGGCGATAGCCGAAGAGGCTTTAAAAGTCCCAGATGCCATTTAAGTTCAGAGTCCATCCAAGTTCAGACCTGGAACTCCATTTGTAATCAAAGGGATAGGTAAGTCCCTGAAAGGCTGCCAGAACCACACAATTGAGAGTGCTAATCACATGCTGTTGCTTGTCAACTCCGGAATGGTAACCTGGGCAGACCTGTCACCTCAGAATCAGTAAATAATATTGACACCAGTGTGAAGTGTAATAAACAGGTCTAAGCAGCTGCTACCTTATCCCAAAGGAAATATAGTGCCGCCTGTTTAACAATAAAAGTTCTTGGGCTGGAACGCTGTGCATGTGACTTAAGTTAGCCAGTCAGTTTGCATTACAGTAACTGTCCCTGTGTGCATTATAAGTGTGCATCATGTTACTGTTGTACAACAAAAGATTTTTCACCACCACAACCTTAGCTCCTTCAATCCTTTTACCTGGTGCACAGCCCAGGGAGTTGGCACTTCCAAAAACAGTCCAGCAAAAATTCAACTGGCTTGTAATGCAAGCCCCTGCATGTTTATTCAAGCAAAAACAGCAATGCTTCGGGGGCATACCCCTTCATCAGGCATTGCGATCCTCAAGTCGGCAGTCTTTGGTAAAATTTCATGACATAGGAATTTAAAGTGGAAATGAAGAACAGACCCAGCAAATCATTCCAATGTAAAAAAGTAATTTTTTTTAAATGACTGGCTGTGTAAGTGGGCCGCTCATACAAAAAAGTTTTAAGGATGGGGTTACAGGGGTAGGGGAAGGGGTTAAAGGCTTAAAGTGGTTCAAAAGGAAGTTTTGGTCCTTTTCCAGTAGTTCTGGTATCAGGGTGTGCTCAGTTGGTTTCTTGGACCAGCTGTTGGGTAGGGAGGATGAATGCTTACCATAGTAGTCCCCTGCTCAGGAGCGCTGATGCCATGAAGCAAGTTGAGAAATAGAACCCCTTAAGTTACCAAGGGCGCCAAAAAGCTCCTGGCAACGTCAAGACCATAAATTTGGGGTCGGGGTTTAGAAATGCGCGCCCCCTGATGCATCCTCTAAGCTGCCTCAGGGTGGCACTAGCTACAAAAACACCCCTTGCCCCGCTTAATTTAGTTCAATTCAGAGCCTTTTGGCGTTGTGGTTCTGGGAAGTAGGGGTTTGGACTGGGCCTCAGCATGATTTTGCTTACCCAATACAGCATAGCTGTGCTGGTGACCTCCAAGGGTGGCAGCTCCAGTGTTTCCACTACAGCCTGCATCAATAAACACAGTAGACTTTTGCTGAAAGAATTATGCTGACCTAATTTTGATGGAAATTACACAATTACGTCCCATCTGCATAAAAAAAAGTGAGTTTGTGTGTGTTTTGCCACTTCGGTCACAATTGCAACTGACCCAACTCCCCCTCATGCCCACAATTAAGCTGAAATCATGGCTCTTGGCATCCACAATTGCATTTTGCCAACAGCACTTGCTGTTAGTGTCAGACTGGGGTGCCCAGGGTCTACCTCAAGGGCCCCGCACCCCATTTGCAAACTGCTTCATTGCCCAGTCTGACGCTTTTTGTCATTAGTTTTCCTTTACATGTTTATCTTCAAGATAGAATAGAATCCACTGCAGCAGCTTGGAGAGTTGGAATGGTTAGTAGCAAAGTTGTATGAAAAATCTTTCATTGCTTCTTTGAAAAAAATGACACTTTGTCTAATGGAACTTACCTTTGTCTTACTAAAATATGAATAAATATATTATTTTTTTTCAACTTGCGTTATTTGCCTTTTGTTTGCGTATTTCACCCCCCCCCCCCAAAAAAAAATGCCAAATGCACTGGAGGCAATGGGCATTTTTCCTTGCATTGGAGTAATTTTTCTGGCACCGACTGCAGTTCAATCAGTGTTTTTTCTCCACTTTTTTTTTTTTTGCACCAAATGTATTGGAGTTAATGGGGTTTTTTTTTCCAACAGCCCAGTTAACCTCAGTACCATAATCTCAATTTACCCCCTCCACAGAAATTCATAAAGTGTCACAGCATGTAGTGCTATTTGGGGTATGGCTGGGATGGAATGGGGGTGTGGCTTATGGTAGAGTAGGCATGGGAAAGATGCACTCAGACTGAAGGGATCTGGGCTGCATCTCTGTGCAACTATTTTAAAATGTGCACATAACCTACAGTTAGAGGGACCAGTACTGGCAGGTGCACAATTTGCTCCACCTGCAATAACACAGTGTATCTAATAATAATTTTGCACTTACTGGTGTTACTGCAGTTAGACATGGCAATAATACCATCTACATATACAAAACAGAAATACACAACACTATTTCTAAAAAAAATGCCACACTAAGCACAACTAAGAGATCACCCTTACCAGCTTAGCTCCCTCTGCACTTCCATTTCTGATGTTTCCATGGTACGTCCATGTTTTATGATACAAGGTGCAAATGGACATTTAATGAACTAACACCATTACTGAAACCCAGTAGCACAGGACACTAAAACGTTTCTGAAAAGCAGAGTGACATTTTTAGTATATAGTAGAATGTCCTATTCTTAGCAGATTTAAATTGTTTGTAGTAATTGAATATTTACCTTTCACTGTTTCTTTCCAGTTTTAAGTGTAATGGCCAGCTTAGGGCTCAAACTAGCTACTTCCTATTGCCATGTCAATCTAGCACTGCTCCCTTCAAAGTTGGGACACACCAGCAAAAAAACAATTGAGATGAATACTTACACCCCAGTGAAATCACCTAAAAAGCTCACAGAGTGAACACGTGGATCTGGTTTTGGAGCAAAATAAGAGGCCTCCTTACCCCCACCCTATATATAAAGGTGGCAAAATGGCTAATAAATAATAGCAAACAATTATGTGTTAAGTTTATTATATCCTGCTATGCCCAAAGCAAAAGTTGACCGCTTTATACAGGCTAATTACCTATACTATTCACTATCGAGAATACACAGTTTGCGGATTTTATCTTATGTATTTCTGCTACTCAGCACATTCTGCACAGCTAATCCCAGCTACATATTGAATCCATATTCTGCATGGCTAATTAGCAAGTAATTCAAGTGCATTTTGCAGACTGAACAGATTTATGTGCAGCTATGCTGCATATGTCAAAATCAATTGATAATTAGCCATTCAGGATGTGAGGTAGCAAACATATTCCCCATATTTATTGGCATATTAACCTCCGCACCAGACCAGGTGTAAACTTTGCACCCAGACCGCCACTTATCTCCTGGATGCGCACCAGCACTCACACTGTACCATTCTTCTTCACCCCCTGCCTCTCAGTTGTTATGCCATTGCCCATACTCCTGGTATTAACTGCTTAAGTTGAATACTTTTTATACAATGAGATCTTTAGGGTTGCTGCATTCACAAGAGTGTGCAGACAGGGCAAATTTCAGAGTAAAAATATCAGATGTATATGTGTGCACTCACAGGTGGATGCCATGCCATGACAAGATTAGCAGCCAATCAGTATTATCTACCCCTGGCATGATACAAGCCATTCTATGGCCGCCTATCAAGTTTACAGCTGATAGCTTTCATCCCTGGTTATTGCCTGTAACCCAAATAGGACTATGGCACATGATCCCTGTGATTTCTTCAGTAAAAACCGAGGTGGTTAAAATTTCCTCCGCTGCCTGTCACCAAATTCTTGAGAGTGCTCTGCTATGATGCATGCTGATGGTAACAGACATCCTCCTTATTGATTAAAAGCCACAAAGTTTGTGTGCCCAGGAAATGACACCCGCTTATGTGTTTAAAATGTAGCAGACTGCATCTTTTATTACATAAGGATCGGTGCAAGCACTTATACCACAATATGCTGGGCAGGAGAGAGGGGTACCCGATTTGTAATTTTTTAAGACATTTTGAAAAGTGTTGCTGTTGGCTCTGCTTTTTTTTGTCCTACTGAGATTAGGATTGGCAGCACCAGATTTATCATTCTGTCCAGTCTAGGAATAATGTCTATACTACAGGTAAATGCTAAAAAAGGATATTTTTGCAATGTGAATTAATCAGAGTAATAAAGGGATTTCATTTTCAGAAGACAAGATGCTATTGGCTGGTTTGTGCGTCTGTTATCGGCTAAAGTGCCCTACAATGATTTTTTAGTAGATCACCGACACAAGCACAAATTACGTGCCATAGGGAAAAAACACATACACAGGTCTACAAGTTGCACAGAATGATTTATTTCCAGTAAAATTTTCCACTTCCGGGAACTCTCTTGTTGCTATTATTATTTATTCTAATTACCCAGGCACTTGGGAGACTTCCATTAGGACGGTCATTCATTTGTTTTAAAATGGCCGGAAATAAAATGCTTTTGCTAAATGCCAAACATGGACGTTAGAGTCAAAAAGGACAGCAGATAATGGTATCCAGCACAGACTGTAGCTCGGGCAGGGCCCTAGCACTACGGTTTAATCAAAAACAGTTCTGGCCTCTTTAACTGTCTCTAGCTGAAATATTCTCATTTGTTGTCAATTATGTTGTGCATAATGCACAATTAAGCTCAAGAAAATAGGGAAATTCAAGAATATAAGATCAAGAGAATAAAAGTGTTGCTGTTTTTCACTGCAGTCTGCCAAAGATGATTGCACCTGCCATTTCCTGCTAGATAAGGATTTCCTGCGTTATGTTTCATTCTCTGCGTTTCCATTTACATCACGTAACAAGCTTTTTTTTCTAGACAAAGATATGGCTGTAGGGGTCATTTATGAGTTCCAGGACAGTGTGCAAAGTTAAAACACATTGCATGATATGCCATTGGCACACTGCCATCTTGCCTTGCAGAAGTGCTGCAGGTCTCTGTGATCTGTTTCAGACCAGCAGCTGCCTCAAAGAATATAGCACTGACTGCCCTAAGGTGGCCATACACTCTGCGATGTGCTGGTTTGGCAAGGTCGACAAATGAGCTCACGGGCATAATACCCCATTCCAGCCATGCATCTTTGCACCTGAGTTTGAAGATATGACTGCTGCTTACTAAAAGATACTGTTTTAAATGACCCCGACAAAAGATACAGATATCTGCATGGACCCGCAGTGTTACTGGCGTTGCAATGTTTTTTAGAGTGCATTAAAAGGCTATCACTTCACAAAGCTGCATCAGTTGTTTACTCGTCTCATGGTTTGAGGTGAAAATCGATTAACCTTAACCTTTATTGGAATCTGTGCACTGTACCATATTTTCAATTTCACTATCATTGTTGCAACTGGGATTCCCTTTTGAGGCACTGCATTCTGTGCAAAAACCGCCTTCTTAAAACACAGAACAAAGCTGGTTCCAGCATCTTTCCTGTTTAGCACATACTTAGTACATTGTACTGTACTCAGTGTTTGCAATGGGCAATTCACCCTCCACCCTCCATTCCTCATTTCCTGGGGAGCTCTTAAAATCTGGGCATGAAAAGCAGATATTTTATGTTTTAAAGGAGAAAGAAAGGTAAAAACTAAGTAAGCTTTATCAGAAAGGTCTATGTAAATACAGCCATAAGCACTTACAGTAATGCTGCACTGAGTCCTCTATCAAAAGAAACACAGGATTTCTTGTCTCTTTTTTTGTAAACATGATGTTCCAGTGTCTGACTTCCTTGCTCAGAAACAGCCTTAATTCCTGGGGCCAGAGTCTGTGCAGTTCTCTCCTCTCTCCTGCTTCCCCTCCCTTAGGAATGTGTGATCTCAGCTATAAGGGCTAGAGCTGCAGGAAGGAAGCCATTTAAAATGGCAGCTGCTCTCTTCAGCAACAGAGAAAGCTTCTAAAGCTGTTTACTCAGGTAAGGTAGTGGTTTCTGCAGAATAAATATAGCATTATAGGTGGCTCTAATGTGGCAAATCTATTGGCAGTAAAATGCCAAAAAGACTTTCCTTCTCCTTTAAGGTTTTGTTGCACCCCTGATGTGCATTTGCAATACCCTCAACATTGTCCATATACGTTCTAACTCTGGGACAGACTTTGCGCAGACAGAAGTAGAAATTTTCTGCAGAGTACAGCAATCAACCCCCTGCTGGACAGCATCTTTTAAATAATAAAGAAAGGCCAATATTAAAGGGTATTTCCAGCTTGTACTGTACATATGCATTTTACAAATACCCCTTTAATAACTTGTGAAAGAAAAATAATCCCCTGGATTTCCATAATAGCAATAATTCTGGTACCATATATCATGGGAAGTCCAGGAAGAGCTGTGGTAGAAGCCTTTTACCTTTTGGAGCCTATGATATGTAAAGACTTGTCAGTTAATTTGCTTTACCCTGAATCCTGGAGAACTGGGTTATGTTCTCCACTCCCACTAAGTGAATGGAGTTTCTTCTGTTCGGTGTACTGCATTTACAACATACCACCGCCACTGGGTCCTTCTGCATGCTGGCATGTTGCAGGGTCTCAGCCAGTTGTCATGATTTGTGTGCATTCTGTGCATGGAATTTTGAGGAAGCCCAAAGGCTCAAACAATTATAAAGGAAACCCACTTAGGTTCGCTAATTTATACTGGGTTCAAATGAAAAAATCTTGGTTATTTCCAGTAGGTTGTGTGCCCTAAGTGAAAAAGCACCTGCATTAGGCAGAGCTACTGGCCTAATGCCAATGGCATCAGCATTTGAATAAGAAGACTGAGGGTTCAAGTCCCTTCACAGTTGCTTTAGCATTCTGTGTATGCATAGGGATGGTGTTCTTCTATGACACCAAAAGGAAGGTGATTGTGAAGGAAAAGAAAGCCCATAGAGAGCTTAGGTTCTTGTCAAGCCTCAGCCTTCCAAGCTTATCTTTGAAGCCCAGGGTCAAATGAATGCTGGGAAAAGTCACACTGCAAGAAAGGACAGCATGTCACATGTCAAACCAACATTGCTCTTGTAAGCCGGACTGCTAGTTCTTGGCAAACCACTCCATCTTTGGCTTGGTATTTTGGACAGCTATCCTGACAGAAGGCAATGTCCTCTTAGGAATCGCAGCCATGTAGAAACTTTTTTCCTGGTAATATACAGAACGAGTAAGCGAGACATCACAAGCAGAGGCAAACTCTGCTTAAACAGGTCCCCTGCAATAAACATCCCAGAGGTTAAAATGTGATTGAATAGAATACAGTAAAGTGTGAAAATACACAGAAAGACATTTTGTTCTGGTCCTCTTTAGTAGTAAAGAATGTCACAATTTGACTTTACAGCCAAACATATAATATGTGCTGCAATGCGTGAGCGCACGTTAGTATATCACACTACTAAACAATACCAAATTGTAGGGTGACTGTGTGGCTTTATGGATAAGGCACCTGGCTTCAGATCATAAGGTTAAGGGATCAAGTCCCCTTCTAAGGCTTATCTTAGGACATAGTTGTGGCAATGCAATCAACTTTTGAGCTAAAAACTATGAGAATCCCACTAGGTGTTTAGGGGTGAGAGTTCCTATTTCCCCCCATTGCAGTTGTTTGGCACAACTAAATCTACTACAGGTATGGGATCCCTTATCTGAAAACCCATTATCCAGAAAGTTCTGAATTACGGAAAGGCCATCTCCCAACTCCTATTATAAGAAAATAATTCTAATTTTTAAAAAGGATTTCCTTCTTCTCTGTATTAATAAACCAGTACCTTGTACTTGATCCCAACTAAGATATAATTAATCCTTATTGGAGGCAAAACAAGCCTATTGGGTTTATTCAATATTTAAACGATTTTTAGCAGACTTAAGTTATGGAGATCCATATTACGGAAAGATCCCTTATCCGAAAAACCCTGGTTCCCGAGCATTCTGGATAACAGGTCCCATACCTGTACTACTTATAAGGAGAATAGGCAGCAGTTTTGCCTAATAGCCAATCACGTTAAACAAGAAAGAATATGGGATGCTGGCAAGGGTAGCAATAGCAAGTTTTTCTGCAGGATTGGTATACTATAAGAACATTAAGGGGCAGAATTATCATCTTGGTAATAATTTTGCAGCCTTTCAATTACAGTTACATTACCTGGAGGTCTAGAATCTGAATTTCTCTTCTCTCTTTTCTACCTTTGGGAAGATATACTCTGCGTTATCTTGTGAAAGCATATTGGTTTTGTCAGAAGGTATTTATGTGCCTTACACTACACACATAACACTGCCTTTAAGCAAAAATTAAAGGCTTTAACCTCCACTTAAGATGTGGTTCAAGTGCTACCACCTTTTACACTTTGCAAGCATACTTAGAGGAGGTTAAAGGAGAAGGAAAGGCAAGGTCACTTGGGGGTGCCAAAATGTTAGGCACCCCCAAGTGACTTAAATCGCCTACCTTTTACCCCGGCTGGTGCTAGAGAACAGCACCAGCCTGGGGTAGCTGCAGCGCTTCCTTCTTCGCTTGCGCAGTAGAGTGAAAAAGCTTTAACAGAGAAGTCGGCTTTTCACTCTAATGCGCATGCGCCGGCCCAGGGATTTTGCCGCGGAAGAAGGAAGCACTCGCTACAGTTACCCCGGGCTGGTGCTGTTTTCTCCTAACAGGGGCACCAGCCCGGGGTACAAGGTAAGCGATTAAGCCTAACATTTTGGCACCCCCAAGTGACTTAGCCTTTCCTTGTCCTTTAACCAGGTAGGGGAAAGGCCCAGAATGAATGTTATCCAAATTCCCTGATGATTCTGTTTGCTTGCTTGCCTGGTTGCAACATACTTCGTACCTTTTGGCCAATTGCACATAAGTGTGCTCATTAGTAGGCTGAAAAATGCCTGAAAATGCCCAGATTCTTATCCACTACTTTAGTACTGGTGCTTATGATCCTGAACAGCTGCAGCACAGGCTAATGGGAACGGGCGGGGCATCAGCCTCCGAAACAAAATATTAGAAAAAAAACATCAATAAAATATATGAAACAAGTAAGAAAGCAGCACAACAGAAATTTCCCAGTCTCATGAGGTTTGCGGTTTGTTTCCCCACTTTATAATGCTGCTGGCTATAAATACCCTGGACTGCTACACTGCTCTGTTTCTAATGATTACATCATATGGAATTTTCTCTGTCCCTTGTGTAAATAAATTGTGTATGCTTAGCTCTTAAGCTCCAGGATATCACACATGTTTATATATTTTCATACAGATCCAGAATTGCAGAAATGCTACTGAGTTAGGGCATTTTAGCACCTAAGGCAGGGGCATCAATCTGTGCTCTCACCCTCAATGTGAGGATCCCACCACTGCTACTGGGCAAACTTGGTGCATTTTATTACATATGGGGTTAATTTGTTACCGTTGGCAACTGCACTTGTCTAAATTTGCGACTGGAATTAGTTTAATATTTACCTATCACAATGCAGGAAAAAACTGGTAAGGCATAAACTCTCCATTCCTGATACCTGTTCATATGTTCTTAAATACTAATTTAAAATACTAATTTAAACCTTATCTAAATAGACAAGACAAATGTGTTAGGACATAAAGCAAGAAATAAGACTAAAAAATAAAGGGGGATAAATAGGGGAACAACAGAGAAAATAGACATGGACAAATGAGAAAAAGGGCAGAAGGTAGGAGAAAGAATAAATATATAGCATAATTAGTGGCACAGCTACTGTGGGGGAGGGGTGTGAGTACACCATAGCAGTGAATCAGTAAGATGATGGAGGGTGGTGTGCTGCCGAAGGGGGTCCCTGGTTACAAATTTTGTACCTAGGCATGTTGGTGTTGGGTTCCACCAAATCTGGGGTTACATATTAACCAATGACAATCTTTCAATCACTTTTTGGCATGGACCTCTAGCATGTTTTAAGGTTATTCACTCACAACATAATAGATTAAGCTGTAGATCATTTTCTCAAAACCTGACTGCCAGTAACACTTATTTTACAATCTGTGATGAATTCCAATTTATAAGATGGTTCCAAAGGTTATGTTGCCCTTACACTAAACACCCTTCATGATTACTCCTACAGATTCCTAATTATCCACAAGCATTGGTCCTCCTGCTTCGTAAACTGAGTCATGCATGCCAAGACAACACGTTTCCCAGCCAATCGGCACTACCTACATGGAGTAAGGTTACCAGATCACATGATTTATTGGGACACATTAAGAAAAATCAGCTAGAAGGGCTGCGCTTCATGCATTAAGTTAAATTACAACCACTTTGCAATCAGTTGAGCAACTTGCAATTGGCTCCCAAAAAACTGATCCTACAGCGTGTAAATGGTATAGGGACCTAAGATTGTCAGATGCACTGGTGCTGGGACTGATATGAATGATGTATAATCTCTGTAATGCACTACAGAATTTGTTGGTGCTACATAAATAACAGATAATAACAATGAGTCTAGAAACTCATAAGTTTTCCCGAAGTCGCTTCTCAAGGAAACTTTGGGCAACTTTGGGAAAACAAAGCGACACGTATGCCATCCCACCGGTGATTTACATTCTTGCCACTGGGATGGCATTGCGGGGAGATTAGTCTTCAGCGGTAACGAAGATTTGTCATTTGTCGTGAGGCGACTAATCTCCCCGTGTGCCACTGCCCTAAGGGTAAGGTACAGAAAGTAACAGGAGCACACAGAGGGTAAATTAAGTAAATCACTGCCAGATAGGAGTGTAAGGAGTTAGGCACTGTGGCAAATTACTGAATTTGTTGGATGTTAAAAAAATACAACCTAAAGTGAGGAATGGTGTAAAAAAATTAACAGATTTTACTGATATCATGTAATGATAGATATTAGTGAGAACTGCCCTGTGATAACAGACACTCCCCAATATGCTAACACAGCAACCTACACATTGATAACAGTTGCCATGTTGGCATTTCAGCTACTGCAACATCAACACACTCAAAGTGAAAACAGGGCACACAAATTTCCATGACTCTGACGAAAGGGCTCATTCACAAAGTGCATTAAGTGCCAATGCACCCAATGGTCTGTTTGGATGAAGCGTGGGCAGTGTGCCAGTTGGGCCTGGAGCTACTTCGAGCGCACATGCACCTAAGGAATCAGACACAGACATCATTGAAATGACAACATCCCGACGCTAGAAATTTTATATTGCAATTGTGTCCAGTTTTGTGTCAGAGTGCGTACACGATTGTGCACATTTGAACACATCGGCTTCAGGGTGTCAGATGCACCCCCCCTTGCCGCCCCAATTGCACTGGAATTATAGGAAGAAACACTACATAGTGTGTGGGGGGGGGGCATGGCAACTTACACCCAAAATTACACTGCACTGGGTTTATAAATGAAATGTAATGTTGAGACCCCAAAACAAAAATAATCCACACAAAATTATGTTATCAAGAACAATGCAATGCTCCATAAAATGACTAAAACCCAATTGTCAATGTGCTGAGTAACAACCTAATGTTTAAATATTTTTTTTGCAGACATAATTATGGAGGTCCTAATTACATAAAGATCCCTTATCAGGAAAACCCACAGTTCGATTCTGGATATTAGATTCTATACCCCCTGCACTGTGTATGACAAATTGTATGTCCCCCTGCACTATCTTCCCCCAGCTGAATGTGTGGAACCCCTGCAGTGTATCCCCCCGGCCAGGCTGCCTGTATATTCCCCACAGTAACAATGGTGTGACAGAGAGCAGCTCCCGCCTTATGGGTGTAACCCCCCTGGCAATGCTCGCTCATCGGAGGGACTTTCTGACTCACTCACTAGGGACTTTCTATCCCTTCATAGGTTTTTCCCAGCTCGGGAATGTAGGAAATTCCAGTCCCATCCTTCTTTCTCCCCGGGGCTGTTGGAGAGTGACGTAACCACGTACCCCCCCGTGTCACGTGCTGCCCCGCTTTAACCCTTTCGGGAGCGCACTGGCCGAGCCCGCAATGCCCCCTTCTCTCTACAGCAGCAACTCTACCCTCTCCTGTTTTGGCACTACTCGAATTTATCACGTAGCTTGCTGAAGTCTAAGGGACAACAAATGCGCCTTCATTTAACTTTAACTGCAGCCAGTGCAGAAAAAAATATCTGTGTGACTATATGTATATAACATGGCATACTTCGGGTATCAATACGAATGCACCAGATTTGTCGTGTAATTAGCTAACAAAGCTCCACCACTTGCACTTCCGGATACAGTTTAGTGACCTGAACAGCGCTGGGGAAATGCGATGTCACAGCTGCTTATGGCAGCGCCTCTAGTGGCTAGCATTTGGTACTGCGGCTTCCCGGAATCCTCAGGCTCTCACTCCCTTTGAGGGAAAGCGAAACTTTGGCTTTATAAGAAGCGCGAATTCTTGTATTCCTCTAATGCCTGCGGAACCACGTGTTTGGCTTCCCGCCAATCACATTCCCTGCGGGCTGCTCACACACTCACTGACACTGTATCTGCTGATGGTTTCTACAGATTTCTTGTAAATCTGAACTGGTGCACTTTCTTGCATGTTATTTATTGGGCAGCAAGATAAGTACCTCACATAAACACTAGCACAGCTTTTTCTTAATGACATATTATAGATGTGCAGTGTGACTTCCCATGAGCAGGAGGCTCTATTTCACCCATGTTAAAGGAAAAATGTAGTTTTCATGATCCCGTGGAGCAAATCTTTGTATGTATGTATATATTTATAAAGCGCTACTTATGTACGCAGCGCTGTACAGTAGAATACATTAGTGGAAACGGTGTATTAAGATAATAGATAAATACAAAGTATTACATTAAACACAAATACAAGATACAGTCGCAATAAGTTAAGAGCCAAAGACACAAGAGGATGGAGGTCCCTGCCCCGTAGAGCTTACAATCTTACAATCTTTCCACCACCAAATCCCCAAGGGGACCTGTCATCTGCTGGCTGTGTGAAAAACATTCTATCCTATCAATCTTTATAGCTAGTTCTGTGTATTTTTAAAAATATATTCTTCCCTTGAGCCTGTGTGTGTTATGATGCCTAAATGTCATGTATTTCACAATATGGGATGGTTCCTTGCCAGGGCTGCCAATTTGTTTTTGGAAAAAACAAATATACACCTTCCCATATTTTTATCTTTTTTATTAATTAAAGCATAATTTTTAGCAGCTAGGATGGTAAAAGGTGGTAACCCTACTTCCTGCCCCCAGTGATGCCCAGTGTTGGATGAGCACCTGAGACAGAAAGCTGGGCAGGCTGTAGGAGCTGGTTGCATATTATCTCCATGATACCATCCAGTATGGCAGTGAGGCAGGTCCGGCCCTGCACTTAGGGCAGGCAGTATGGACAGGGCTAGCCAGTGCCTCCCACCTACAGTGGTGTGAAAAACTATTTGCCCCCTTCCTGATTTCTTATTCTTTTGCATGTTTGTCACACTTAAATGTTTCTGCTCATCAAAAACCGTTAACTATTAGTCAAAGATAACATAATTGAACACAAAATGCAGTTTTTAAATGAAGGTTTACGTTATTAAGGGAGAAAAAAAACTCCAAATCTACATGGCCCTGTGTGAAAAAGTGATTGCCCCCCTTGTTAAAAAATAACTTAACTGTGGTTTATCACACCTGAGTTCAATTTCTGTAGTCACCCCCAGGCCTGATTACTGCCACACCTGTTTCAATCAAGAAATCACTTAAATAGGAGCTACCTGACACAGAGAAGTAGACCAAAAGCACCTCAAAAGCTAGACATCATGCCAAGATCCAAAGAAATTCAGGAACAAATGAGAACAAAAGTAATTGAGATCTATCAGTCTGGTAAAGGTTATAAAGCCATTTCTAAAGCTTTGGGACTCCAGCGAACCACAGTGAGAGCCATTGTCCATAAATGGCAAAAACATGGAACAGTGGTGAACCTTCCCAGGAGTGGCCGGCCGACCAAAATTACCCCAAGAGCGCAGAGACAACTCATCCGAGAGGCCACAAAAGACCCCAGGACAACATCTAAAGAACTGCAGGCCTCACTTGCCTCAATTAAGGTCAGTGTTCACGACTCCACCATAAGAAAGAGACTGGGCAAAAACGGCCTGCATGGCAGATTTCCAAGGTGCAAACCACTTTTAAGCAAAAAGAACATTAAGGCTCGTCTCAATTTTGCTAAAAAACATCTCAATGATTGCCAAGACTTTTGGGAAAATACCTTGTGGACCGACAAGACAAAAGTTGAACTTTTTGGAAGGTGCGTGTCCCGTTACATCTGGCGTAAAAGTAACACAGCATTTCAGAAAAAGAACATCATACCAACAGTAAAATATGGTGGTGGTAGTGTGATGGTCTGGGGTTGTTTTGCTGCTTCAGGACCTGGAAGGCTTGCTGTGATAGATGGAACCATGAATTCTACTGTCTACCAAAAAATCCTGAAGGAGAATGTCCGGCCATCTGTTCGTCAACTCAAGCTGAAGCGATCTTGGGTGCTGCAGCAGGACAATGACCCAAAACACACCAGCAAATCCACCTCTGAATGGCTGAAGAAAAACAAAATGAAGACTTTGGAGTGGCCTAGTCAAAGTCCTGACCTGAATCCTATTGAGATGTTGTGGCATGACCTTAAAAAGGCAGTTCATGCTAGAAAACCCTCAAATAAAGCTGAATTACAACAATTCTGCAAAGATGAGTTGGCCAAAATTCCTCCAGAGCGCTGTAAAAGACTCGTTGCAAGTTATCGCAAACACTTGATTGCAGTTATTGCTGCTAAGGGTGGCCCAACCAGTTATTAGGTTCAGGTGGCAATTACTTTTTCACACAGGGCCATGTAGGTTTGGATTTTTTTTCTCCCTAAATAATAAAAACCCTTATTTAAAAACTGCATTTTGTGTTTACTTGTGTTATCTTTGACTAATAGTTAAATGTGTTTGATGATCAGAAACATTTTGTGTGACAAACATGCAAAAGAATAAGAAATCAGGAAGGGGGCAAATAGTTTTTCACACCACTGTATGTGCCCTGCACCGCAGGCCAGACCTCGGCAGAAGTGATTTCTGGGTGAGCACTAAGGGGCAAGCTCTTGCTTTGGGTCAGCGTAAATTAACACTTATATGATCTTCCTGTGCTGTTCCCTCCCACACACTATAAACTCACAGGTAGGTTCATTAGTAATAGTGCTTGCATATTTTATAAGAGCTAAGGCTTTAAGCTTGCGGGGGATGATATATATTCTCTGTAAAGATCTATGACAAATGTTGGCACTGTATAAGTAAAATATGAGAATAATGCAGTTTATTAACAATATAAGTAGATAGATATAAGAATAGTATTAAGCATGTACAGGTTTCTTGTTTTCTTTACAGCCAATGCTGTCAGATATAGGCACAGTGCCAGTGCTGACATGTGTTTTTGGCTAATTTAGATTGGCTTCAGGAATTGGCTATGGCTTTTATCAGGTTACTGGTGTGCTTCAATGAAGTAGGAGGGAAAGGCCTATGATTTAGGAGTGGTGGGGCAATGAGTTAAAATATGGGCTTTATAAATAAATGTTAATAATAATAATAATGGGCAAATGCTGTCAGATATAGGCACAGTGCCAGTGCTGACGTGTTTTTGGCTAATTTAGATTGGCTTCAGGAATTGGCTTTGGCTTTTATCAGGTTACTGGGGTGCTTCAATGAAGTAGGAGGGAAAGGCATATGATTTAGGAGTGGTGGGGCAATGAGTTAAAAGATGGGCTTTATAAATAAATGTTAATAATAATAATGGGTGATGACACAAAGAGGTGGGCCAAGGGGCAACTACTGGACAATAGGGACAGAGAACATAAGCCTGAGCAGGAAATAGGGCAATTCTTAAATCTGTATCCAAATTCTGTAGCCATGTGGCATTAAGTCATTTGATTTTAAAGGTTCACATTCAGCCAGGCGCTTAGATTTAATTGAATCCTGGGGAAAAAGAATTGAATTCTCCAGCATGTGAGGTTAATATTTGAACCAACCTCAATAAGAACCTATATTTGCTTATCACATACACAAGCTACACTTGTCACAGGCCAGTGTGTCCCTTTGCACAACTTTTACATCCAAGTATGTGGTCATATTGCACTATTATCTAGCAGTATTTGATTTTCATCTCTTTGGCCACTTGTTTAGTTTATTATCAGTTAAATCCTAAAAATAATCCACCCAGGTGTTTAGAATCTTTTTTTTTCGTGTAACCTGTCCTTAAAAGCTTATTAGTTGCCATGAACTTTGATTGATATTTTTGGCTAAAGGCAAGGGCATGTCTAGGAGCTGCTATTTATCTCCTAGAATGCTGAAAACAGAATTTTGTCAGGTTGCAAAAAAAGACATAACATAAATTTCAGTTCCACAAAGCAAACAAGTGAAAAGGTCACTAGCAAAGAGAAACTTTGAGAAACGATAAATTTTAAGGACAAATCTGTGAACAGAATATATATATGAATGTTACTGATGTTAGTAAATATCTAGTCCTTCTCACTGTGCAGACTGTCCCAGCACGACTTTGGTAAAATATGAGCTCCAGGTGTTTATTTACCTGTTGCTTGCTAGGGGTTGCATCTAGCAAACCTAAAAATGAGTATTACAAAGACGAAAAAGTGGTATTTGTGGGCACCCCCTAGTTAATGCAGTTGCTTTACTTTTTATGTGCCTTGAGTACTTTTTCGCTGAGCCCCACACTGTCAGTCAATCCTCAGACATCCACAGTAGAGTAAATAGAACTTTACTTTAGAACAGTAGAACAGTAGAACTTTTACTTTAGAGACGTTGCAAAACTACAACTCTCCACTGCCAAAGGTAGTAGTAATGCCAGAGGTTCTTTGCAAATAACTAGAACTTGATTTATTTTTCCAAGACAAAATATATGCAGGTTGAATACTCACAGCAATGAGGTATAATAGCAGAATATAAGTTGCAGTTGGTATAAAGGCAGAATGTTTTATTAAAATAGCATATCAGTTCCTGTCCCGCACAAGGCTGCACTTTTCTATCATGCAAACCAGGGTCATTTGATGTTAACTCTGCATAGTTGGCAAAAAGTTATTGAGTGACAGCAATGCAAGGAACATTTGGATTGACCGCGTGGCCGCATTTAGAGCCTTAAACTGCCATTTTTGGAATGATAGAGAAAGAACTAAAACTGCTGGCAGAAACCTTTGAGAAAATGTAATTGTCTGACATGACTGTGAGGTTAAGCAATCTTGGTTGCATATGCATATCTACAGAAGCCCCAGTGCAATATGGCCAGCTGAAAACATGTGCATATATTATCACCACATTATTTCATTTTCTAATTCTTTTCATTTAAATATAATATAATATTTCATACAGTA
The DNA here is from genome assembly GCF_000004195.4 of Xenopus tropicalis. Lineage (NCBI taxonomy): Eukaryota > Metazoa > Chordata > Amphibia > Anura > Pipidae > Xenopus > Xenopus tropicalis. The sequence continues at coordinate 36,188,575 of NC_030679.2, forward strand.
TACACTTAAATGCTTAGGGCTTGTTTCCAACGTAAGGTGACCATTATCTACCCTAAGGCCAAACAATCGCATTGGCACAATATCGCAAGGTGGGCATACCAGGGGAAAGATTTGCTTGTTTGGAGACTGTGCCAAATTGGTGAATCTTACCGTGTATGATGGTACTTATCTTTCTATTCAGGCCATCTCCTATACATCTTCCAATCTCTCATTCCAATCACTGCTTGGTTGCTAGAGTAATTTGAACCCTAGCAACCAGGTAGCTTCTGAAATTCCAAATTGCTGACCAAAAAGTTAAATAATTAAAAAAAAAACCAAAAATAATATAAAATGAATATCACTTGCAAATAGCCTGAGAATATCACTCTCTACATCATACTAAAAGTTAATTTAAGGTGAACAACCCATTTAACACTTTCCATTATCCTGTCAGGAAAGTGTACCTGTGTCCATTTATCAGAATATGCTCAATAGCTCATGCATTCAAACTCTGTTCTGTGTGGTAGAGTGCTATGGACTGTGATCTCTAACACCCCGCCAAGCATTAAGGTTCCTAATCAGGCAAATATATTACCTATTGGTTAATGGTTTAATAAAGGATGGCAAACCACACATCTTACAAGTTATTGCACCTTGGACTTTTGGATCCTTTTATAAAGTCAGTAAATATGGAAACACTATATGCATATAAAACTAATCAGTAAAAGCCAGCCTATTCTCTCAATGAGCTCTAGGAACTAGGCAGTCACTTACTTAAAGTCATGTGATCTTCTCATTTACATTCCATGATGCAAAAATCATGGTATGAAATCAACACCCTCCCTAAAGATAAAAAAAAAAGCCAAATGCTTTAAAGACCAAAATATTGGTTAATAACCAAAACAAAGAAAGAACTGTGCTTTGATCAGCTGAAATCATTTGCAAATCCTTATTCCCTTCTATGTCAAATGGGGTGTTGTGATACTCACAGATATACCATGTTATAATAGACCAAGATCCATATCCAATACAATATGGCACCAAATGTTTAGATTCTTATGGAACCCTCCTTATTTTACCCTTAGACTTTGGTTAGAGAGCTTTAAAGAAATTAAATTGGTATCTTTAACTTTGCCCCACACAAGGGTAAGTTCAGTTGACCATTTTTGCAAACTCTTTTATGATCTACACCCCCAAGAATAGAAAGAGATTCTTAGGGTATAGTAACCTATTCAGGAGGCACATAAGCCATATACAGTGTCAAAACTAGCTATAGAGCAGAGCCTCGGTTGTGGGGGGACTCAGGTGACTTGTGGTCTGCTGTCCCTTCTCCCATGCTCCTCTCGTACTTGGGCCGGTAGGTGCAACACTATTAGGCTGGGGGGGGGGGGTGGTAGAGTAGGGACTGTTCACACCAGGCTCCTTTAGAAGATTTGTTTGCAGGGGAGCCCGGCACGACCAAGTTGCATGTACATTCACATGACAAAAGGACAAAGATTAAACCCGATGCCAAGTCCTACATTGGGCGGGGGGGGGGGGGGGGGTGAGACTTCATGCAACTGACCACTCATTTCATTGCTGTCCTAAAAACAAAACATTGGTGGCCTCAATGGTTCCAACTCATTGGATTTGCTAGTAACAAAGGGGTTCTAGCAGCTGTATGACTGCATGTATGAAATAGTTATAGTCTACGCGTTATGTGCTTGCATGGGGATGTCAAGTAAAACTGGTAAAACAGAGAAATGTAAGGGTACTGTTGTTTTCACCAGAAAAGTATGGTAAGATAAGTAATTAATACTGTAACTACATGGTAAGATAAGTAATTAATACTGTAACTACTAGAAACCTAGAAGCAAAAATAACAAGCCTGATTCTCTAATGTCAGTTCTTTTACAAGGCTAATAAGATTATTATAACTAAACCATGCAATATTAAAATATATTTTTACCTTCCCAAGATTAATTGTAAATTAAGAAATTCCTAAACGAAATATACATGGTACGTGCATATGATAGCGTATTCTGGACATGAATTGTTGTAGAAAGAACATTAAAGGGCTCATTTAGAACCACAGTCCTACAAAAATGGATGTCATTTTTCATTACACTTGCATCCAATTTGTTATAATGTGCATGTGCAAATGCATAATCAAGTGCAACTACCCCTTGCATCTGAAATTGTGGAAAAAAGGTGCATTCTGGGTAAAAAAACATAGCGGGTTGCATCTGAAATTGCTTTTTGTACTCTGCACTTGTATCGGTAAATGAGCCCTTAAGGCTTTAGGTATTTTGGGTATACTGAGAATTGTGTGCTCCAGAGGCTCCAGACTTTTTGAGGATCCTGGTAATGTACAGCCCTGCATATGCTAGTATCACTATATAAAGTTATGTTAGTATAGGTATGGCATCTCTGGACCCCAGGCCAAGACCTGGTGGGTCTCACCCTAGCTTCGGCGACGGTGGATCTACCCGCACATGCTGTTTATTGGCGAAAGCCTTGGACACATGAGCATCAGAGCCCATGCCTTCGGGTAGGACTCACACGAGATGATTCAATATCATCTCTGGAAACCCATTATCCAGAAAGCTCCAAGTCATGGGAAAGCAACTTCCATAGACTCTATTTTAAGCAAATAATTCTAATTAATGATAAGTAATTCCATTTTCTCCATAATAATAAAACAGTACAATGTACATGATTGTTATGCATGAATCTTGAAGGCAAAACAATGCTATTGTGTTTATTTCAAGTTTAAATAATTCTTAGCACTCCAGATAAAAGATGCCCTTACATACAGTGGTGTGAAAAACTATTTGCCCCCTTCCTGATTTCTTATTCTTTTGCATGTTTGTCACACTTAAATATTTCTGATCATCAAACACAGTTAACTATTAGTCAAAGATAACACAAGTAAACACAAAATGCAGTTTTTAAATGAGGGTTTTTATTATTTAGGGAGAAAAAAAATCCAAACCTACACGGCCCTGTGTGAAAAAGTAATTGCCTGAACCTAATAACTGGTTGGGCCACCCTTAGCAGCAATAACTGCAATCAAGCGTTTGCGATAACTTGCAACGAGTCTTTTACAGCTCTCTGGAGGAATTTTGGCCCACTCATCTTTGCAGAATTGTTGTAATTCAGCTTTATTTGAGGGTTTTCTAGCAGGAACCGCCTTTTTAAGGTCATGCCACAACATCTCAATAGGATTCAGGTCAGGACTTTGACTAGGCCACTCCAAAGTCTTCATTTTGTTTTTCTTCAGCCATTCAGAGGTGGATTTGCTGGTGTGTTTTGGGTCATTGTCCTGCTGCAGCACCCAAGATCGCTTCAGCTTGAGTTGACGAACAGATGGCCGGACATTCTCCTTCAGGATTTTTTGGTAGACAGTAGAATTCATGGTTCCATCTATCACAGCAAGCCTTCCAGGTCCTGAAGCAGCAAAACAACCCCAGACCATCACACTACCACCACCATATTTTACTGTTGGTATGATGTTCTTTTTCTGAAATGCTGTGTTACTTTTACGCCAGATGTAACGGGACCCGCTCCTTTCAAAAAGTTCAACTTTTGTCTCGTCGGTCCACAAGGTATTTTCCCAAAAGTCTTGGCAATCATTGAGATGTTTTTTAGCAAAATTGAGACGAGCCTTAATGTTCTTTTTGCTTAAAAGTGGTTTGCGCCTTGGAAATCTGCCATGCAGGCCATTTTTGCCCAGTCTCTTTCTTATGGTGGAGTCGTGAACACTGACCTTAATTGAGGCAAGTGAGGCCTGCAGTTCTTTAGATGTTGTCCTGGGGTCTTTTGTGGCCTCTCGGATGAGTTGTCTCTGCGCTCTTGGGGTAATTTTGGCCGGCCACTCCGGTTCACCACTGTTCCATGTTTTTGCCATTTGTGGATAATGGCTCTCACTGTGGTTCGCTGGAGTCCCAAAGCTTTAGAAATGGCTTTATAACCTTTACCAGACTGATAGATCTCAATTACTTTTGTTCTCATTTGTTCCTCAATTTCTTTGGATCTTGGCATGATGTGTAGCTTTTGAGGTGCTTTTGGGCTACTTCTCTGTGTCAGGTAGCTCCTATTTAAGTGATTTCTTGATTGAAACAGGCGTGGCAGTAATCAGGCCTGGGGGTGACTACAGAAATTGATATTGAAATTGAAAATTGAAATTGATAAACCACAGTTAAGTTATTTTTTAACAAGGGGGGCAATCACTTTTTCACACAGGGCCATGTAGATTTGGAGTTTTTTTTCTCCCTTAATAACGTAAACCTTCATTTAAAAACTGCATTTTGTGTTCAATTATGTTATCTTTGACTAATAGTTAACGGTTTTTGATGAGCAGAAACATTTAAGTGTGACAAACATGCAAAAGAATAAGAAATCAGGAAGGGGGCAAATAGTTTTTCACACCACTGTACATATCATTATAGTCCAACAGAGGGAACACAGGTTGCTGTACACAAATGGGCACAGATGTTATTTTAAAAATATGAACTAACTTGTTTACTGCTCTTTTGTAAGGACAACCACTTTCATATTAGGGATGCACCGAATCCAGGATTCGGTTTGGAATTTGGCCTTCTTCGGCTCTTGGGCAAACCGAATCCGAATGCTAAAAATAACATGACTTTTTGTTGCATAAACACGGAAGTTGAAAATGGAACCCTTCCGAAATCTATTAGCATATGCTAATAAAAATTTGTTTCAGTATTTAGGCAAATCCTTTACGAAGGAGGCGGGGTTTAGCTGAATCCTAAAAAGTGGATTCAGTGTATCCCTATTTTCTATATTGGGCCAGATTCAGTCTGAAAAGCTTATCTTCTAATTTAGTTTCAGATTGTCCCATAAAACCATATGCAATTCAATGAGAATAATTTATCTTACTGAAAACTCTATGAAAGTCTATTGGAATAACTGGATCTGAATGAGGAGAGAAGTTTTTTTCTGCTCGATCTGAATCTCGCCCATAGGTTTTCACATAATGGATTTGAATCTGGCCCGTTATGTTATAATAATCAGTTTCCTATTCTCATAGTATGGACAGACCTGTCTTCCTAGTTTTGTTTTCTTTGTGTCTTTCTATTAATATTATTTGTAAATAAGAGAAATAAAACTTGTTATATTTAGAAGTTCCTGACTATAAGACAGCTTCTTCTTGATAGCTTGATAAGAGAAATAAAACTTGTAGGAAATCATCTTGTTATATTTAGAAGTTCCTGACTATAAGACAGCTTCTTCTTGATAGCTGGAAAGAGCTCAGTTTCTCCTTTTTATAGAAGTCCCACACAGATGTATTTCCCACCCACAGAATCCAACTAGTTTTGGCCATACACAATATAATAATAGTACACAATATAATAATAGTCGTCACATAGCCAATGGGTTAAAATGATGACTTCCTGTTTCCTGTTATATACGAATGATGTCAGGACCTTTATTTATGTCATTGACTTTTTTCCTTTTTGGTTTACTTTGCTCTTGACTTCCCCTCCCCTTTCTTCCCATCGGATAATGAATGTAATCTATTGTTTGGTGGCTAACAGTCTTATATACTATTTGACCTGTGCTTAAAATGTAACCTATAATTAACTACAGTTTTGTATGAAATGTGTACAGCTATATATTTGTGCTTTATATGTATTCATAATAAATACAACACTGGGTCATGTGATCTGTGAGTGCCTGCTATATCTTCTAAAATGGAGTCCCCAATATACTACTCTTTACTATCCAAAACTATACTCCTGGCCTGCCCTAAACACTACCCATTTTTCAGTTATATGTTCCCCTTTATGTTTCCACAAGTTGTGACTGTTTTGTCTAAACTGGGACAGATAGGAGTCATGCAGCTTTAAGTGTGTTTCATTATTCTTACTTCTCTAATGGGTCATTAGAAAGAGAACCCCTAAAATAGGCAAAGATGTGTTAGTCCATATCCTGCAGTTACCTGCTGAATAATAGTTCAGGATTGTTTACACATACATTAGGTATGGACTGTATTGTCCTGTGGCCCCAGGTGACAGTGCTATCTTTCGGAATATTCCGCCACATAACAGTTTGAATGTTTGTTTAGAACAGAGCTGTCCAAATGAAGGCCCATGGGATTTTATGACTGCTCATAAGAATCTATAGACTTTGTCATTTTTATTCAGATACAGTCCAGCCCTTAAACATACGATATGACAAATAATGTGGCCATTACATGTAACAATGTGATATGCATTAAAGGAACAAGGTCATGCAGACACAGTCTGCAGGAAAGCCTAAAGCATCTTGATTTACATACCTTAGCAAAGCACATGTTCTATAAACCTAACCCCATGCAAAAACACACACATTTCAATACACTAGGCAAACTATGTATGTAAGTGTTGATCCAGTTCTTTGCTCCCTGTGCCTTGGACTTCCAGGTCTTAATGGTAGGGCTTGTTCTGCCAAGTGAGCTGCAGTTCTATATCCTTTGTAGAGAAAAGGATGAGAATTAGAATATAAGAGGAGCAAATCAAAGAGTCACCTGATTCATCACATCAACAGTGTACTTACTGTTTATTGATATTGATAGCATCGAATCAATGATTGCTTGCAATGCAGTAAGACACTTAACACTAATGGAAAGCTCTACCAGGATGCATGAAACTATTCCTCTGCATAATCCAGTTACGCAGCACAGCTAAAGAATTAGAGAGCCTATGCAGTGTTGCTTCTGATTGGAGAATAGGATTTCACTCCTGTATGGCCAGCTTTTATAGCCACTTTTATAGCCACTTTTTAGCTAAAAACAGATGAAAGAGTAGAAGTGCACTTTGTACATGTTTGCTTTTATATGCCTGTTTATATTCCACTTAAGCTCATTAATAAAATCATGAATTATTTTTTTGTCTGTAATATGTGAATCATTTTATATCATCATGTTAAATATACATTCATATAACTGTTACTCTTTAACTATTAACTGGTCACAGGTGTCAACCAAAATCCAATGGTTTTCATTATATTTAACCAGCTACTCCGTTTAATATCATTATATTGTCTTTGTGTCAATATAGTGTATAGTTTATCAATCTTTAATTGCTGATTAGGACTCTTTTTATGAATATTTAATCATCCTTTTAATAATATTAATAAATTCAGGTGATAGTAATATAACAAATATGAGGCAGCATTACATTTGTTTCGAGTAACATAAATGAAAAAAGTCCTGCACAACTAAACCGGGGTGGTAGGGAAATAACAGTGGATTTCCCAGAAGAGGAATCAAGATATTGTTTGGTCAAGAGGGCATGGCAGAATGAACGACACAAGAAGAGGAATTAGTTACATGCATTAATTAGTGAAGAAAGTAGGAAAGAATGGGGAAAAGGAAAGATAGTAAGGGATTGATTTGTCAAAAGGGACTGACTAAATGAATGACAACAAATGCATGAAGTAGCCAATTGCTGGATAAAATCCAGGAAGTCAGATGTGTCAATATACCATAGCTATGGCTGACTGAATACAACTATAGAGCTGCAGATCTAATGCACAGAGAGGCAAAACTACTGTATATGGGCTGAAGTGGGAAAACGACAACACCTAAGGGTTAGTTACAGCAGATTTCCAAATCACATTGCAGAGAGCCCACAACAGGTACTTACTTACTCCTGTGACTGCACTTATTCACTCCTCTGAAACCTCTTAGGGAAGCTTCTCATATAAAGAACAAGTAAACAGACTTAAAGGAGACATACTATATAGCATAACTAAAAGCCCCTCCAGTCTTGTAGGCAATAATGAATAATATATGGTGCTGGTTTCGCTTTGGGCTATTAATATTATCTTTAAAAATGGCTCTTTATCGGAGCCCCTATAGATCTGCTATGCTCCCAGTAGGAGGGGGATACCCAATCACAGTCCCGAAGTCACATAAGAAAAGTCAGGCATCTGTGGGACCAGTAGGGTTTTTGCCTGAATTTTCAATAAATCAGCCCGAAACACATTCCTTCCATATTTAAAAGAGCATAATGCACTGGCACACAATATGTCTCCTTTAAGGACAGGTGTTTGTTGGATAATGAACACTAATAGAATTCATTGCAAAAATGTTTATATACATACACAATATATATATATATAGGGACCCAGGCCCAAATGCAAGTGTTGTGGTCAGCTGGATCTTATAGCCACACTCATACCTGTATATTGCCTATAAACTGCACCAGATTGGGCAATCCATTTAGTTTTAAATGTCTTAGAGATAAAGAAAATATGTGTATTGTATACATTTCTAGTTAATGTCATTTCAATAAAAGAAATATAATTTTAATTTAAGTAATATGACAATGCTGCAGAGTTAATTCTGACATTTCACGTATACAACCTAAAGAAAACATCTTTAAAACAGTTTGGCCTACGCCAAGAGAAAATATGCACGGTCACATTCTTATGGTGTTGTTTGACTTTTGGCCTTTTCATAAATTGTTAGATATGTTTAGGTTGTAAACACAAGAATGTCATATAAAGTATTTTTATACTCTGTGCTACAGTACAGCCACCTCAGTATTATTCTGCAAGGTATCCAAGTTAAATAAAGCTTTTATCTGTTTGGGTGTGAGCCTTTAATAAGGCTACTATAGCTTTGTACTTTCAAAGGTGTTAGAATTGTAAAATGAACACTTGGGAAGTAACAACAATTTTTTTGCTGAAATTGAACCCTGCCCATAAGTTTTCACTTGATAAATTTTAAAATAATGTTTTCTTATACTGGAGAATTTAATCTGGCTCATTGTCTGTATTCCGCCAAGACATTTTACAACACCCTCTGCCTGAAGGTACCACAGGAGGATGTATAAGGATTAAAAATAATGAGTAAATCTTACCTTCTGCTGAAACCTGTTAATTGTGGCCAATGAATGTGCTGTGCCAGAGGCGGGAGATGATTTTAAAGGGTTAGATAACAGAATTGTATTTTCCATGAACTCAAAATATGTTGTTACTATCACTGTATATATTTCAAGGGTTTATTTGTACAAATGCACAGTTTTCCATTCTTGCAGTAGCTGTACTCCTCTATACCTGCTTTGCCTGGCCAAATAGAATGTATGGTGGCTTCACAACCATGGAGCCTGTGTGATTCAGCCATGAGGCTAGAATCTCTCCTCAAACCGAGCTTCCGCAGAGGTAGCAAATATCTGTCCACAAATTAAGAGCACGTGTAACTTTGTCTGGTCGGGGCAGTTCTGGAAGATGCAGCAGCAGAAGGGCCACAGATTGGACAGCTATGATATATAAGATGAAGATAATGAGGTAATTGTTTTTTTACACCTGCAAAATTGAGCACAACTGAGTGGTGCATAAATGAATGCCCATGGCTGCTCCTGTGAAGCCATATTGAAGGAGATATCATTTGTGCACCTGTATTCTGACTACAACACTATTAGTTGTGGACACTATGTTTTCTGGGCACCTGCAACCCATGCAAAGACATTGGAATTCTGAGAAAATGCTAGATTGTAGGGTAAAACATTGCAGTTTGCACAAGATATTTCTAAATTATCATCTGTTAGTAAGTAAGGCTAATGCATGTAATGGGCAAAATGTGCCCATGTTTAGTTAAAAATGGAAGTAAATCAGATGTTTGCTTTCAAACAGCTGGTCAGTACATGCTACTTTCTGACTGATATAAGTGACTGGGACAGCAGAAAATGTTGCCCCTTTTTTCCTGGCTGTAATACAGTAATATTGAATTGTAATTCATAATTGTTATTCTACAAGTATTGCTTACTGCATGCAGCATATACACCCCAAAGCCTCTGTAGGAATAGCATGGTTGCCCATAAAAGTGAAAATCTGTGTGATAGAACCCCAGGGCATTTGCTGGAACCAAACTCCTTAAGAGTTAACAAAAAAAACTCATTCACAGAATAAGTTCAGTGATCCAAATTCTTTTTTCAAGTTCCTTTTTTGTGTCAGCGTTTCTTGGTTTCTCCTACATCCCACAGCTCAGAATCTGGAGTAGGCCATGCTTGGCTGCTATTGCAACAGCCAAAGACAATAAACACAGGAAATGATTTATTGTGTCTTTTTTCCTACTCTGTTTTATTTTTTTTTATGTTTAATACTTGGTATGTTTATGTTTCAAAGTGAAAATTGTAACAAAGAAATGCAGTGGAATAAATTCTAACCATGACTCGATAGTCAGAAACTGGGTTTCTCCAAGGATTTATCATAGTCATAGTCCATGCATTTGGGTACTGCTGAAAATGAGGGTTATATGTATAGCACATCCTGGCCCCGGGGCCCCCCACGCCCTCCAAATGCTCACTTTCTCACCTATGGCACGCATATGTGGAATAATCCTTCTCTGTTCTGCTTATTCTGTGTGCTTAGAGGGGGTACAGGCCCAGGTTTAGTTGCATCCCCACACCCCCAGTTACATTTCTACATGCAACGTAATGTTATGATACAGTTCATATGAATATGTAGCAGTGCTTGCTTTCAACTACGAGGAGTAGTGCAAATTATTTCTGTCCCAAATGTAAAGAGCAAATGAAAATTTGATATATTCAATAAAGCAAAATATTTGATATATTTGACAAAAGAAATGTAATATATTGCTTCTGAATTTCCTAATTATCTGACCATTTGGAGACAGGTGCAGGGCTAGGTCACTGGATACCCAGTCAGTTATGTAGCTTTTTTCCCCAAGATAGGCAATAAACCTGGATGCAAACGTAAGGATGACGTAAGGAGCCAAAAGTCTTCTACAATGCAATAAATATGACATCAGTGGCGAAAGCCAAAGCAATTTTACATGTATGGATATTGCATATGCAGTAGATAGAAGCATCCGTAAATAAACACAAAACAGTCCAAAACTTTTCCAAAACATGGAAAACCTTTATTGTAATAGTACTGCAGGCAATAAAATCAAAATCCATACATGCTTCCAAACAAAAGGATGGTACATAGAACAGACATTCAGGGGGTGACTAACTATTAAAACTAGAAACAGCATAAAGAGTTCTAATGGAGGTTACAGTGCCTTAAAATCTGGCCTTTTGGAAAGAGGAAATTTATTAGACACCGTGAACAAAATATGATTATTGTTACAGAATATTGTTTGAAGATTTGAAACTGTAAATAGTTTAGATTTAAAGTTTACACCGTATTAAAACAATATAACAACACTTTTCCATAGAACAGCAGCAAACGTTACCTCTTAAGAGCAAGTGCCCTGGGTGCAGTTAAAAAAGTCGCCCGCAGCGACTAATTGTGCGACTTTCCCACAAATTTTCCCACAATTTTTAAAAGTCACGGCGACTAATTGCTGTGTGTGTTTTCACCCTTAGACAAATCAGGATCCCAGGAAGGCAGTATGCAAAGTGCAAAACAATGGCTAAATGCACTTTGCCCAGTGCTTTCCTTATTTATTGTAAATGACCCCTAGTTTCTCTTATTTTCGAACTGAAATAGCCAGGGGTACTTCTGCTCCCTTCTACTTATTATTAAAATATACTTTACATTTCAAGGATCAAATAAACTTAAATTAATCAACCTCAGTTTTAAAAAAAAATCATTACAGAAATGTTTCTCAGCTCTGTGTAAGCATAAATTCTTGATCCGGGCTATATTATACAAACACAAACGTTTTGTGATAAAGGATAGCAAACAAGAAAAAAATATAGATCTTTCTAATAATACAAAATGGCACAGTTCCACTATAGCTTCCCTATGAATGTGAACATAAGGTGAAAAGAAACATCTATGTTTCTTATATTATAGCCTGGATTCAGAAGCAACTGATTGGTAAGCGCAATTGTCTTCATGTTACCAGTACAACTGCCTTGCGTAGCATTAGCCATTGCCCTTACACAAGTTCTTCCTCCTCCCAGCCTCTGTCACATTTTTCATCTGCTGGTGGAGCACAAATAGATTTAAATAATATAATGGCTTATTTGCTGTTCCACAGACAGGTTAATGATGTGGCAGGTGAATTGGAAGGTCATATTGGAGCTCAGATCTTTATTGTATAAGTACCTGACAGTGCGGCTACTGTAAAACTACTTGGACAATTTACCTGGCTTGAAATAGGCTTCTTTCATAACTTGATAGACGACCTGCTCCCAGGATGCACACCATGTAATCCATTAGCAGCTGCAGATAAGACAAAAAAATTCTGGTTACTGCTTGTAAAACTACTCAGATATTACTAGTTGTACTTACTGTATATGTTTTACTTAAGGACATTTTCCTAAAAGCCCTTACTTGCAGTATCAAGGTATGTGCCGCCCTAGACCAACAGCTCTGGGAGCAGAAAAATGTTGATGCACAAGAAACAAGGCAAAGAAATTAAATACCCAGAATGTAGAGCCCATGCAAGTGATTTGTTATGGGGATGGCCAGAAGTTGTACATTAATTAAAAGGTTTCCTGTCTCCACCAGCAGCGGCACAATGTCTGTGTCAGGAGAAACAAGACACTACATATGTACCTGGGGTTTCCATAGCTAGAGAGGCAAATAACTATCATATGGGAAAAATCTCTAACAACAATTTTTCCAATAGTTAATGAAAACCTATACCTTCATAAACAACACTTAGGGGCTGATTTACTAACCCACGAATCCGACCCGAATTGGAAAAGTTCCGACTTGAAAACGAACATTTTGCGACTTTTTCGTATTTTTTGCGATTTTTTCGGCGTCTTTACGAATTTTTCATTACCAATACGATTTTTGCGTAAAAACGCGAGTTTTTCGTAGCCATTATGAAAGTTGCGTAAAATCTGGCGATTTTTCGTAGCGTTAAAACTTGCGCAAAAAGTTGCGCTTTTTTCGTAGCGTTAAAACTTACGCGAAACTTCGCACCTTTTAAGTTTTAACGCTACGAAAAAGGCGCAACTTTTCGCGTAAGTTTTAACGCTACGAAAAATCGGGCGATTTTACGCAACTTTCATAATGGCTACGAAAAACTCGCGTTTTTACGCAAAAATCGTATTGGTAACGAAAAATTCGTAAAGACGCCGAAAAAATCGAAAAAAATACGAAAAAATCGCAAAATACCGATCATTACGAAAAAAACGCAATCGGACTCATTTCGACCCGTTCATGGGTTAGTAAATGTGCCCCTTAGCCAACAGATAACCTAATATCAGATATCATAACTGTAAGAGAAAGTAAGAAACTCATCTAAGTCCATTCATTGGCTGATGTAACCTAGCAAGTATGTAAGCCCATGGTTTGTCTGTGAACACAGTGCTTTATTGTAGGGAACACTTCAGTACTTAAAATGGCTGTATTTCTATATTATATATAATAGATATATTATATTTTTCATAAATAGTTTTTCTGATATTCCAGCAACATATGGGATGACTATGTTGCTTTGCCTGCTGTGTTCCTCCGTTCTGTTTGTTGACCTGGTCTTTTTGCTAGTTTGATTTGGTTTTGATAAAGGCCGGGGAATTCCCTACCAGTCATTTGAACTGCAGAAGCTACTCGGATGATTGGTGAAATGTTTTCAAGACTTAGTAGACTTAATTCTACTAGATACTGTATATCATGACCTGGATGAATGAGAATCTTCATAGACATACCTTCCCATTGTTCTGCTGATCGCCTGCTGGGAGAGGGGTGATATCACTCCAACTCAGCAGTAAAGTGTGACTGAAGTTTATCAGAGCACAGGTTGCATGGTTGTGGCACCCTGGGAAAAGAAGAATATGAAATTTCAAAATTAAATATTAAAAATTCTGTTTGCACTTTTAAAAAATGGATTTCACTGCAGGATTCTGCTGGAGAAGCTCTATTAACTGATGCATTAAAAAAATATATATTTTCAGCATTTCTCTAAAAGTGAAACACTGCTTTAAACATATGCAATGGAAGAATTTCTGCACAAAAAAAACATTTTTTGCATTGCACACATTTTTCTATAAACTATATTACCCCAAAACATTAATCCTATTAGTAATTCTAAAAATGCAAGTCAATAGAAGAAATGACAGATGGCCCTAAGGCAAAAAGAACCTGAAGTCTTCATGAGAAATGATGACAAGATGTTTTACTGGCAACTTAAGGTCCATTATTAGGTCTTTACTGGAACTTATTATAGGAAAATTGTTTCCCCCACCAGAGGTGCGGCTTAAAGGAACAGTAACACCAAAAAATGAAAGTGTTTTAAAGTAATGGAAATATAATGTACTGTGGCCCTGCACTGGTAAAACTGGGGTGTTTGCTTCAGGAACACTACTATAGTTTATATAAATGAGCTGCTGTGTAGCCATGGGGGCAGCCATTCAAGCTGGAAAAAAGGAGAAAAGGCACAGGTTACATAGCAGATAACAGATAAGACACCATCGTATTCTACAGGGTTAGCTGCTGTATAACCTGTGCCTTTTCTTCTTTTGAATGGCTGCCCCCCTGGCTACACACCAGGGTTTATATAAACTCTAGTACTGTTTCTGAAGCAAACACAAAACTTTTACCAGTGCAGGGCAGCAGTACATTATAGTTTAATTTCTTTAAAATATATACATTTTTTGGTGTTACTGTTCCTTTAATATCACCTGCACTCCAGTTGGGAAAAACAATTCTTTTGCCAAAAAACATTCCTATGGTGCACTATGCCACACTAAAAGGGAGCTCTGACTGAGGACAGCCATCTTTGGTTACATGCATGTGCATAACACGTGAACCTACAGGCGGAGCTGCGCCTCATCTGCACCACATACTGGCAAATATGGTGCATCCGCAGATTACATTTTCCAACATGTCCAATCAACACAACAAACATCTGTGGTAAATATAGATATTGATTGGGCACACTGGCACCAAAAAAAAGGATGTTTTAGATGATTTTATGGCCACATTAAATAACATACACTAATGTCTAGAGATTTTCACCATTTGCATAACATTTTTCCGTTTCTCTGATCGCCTATGCTTGTCTAGTAGTGTAATGTGAGCTTTAAACGAGAACTTCACCCAAACACAGCTTAAGCTTTTTTTGAAAAATAAACAGTTTCAAACAACTTCAGTTAAAAAATATGCAGCCTTGTCATGATTTTTAATGTAATAATGTATTTCTAGCATACTGTCTGTAAGCTGTGGAGAAGTTGTTACAATTTGTAACATCAATGTTTTAGTCCCTCTTCCTCTGTTAGATTTGAAATGATACAGAAAGAAGAACTGTTTTGCAGCTGGATTTCACCATATAAAAATTGTATTTATACTTTTTGAAGGTACAGATTACAGTGATGGGTACATTAGGGGTTTCTGTGTTGTGTGGGGCTCATTAACAAATTTTGGTTCAGAAGCCGGAGTTTAGCTTCATCCTATAAAAATGGGGCCTGGAAAGGTCCCCGAACCTCCACAACATGTAAGATGAGTCTTTCCTGATCTACTTGGAACTATATCAAAACTGGTTTCTAATACACTGCATCTGTTTGTTTCCTTTTTCTCTGTAATTATAAAATACTACATTGTACCTGATTCCAAATAACATTTACTTCTTATCTTATTTTGGGGCAAAACAATCCTACTGGGGTTTATGTAATGTTTAAATGATTTTTTTCTAGACAGTGTAGGGAGATCTAAATTACGGAAAACCTCCTTACCCGGAAAACCCGTGAGCATTCTGGATAACAGGTCCCATACATGTAATAAGAAATCTGCTTTGTAAATGTCTATTTGTTCTTTTTTTCCTGGATAAGCACTGCATACTGTATACAAACAGCAAGTCTAGCTCTCCCTGAGGGACAAGCCTAAATGAAGAGTTTTCGTGTGCCAGACCTGACTCAGACTCAGATTATTGTGTCAATATTTGGAAAGTGTTTAGCATTTTTCACATGGTTTGGCACTAATACAAACGTCATTTAGGCTAACAGGTATGGTTTATAGGAAAGAAAAACCTTGAGTACTGAAGGTATGCTGCTGGGTGGCTCTTAGCATTGCTACTAAAGGCAACTGAAGAAAACAGCCTACAGTAAGCAAATTGATTATATTTTAACCCAGACCATTTTAATAAATGTGCAAATATTTTGCCTTTTTTGGAATCGCAAATACTACAATGCTCATTAAAAGGGGAAGTTTACCTTTCACTGCCAGTTGTAGTTGGATGTAATTTGGACTATCCAATCTCATTCTTTTCTTTTGTAGTTCTTTTTATTTATTTATTTTGCAGTTTTTCAATAATATGTGCCACCATTCTGCTTCTGTACAACCTGATGGTAAAATGAAAGGAGAAGGAATGGCAAAATCATTGAGATTTTAGGTGCTTACCTGTTGCCCAAACAAGCACCAGCCCTAGGTACTGCTTGTGGAGCTCCTCTCCGCTATCTTCTTTCTTGTCTCTGGGGTCCTTTTGGCAATTCTGTAGAAAGATTGCAGTACAGTGCATTATGTATATTTTATCGTTTTTGAATTATTTGCCTTCCTCTTCTGCCACTTTCCAGTTTTCAAATGAGGGACCCCAGCAGCCAAAAAACTATCACTCTGTCATTTTACATTTCTTATTACTTTATTTTTATTGTTGCAGTATATCTGTATTGCATTTATTATCATTATTCATCATGAAGATGTATTTGTATAAATTAAAAGATGTATTTGAGAGTATTGTTAATTATAATTTTGCCCATATCAGTAAACAGTAACTGTTGCAACATTATTATATTTTTTTATAACTGGCATATTGGGAAATCTGGGTGAGGATAAAGGGCATAAGGCTTTTTTTTGTATAGCTGGTATATTGACAAACCTGGTTGAGGAGGATTTTATTATTATTACTTATCTTTCTATTCAGAGCTTCTCCTATTCATATTCCAGTCAGTCGTTCAAACTACTCCCTGGTTGCTAAGGTAATTTGGACCCTAGCAACCAGATAGCTGCTGAAATTCCAAACTGAAGAGTTGTTGAATAAAACGTAAAATAATTTAAAAAACACAAGGAAACAATCATAAAGTAATGTTTCATAAGAATGGGTTTTTTGCGTGTGATGTAAATCAACAGAAAAGAAGTTGGGAACTACCGGGGGCAAATTCTGAAGTACAGATCTTCAGTGCTAATACAGTAGGTTGTGGTAGCTGTTGACTTATATAGAACCCCAAAATATATCATGGGTTAATTTGGGCAAACATTTTGGCTTTAATAACATAAGAACAGTGTAGACTACATGTATACGTTCTTCACAGAAAGTTTACTTCCTTAAAGGACTCAGATTGCTCACCTTAGCTGACAAACTGCATTCCCCTAGAGAGGCCCCTGTAAAACATAGAGCATTTCAGCAGAATTAGTACCAAACAGTGATTTGTTCAGCCCATGTATTATACAAACAGGGGTCACTACAATAATAAATGCAAATTACAGTTGCATTAAACATAATGTCATAATTGTTTAAGTGTTTTAAGAGACAAGAGGAAGGAGGTCCTGCCCTGTAGAACTTACTATGTAAGTGGTAGGGTAACTTACAGACACAAATACGAGGATATTAAGTGCTGCAGTTTACAGTGGTTGCTGCTGCACTATAAGTGGCATAACTGGGTCAAATTACATGCATGTGTGTGGCAGAGCTGTTTTAAGGCCTTGGCAGGACCTGGGCAAAGATCCAACAAATTTCTTAAACTATGCCCATTTTGGCCACACCCCTAAATGTCACACCCATTGTAACAAAACATAACCCAGACGCGCCAGTATAATAACTATGAAAAATGAATAACTGGCATATTAACCCTAGATGTGTCAGTATAATTACTAAAGAAAATGAATAATCAGTATATCAACCCCAGGTGTGCCAGTATATTTACTACAGGAAATGGATAATCAGCATATTAACCCCAGCTGTGCACTATAATTACTGAAGAAATGCCAATGAGCAATCCTTTAGTTCCAGACAACCAAGTAAGACCACTGAAAAATGACCAATAAGCACTCCATTAACTCCAGACACGCCAGTAATATCACTAAAAAATGACCAACAACCGCTCCATTAACCCCACACATGCCAGTAAGATTACTGGAAAATACCAATAGCAAAGTTTTCTTCTTTCTTTCCTTTCCTGCTTGGTGCTCTCTCTCTGCCTGGTTAAATGCCCGTGAATTTTCTCAGAAGAGCAGTGAGCGTACATAGCAGGAAGCAATCCAGGAGAATGGAGTCAATGAGGTCAGAGTGAGGGCAGCAGCGGCAGGAGGGTATGTCTAAGAGGGAGGGAGCAAAAAAAAATGAAATTAAAAAAAAATTAAAGACACAGTTGCACATTGGGCCCTAAGCAGATGCCCCTTTTGCCCATTTACTAAAGTGGCCCTGGTGTGTGGGAGTGTGTGCAGTTGGGTGCATGGGTGAGTGGGCAGGTTGGTACAAGAGGAGATATGTAGTGAGGTGCAGAGGGAATGAAAGCTATGAGAAGGCGTTTATAAGTTATTCTTTGTTTAATGTTTAAAAGGAAGCCATTGAAAGAACTTCAGCAGTGGAGGGGCCTGTACTCTCTTGGATGAGAAAAGGAGAATTTTAGTAGCATAATTTATGCAGGCTGTATTGGGGAGTTAGGGGACCCAGTTAGTCGCAGGTTACAGTAATCTAGGTGGGATAGGAACAGCACATGCACGAACGTCTTAGCTGTTGCTTGTTAAAGAAAGGGATGGATTTCGGCAATATTGCATAAGAAAAAGTGATAGGTTTTGACAGTAGTGTTTATATGATCACCCCCACACAACGTTCTGAGTTGACAGGATTAATGTACATGCTATTAATAGAAATAGTAAAGTGGGGGGTAGGACTGGATTTGAGTGGAAAGATGATCAGTACGCTAAGGGGTATATTTATCATGCTGTGTAAAAAGTGAAGTGAAGCATTACCGGTGATGTTCCCCAGAGCAACCAATCAGCAATTAGATTTCAACAGTTAGAAAATCAAAGCATCTTATTGGCTGCAATAAACAACATCAACGGTGATGTTTTACTCCACTTTTTACACAGCATGATAAATATACCCCAGAGTGTATAGGGAGAATAACAATCAGCTACAGAGCCTTGCAACACCCCTTTATTTAGAACTGGTAAAGAGGTTTCGTTAGCGTAAGAGACGGTGAAGGATCAGTTAGAAAGTTAAGAAAAGAGTCAGGATGCAGCCTAATCATGGATAAAATCAAATACAAATTATAGGTCAAGGAGGATTAGGGTAGAGAAGTGATCTTTGGCAACCTGAAAATCATTTGTAACTATGCACAAGGCATTCTCGGTAGAGTGTTTGGGTTGAAAATTAGTTTACAATTGGTCTAACAGATTATGCATGGGTACAAAGTAAGCAATACAAAAGAACACAAAATGTTACAGGATTTAGTGGCAAGCAGTACAAGAGAGACAGGACGGGTCAAATGTGGCCTTTTTAGGAATACTGTCATGGGAAAACATGTGTTTTTCAAAACGCACCAGTTAATAGAGGTTCTTCAGCAGAATCCTGCATTTTTTATATTTCATTCAGAAATTTCACACAATGATAGCCATATTCTTCATTTCCCAGGGTGCCACAGCCATATGACCTGTGCTCTGATAAACTTTAGTCACACTTTACTGTTGAGCTGCAAGCAGCCGATCAGTAGAACAATGGGAAGGGAGCAAGATAGCAGCTCCCAGTAGGTATCAGAATAGCACTCAATAGTAAGAAATCCATGTCCAGATTGGGACTCCTCCAGTTACATAGGAATAGAAGAAACAATAGGTTATCTAAAAGCAGTTCTAATGTGTAGCGCTGGCTCCTTCTGAAAGCTCAGACTCACTCAATGCACTGAGATGGTGCCTACACGCCAATATTACAACTAAAAAAATTAATTTGTTGGTTAAAGAATAACATTTTAAATGGGAGAGTGAATCATTTGCTATGTAAACAGTGTAAATTAGAAATAAAAAGGATACCATACAAATCATAACAGATTTTGACAAAAGGCCTGTTTGAATGGAGAGAGGATAGTTCCAGAAGCCAGAGAATAGATGAAGATGTGAGTAGGAGGGCTGGAGTAACTTTAGCAGCACAGGGTTTGAGTAGAGAAGAAGGCATAGGGTCAAGAGAACAAGTTGTACAAATTGTGAGTGGGGATGAGAAATTGAAAGAGTTCTGAGGCTGTAACAGGAATAATGTATATGTATATATATATATATATATATATGAATGTTGGAGCCATTTACCTGGAGAATTAACATAGCAGCTAAATCCCAGCACAAGTTCTCTATGATTTTCACATGCAAACAGTTTCTTTTACCTTGGTACATTTATTTGCATAGTTAAAGGACAATGAAAGGTTAATATAAATTAAAAGTAAGTCTAAAGGCATTATTTTTAAGTTCTTACTGCATATCTAAATTCCCAGATCCCTGCTTGCTTCTCTGAGATATGGTGCTGGCAGCCTACAGCAGTGTGAAGACTACAGTGACATCACTGAAATCTCTCTCCCCTTCCTGTAGGTGCCAGCGGCAGCCTTCCTATTCTCTGAGCATGTGTGTAACTTGATCCTGTCTCCTGTTCTGAGCTACACATGCCCACCAGCAGAAGCGGATCTGCCAGAGGGGAGGGGGGGGGGGAGGGAATGAAACACATGTTCAGTATGAAACAAGGAGGGAAAGGAAGGGAGAATACCTTTTTAGAGATGGCTGCCTGTTCTAGAAAATGTGAAGTAAGTGTGAGTAAATATTTGATTAGGTGAGCCAAAAGGGTGGCGTTTTTACTAAAAAATAGGAGGACTATTGGGCAGTATGCTTTTTAAATTTTGACTTGCATTATCCTTTAATATATATATTTCATCATATTTACGCAGTTTTTGTTAGAAATAAGCATTAGTGTTCTGCAGTTAGATTAAATGTCTTTATTTTTTGTTTGTTTATATCATTGTTTAGTATTATGGATTTTTTACAATGACCTGAATACAATAATTGGGAAATATTTTGGTGTTAATTGATATGTTGGAATACTTTAGCTGAGAAAGGCAATATAAAAAATAGGGGTCACTTAGAGGCAGTGGCATAGGTCATCCTTTTAAGTTGTATGATCATTATTCCGACCTTCCTTCTAATGGATTAGACAGCATGAGTGCAGCAGGAAGGAGGATTTCATGGGGGGGGAAATGTCCTGCCAATAATTTTATTAATAATATGGCCATTAAAGTTCCATTGAAATTATACAATTTCAGGATAAATTTGCTACTTAAACTATGTTGCCAAAACTATCAACAACTTTTTCTTTACAATGTACCATTGTAGGGTGAGCAGATCACTTGAAAATTCAGGGACACATCTAATATATGCATGTTGCATTTACATTTAATTACAGACAATGCAGCCCTTCTAGCGGGATTTTCTAGACGTGTCCCTGAATTTTCGAGTGATCTGGTCACCCTAAAGCAGTGATCCCCAACCAGTGGCTTGTGAACAACATGATGCTCACCACCCCTTTTAATGATGCTTCTAGTTTCCTCAAAGTAGCCACCTATTTTTTTTTTATCTGGCTTAGCAACAAGTTTTGGAAGCACAGAGACACAGCAGAGCCTCGTGAAGGCCAGCAGTCCACATGGGACTACCAAATTACATTCCTTATTCGGCATCCCCAAAAACTTTTTTCATGCTTGTGTGGTGCACCAACACTTTTTACATTTGAGTGTGGCTCTTGAGTAAAAAAGGTTAGGGATCCCTGCCCTAAATAATTTCCAACATTGCCATAAACCAATGACATGCATTAAATTAGTAAAAAGTACTTCTTTGATGCTTCATATCATGTTATCATTGTTTCACTCCAGCTGGCTGATCTAGTTCAACATACTCAGCAAAATGCTTAGAAAACTTTTTAGCCTTAAGGTCCACTGACAGTGACAACATAAATCATTAGGGTGCCCTTTGAGATCAATTATATAAATATGCTTTAATCAAGCTGACAATCGTTACTACTCTGTCAAGCAAACTTAGCTATATTATGGTTAAAAAATGCTACTCAAGGTTGTTCAAGGCAATTGGCTCTTGTTTCCAGGGAATTGTAATCGAAAATGTGCCCCAAACAATGCATTAACAAACTGGTCTGATCAGAAATGTTGTTTCAACACCTACTAACCACAGGAATCTGTCCCCATTACTGTTACTAGCTGATCCATGGAGACACACCATCTATTATGCAGTATCAAAAACATAAAGCTTCTGTTACTGTATTTCAAGTTTGAAGCCATTGTTATTTAAAATGTACACAGATCCAGGTTATCTCATGTTCATTACATTGTTACTAAGAGAACTGTGCAGTGCCTGTTCCTTGTTTTTGTTAGGCCTTCTACATTGACGCATGAAAGGGACGGCCATATTCAAATTATATTTTATAGATTGATAAAATCACAGAAACTTGTTTTTGCCATTGTTAACATTGCCCTCTCCTTCCTTTCTCATACCTGGCATACAAAGCAATTGAGGTGCCTAGTTACTAACTGTGAGACAATGGGGGGGGGGGGGTTATCTTACAAAGGCCCCAGATGCAAAATAAAATGGAGCTTTGTTGTTGCATTGGATTAAAAACCTGGCTTAAGGTGCAGAGTGCTTCACAAGAACGATACAAGGTAGCCCTGTTATTACCACTTGCCACAGGGCATTTGAACTATATTCCAGCAGTGCAGTATTCATGGGGGAAGTGCAGGTCTTTTTGGCCTTGCTGTCAAGAGCGCGGCAGACTGCAAATGTGCAGAAACCATGGTAGTTTGCATCTGTTTTATGCAACAACTTTCCAAGTGACTCTTATTTTGCTCTTATCTTTTACTCTTATTTTGATCCCCCATTCTGACATCCAAACCAAACAGCA
This sequence comes from Xenopus tropicalis, assembly GCF_000004195.4. Taxonomy (NCBI): domain Eukaryota; kingdom Metazoa; phylum Chordata; class Amphibia; order Anura; family Pipidae; genus Xenopus; species Xenopus tropicalis. The sequence goes on from NC_030679.2 coordinate 36,211,343, forward strand.
ACTTCATTGCAATACTAGAAAGCTGCAGAAAAAAAGGTTAATAATTAACAAAAAAAAAATACAAACTAAACATCCATTTCAAATGATGTAAGAATACCATTTTCACATCCAAAACGTCATTTTGGAGTTAACTAACCCCTTTAATGGGCCATATTTGATGTGTGGTTAGATAGAGGCCATGGAAGCACAGGCAGGACTGCGGCACTGGATTTTTCTTTATTTGACATTAGACTTTAGGCTACTGCCTTGCATACTCACACGATTCCTTGCCGAAATCATCTTCTTCTCTAATTTGTGGCAAAATGGCAACTTGTTTGTACGCAATTTTGTTTCTATGAGAAAAATAAAAGTAAACAAGTTTTTCTACAATCTTTGGAGGTATTTTTCATTTAACTACTCAGTTAGTATTTGAAATGAAAAGTGAGCTGGGGAGTTCCCCTCTGGTGCCCCTGTACAGTCATTTTACTGGCCTGTCTGGGTTAATTTACGACAACACTGCTGCCCCACATAGGAAATCCAGTATCTGTAACCTCTGGTTCCCAGGCTGTTGCTGAGCTTCAGGAACTGCCGCAAGTGCAGAACTACAGATAGCAGAGCCTAGTGATATAGATTTTAAAAAGTTCCAAATACCTTATAAGTAATAGGAAAAATTGAACAAGCCACTCCAACAAGTTAAAGGGGAACTCCACCCAAACAACTTAAAGGGGTAGTTCACATTTAATTTAACTTTTAATGTAATGTAGACATTGATATTCTGAGACAATTTGCAATTGATTGTCATTTTTTGTGTTTTTTCAGTTATTTAGTTTTCTGTTCAGCAGCTTCTCAGTTTGGGATTTCAGTAGCTATCAGTTTGCTAGGGTCTTGTTTGCCTTAGCAGCCAGGCAGTGGGTTAAATGAAAGACTGGAATATGAATAAGAGAGGGGCCAAATAGTGAGATCAGTAATAAAACGTAACAATATTAATACATTTGTCAGCACACAGAGCAATAGTTTTTGGCTGCCAGGGTCAGCAACCCCTATATGAAAGTTGGGAATGAAGACCAATTGCAAAGTTGCTAGGTATAGGACATACTAACATACTAAAAGTGAATGTGATGGTGAACCACCCCTTTAAGGTTTTTGAAAAGTAAACAATTTCAAGCAACTATGCAATATACATCAATTAAAAAAATGCAGCACCAATTTTATTGTATCAAACAAGGTTTTGTACGATATTTGGTGCATGTATCATCGGTTGACAAGGCGATTGATATCAGCAAAAGCCTTGGATATCAGTTGTCTCGTCGACTGGGCAAGTCTGAAAATTTTAATTGGACGTCTGCCCCCTGTTACATAGTTACATAGGGTTGAAAAAAGACCAGTGTCCATCAAGTTCAACCCATCCAAGTAAACCCAGCACACCTAACCCACACCTACCAATCTATACACTCACATACATAAACTATAAATACAACCACTAGTACTAATACAACCACTAGTACTGTTCTCCTGCTGATCTGACTAATTCTGCTGAATCTGACCGTAGTCGCCTGTCCTTAGCCTGCCTTCAGCCTGCCTTCAGCCTGTATCCTTGAACATTTTCTATGGGAAGCTGCAACAGGTCAGCTAAGCTAAGATTATCTCTTCCAGTCTCATACTTACAACCGTAAGTACATTAGATGGTTAAAAGTATGTGGGCACCTGTTATAATTTAACAGGTTTGACTATTTCAGCCAGATCTATTAATTACAGGGGCACAACATCAAGTATACAGCCATAGTCTTCTTAAACATATGCAGTAGATTAGATTGTAAGAATGCAATGACTTTAAACATGGCACTGTTATGGTATGGTACCTTTCCAACCAATCAGTTATTGTGTAATAGAAAATGGCTAGGAGCAAAATCATCTTAACCACAAAGCCGTCAGGCCCCACAAACTCCCAGAATGTAATTGTAAGGAATTACATAACTTTTTCAGATGTACTCCAAAACTGTATTATTTTACACAATATTATACATTGTACATTATTATGCATTGTTATAGGGGAAACTTTTATTCAAATTAGATTATGCCAATAATATTATAAGGAGTGCAATAGGCCTGCAGGGCCTAATGATGTTTTTCTCCTTGCTTGTTTGATGGTGCTTAGCATACACTGGTGCCCAAGACTCAAGTGCGCATTTTAAACCGGCAAGTTGTAAGTACCAGGCTTTACATTACACATACCACATGTGTAAGCACACCAGACCCACGTTCAGAAATAAATACATTTAAATGACATCCTCTCCCCCCAGTTGATGGACTTTCCCATCCTTCTGGCACAGCTGTTGTTAGAAACAGACAACCCTCTATGAACATTGGCAATGCTGTGACCCCTGCCTGCACTTTTATCATGAGACTGCAGTCTAAATTGGGAGCAGCCAGGGCCATACAAAAATAAGATTTTACATTGACTGTTAGCAGATGACAGTGCTTATTAATGATCTAAGTACACTCTAATTTTCCCTCTCTTTTTTCTTAGATATTTAACTATTTCTTGATATTAAGGGTTTTGTAAAAAAAAAAAAAAAGTATATATATATATATATATATACTATACTACTATATGGTATATTCTGTATTCTGCTATATATTCTGTGCAACATGGGTCAGTTATACAGACTTACACAATGACTTACATATACACACATAACCTGTGGCTAATGTGTTCACCAAAACATCAGATTATGATAAACAGAAGGAAATCAAATATTACCTCTATATCCTTTGTTCAAGGCTATTTATTATCAAAACACCTTATATTTACTCACGTGACCATTTACAGTCAGTCCTCTTACTGTAACAGTCCCTCCCTGGCTGAATTACCTGTCAGGCAATGAAGCTGCTGTAAAGTCATTATTCCTAGTACAAAGCTATATTGGCACATATTGTTGTATATCCCCTGAAGCCTAGACAAAGGTGACTTTGCACTGTATATACCCTGATTTAACTTGCCACAGGTCTAGCTATAAATAACATATTTTTTGTAACCAGCATGCTCAATATTTCCAAGTTGTTAAGTTAGAGATAGAAAATGTGGGACATGTCAGGGGTGCCAAGTGACGGGGTGCTGTCCCAGAGCTGTCTACCTGGCTCATGCTTCTTTGTGTCAGTTAGGAGCCCACCAAGGTGGTTGTAGTCATGGCCTGACCAGTGCATTGTTGTGCCCACATCTTGGCCACAGGGACACCTACTGTACAGCTAAACATCACTGTGGTGGGGCTTGTGTACTAAATGAGGGCTGCCCTAAGTTGAACTTTTTAATTTTCTTCTATTTATGTGATACCATGCACAATGAATTTATGCAACATGGCATTTAGATATGTAAACTTTTTGGGACAGATGAACTGCATCCATTTGTTGCAGTTCTAGCACTTGCATTGCCCCATCTGGATTCCTCTGCTGCCATTGTACCTGTTATATGACCTTACTGGCTTGTGTGAAATGCAAATTGCAGATGTCATAGACGCTGGAAGTGAGTGCAGCACTTGCCACATTGTGGACATTATATATAAAATGTTTTGTGCAGGCCTAGACTGGGATTCAAAATAGTATCTGCCATTTTTAGTACACAGACCCCCGGTTGAGTAAGTTATGAATATGCTCAATACGAGCCTGGAACAGCTAACAGCAGACGGTTTTGGATGCTTCAGTGAGAAACAGACTGAGAGAGAGAAAATCTGCAGAAGTATTGTGCATTATTTTACTGTCATCCTTTATCAGCAACCAGTACCGGTCTTAAGTCTGCCTCCCTGCGAGAAGTGACTGTCAATTAAATGCATTTGAGTTCACTGCAATTGTGTGAATATGCCTAACTCTTTCAGAAACAGCCCTACTCCTGTTAGTGAGAACAGGAAGGGGCTGCTAGCCACGGACAGCAACTTTACACACATATGAACACAAATTTGTCGCAATCAAACTGAATAATAATCATGGTATTTTGGCTAAAATTAATTATTCCTCCCAGAATTCCTCATTTCAGAAATGTCAAATTCAGCCAGTGAAGTGCTTGTCATTTTGTTTTTTTTTACTTTTTTTTACACAGCAGAACTATCAGGGCAATCATATTAATGTGACTCAGACACCATCAGGGAGTACTTAGAAACCTGAGGCATGTCTGTGTGGGTCTGTACTTTGTGCCAGGTTATGTGATGGTCTTGCCATGCACGCTAGTTGCACCTGCTTTCTGATTTGAACAAAGGCAAAACACTGAGAGCCTTTCTACATATGATGCAATGGAAAGCCTTGGCTCCTATAAGTAACATTGACAACACAGAATGTTGCAATGGACAGAATCAGTGGTGTAGCCAGGGGTGCCCCTGGCCTTAATGCTGCTTGAGTTCACAGACACAATGTACTCCTCCCCTCCATTTTTTTACCTTTCTTGTACATGGACCCTGGCATGGGTGGACTGGATTGAGAGCACAGGGAGTGCAATTGCAAGCTCTCAACACTAAAAATGTAAAATCTCTGCTTTAAAAGAAATTTTGCTTTGTAACTAGATTATATTTTCCATAAATATTTTGAAAATGTCATCAGTGAGCACCACCACTGGTCTCTCAATATTTTAGGCCTCCCAGAAGATTTTGGGTCTGCTGTCTCATGCAGCCACATATATTTGAACAGAAGTGAAAAATATATAATATATTAAGTATGCTATGACAAAAGTATAGGCCTAAAAATCTACATTTACAAGAACAATTGAAAGTGCCAAATGCACATAGAGATATTGCACAGGCATATATAGATAGATACACAACCTGCTGAAAATAATAAATAACATAAGAGGAAAATTATGGCGGCCTATATGGCTTCAGCCACATAGATTTTAGCAGTATGAGCTCCACAATTAATAAAACCCAATTCCATGATTACTGAAACTTATATAAGAAAGCTCTCATGGTGACACAGGCAACTGCATTTTGCACAGGCAGAAAATATGGTGCACACTCTTAGAACCAGGGAAACTCGACCCATCACTTTTGCCACATTTTTAAATAAATGAGTCATGGAGGTCTTGGGAGCTATTTGTGGGTTACACACTCTATTGTTGTGGTCTGCTGGTCACTAACTCAAGGTTCACAATTTGTCTGGCACCAACCCAAACATACCCACGGTTATTCCACATGCTAGTGTATAGTGTGCTAGTATTTGTATAGAATGCTTCACAGCATTTCATACATTCTACTTTTCCAGAGCACCAATCCGCTGAGGGGGACACTGGCTATACTTTTATTCACACCTACTGCATACATGGAGGCAGCACCTGTTATAGTTAGGAATGTGCTTTCTACTTGGCAGTTAAAAATTATTTCACAAAAAAAATATTGTAATATTTGAGGATCATTGGCCATGTTCCAGGCAAATTACTGGGGGATGCCTTACAAATTGGAACTCCAGTCATTTTCCCCTTTGTTCTCCTTCAAGGCAGTGGGTAATTCCAAGGATCCCGTGTGTTTCTGCTCCCTGAACATTGCACCTCTGCACACACAATTCATCAAAGCAGGCTTCAGCTTTTGTGAATAGCGTTTGCATGGGATTTTGCATTCTGCAATTGTGCTCAAAAAGAAGCCCAACCCTTGACAACCTAGACACAAGTCAAACAAGGACAGGAAGATAAATCATAATAAAACTGACTTCTGCTATATCCAGTGTATAAACTAATCACCCGCCAATTCTTTTATTCCATTGATCTTACTTACACCATTCATCTGGACTTTGATTGATGTTGGAAATACAATAACTGGGATTGTGTTTAAAATGATGTGATTCCAGGAAGAAATTATAACAAAGCTAATCGTTATTGCACTTGAGCAAGTTTAATAAGTATTAAAGTATGGCATTTATGGGAAAAATATGCTTGGCTGGTGCATTTTTTGGACACAAGGATTAAGCTACTAGAAACGCTGGGATTGGGCTGATACAAATGGGGGTAATTCTCAGTCTTTGGAAAAATGCAGGCCAACAAACAGCACCTCAGCTAGCATCCGCCTCCTAATTTGTATCCAGAAGCATTATGTCCGCTTGGTGCAGGCACGTGGCGGATATCAACTTGAAATGTGAACTCTCGCACTTTTTTGCTGATATCCACTGTGTCCACTGCCTGCACCCTGGCCAACACAATGCTTCAGGGTGCAGGCAAAGTAGGAGACTGATCCCAGTGCAGGGGCAGATTCTAAGTCTGCATTTTCCCGCAGGCAAAGTATCAGCCCTGTGTGGCATCAGCCTAAGAACTTGGTTCCTCAAGTGTTTCTACCTATTTCTCTCCTTAAGGCCAGAGTCACACAGAGTGGATCATCTGCTTTTCTTGCTCTGCATATCTGCAGCTGCACTCACGGCCATGCAGTGCATACTGCGTGCTATTTGACATTTACAAGTGAATTTTGGGAGGAAACACCATTTGCTTGTATTTTTCCATCTAATAATTTGCACTTGCTTTAGTAAATAAGCTTTAAAGTTACAGCCCCCTTCTAAAAAATTTAAAAAATCTATGAGATGCAATGGAATGTTTCTCTGTTCCTCATCACTCACTAACTTAATAACAGCTCTTACTGCTAAATAAATGAAAAAGCAGGGGAAAAAAATATATATGTGTAGGTGTGTGTGTGTATATATATATGTATGTGTATACATATGTGTGTGTATATATATGTGTGTGTGTATACATTTGTGTGTGTATATATATATATATATATATGTGTGTGTATACATATGTGTGTGTATATATATATATGTGTGTATACATATGTGTGTGTATATATATATATGTGTGTATACATGTGTGTGTATATATATGTGTGTGTGTATACATATATGTGTGTATACATGTGTGTGTATATATATGTGTGCGTGTATACATACAGTGGTGTGAAAAACTATTTGCCCCCTTCCTGATTTCTTATTCTTTTGCATGTTTGTCACACTTAAATGTTTCTGCTCATCAAAAACCATTAACTATTAGTCAAAGATAACATAATTGAACACAAAATGCAGTTTTTAAATGAAGGTTTACGTTATTAAGGGAGAAAAAAAACTCCAAATCTACATGGCCCTGTGTGAAAAAGTGATTGCCCCCCTTGTTAAAAAATAACTTAACTGTGGTTTATCAATTTCAATTTTCAATTTCAATATCAATTTCTGTAGTCACCCCCAGGCCTGATTACTGCCACACCTGTTTCAATCAAGAAATCACTTAAATAGGAGCTACCTGACACAGAGAAGTAGACCAAAAGCACCTCAAAAGCTAGACATCATGCCAAGATCCAAAGAAATTCGGGAACAAATGAGAACAAAAGTAATTGAGATCTATCAGTCTGGTAAAGGTTATAAAGCCATTTCTAAAGCTTTGGGACTCCAGCGAACCACAGTGAGAGCCATTATCCACAAATGGCAAAAACATGGAACAGTGGTGAACCTTCCCAGGAGTGGCCGGCCGACCAAAATTACCCCAAGAGCGCAGAGACAATTCATCCGAGAGGCCACAAAAGACCCCAGGACAACATCTAAAGAACTGCAGGCCTCACTTGCCTCAATTAAGGTCAGTGTTCACGACTCCACCATAAGAAAGAGACTGGGCAAAAACGGCCTGCATGGCAGATTCCCAAGGCGCAAACCACTTTTAAGCAAAAAGAACATTATGGCTCGTCTCAATTTTGCTAAAAAACATCTCAATGATTGCCAAGACTTTTGAGAAAATACCTTGTGGAACTTTTTGGAAGGTGCGTGTCCTGTTACATCTGGCGTAAAAGTAACACAGCATTTCAGAAAAAGAACATCATACCAACAGTAAAATATGGTGGTGGTAGTGTGTTGGTCTGGGGTTGTTTTGCTGCTTCAGGACCTGGAAGGCTTGCAGTGATAGATGGAACCATGAATTCTACTGTCTACCAAAAAATCCTGAAGGAGAATGTCCGGCCATCTGTTCGTCAACTCAAGCTGAAGCGATCTTGGGTGCTGCAGCAGGACAATGACCCAAAACACACCAGCAAATCCACCTCTGAATGGCTGAAGAAAAACAAAATGAAGACTTTGGAGTGGCCTAGTCAAAGTCCTGACCTGAATCCTATTGAGATGTTGTGGCATGACCTTAAAAAGGCGGTTCATGCTAGAAAACCCTCAAATAAAGCTGAATTACAACAATTCTGCAAAGATGAGTGGGCCAAAATTCCTCCAGAGCGCTGTAAAAGACTCATTGCAAGTTATCGCAAACGATTGATTGCAGTTATTGCTGCTAAGGGTGGCCCAACCAGTTATTAGGTTCAGGGGGCAATTACTTTTTCACACAGGGCCATGTAGGTTTGGATTTTTTTTCTCCCTAAATAATAAAAACCCTCATTTAAAAACTGCATTTTGTGTTCACTTGTGTTATCTTTGACTAATAGTTAAATGTGTTTGATGATCAGAAACATTTTGTGTGACAAACATGCAAAAGAATAAGAAATCAGGAAGGGGGCAAATAGTTTTTCACACCACTGTATGTGTGTGTATATATATATGTGTGTGTATACATATGTGTGTGTATATATATATATATTCCATGCAACTATAAATAGTAAAACATATATGTATATTAATTCCTATAAAGTACTCCTACAGGTTGCAAACACCACCTGCTCACACTTCCCACAGATATTTACAGTGAGTAGTGAAGGTGTGAGCTGCTGCTGCCGCTGTTTTTACTCAGGGAAACACAAGGTGCAGCATTACTGCAACTCCCATCCCATTCCTTGCAATGCACAGGCCAGTAATTAGCTGGGATATCAGTTTCAGGCTCGGACTTCCCCCTTCTTTTTTTTTTTTTTTTTCTCTCTCCGCACTACTGTACAACAGCCTGATTTCCCCGAAATGATGCCGAGCTGCTAGCCCAGCCCCTACCAATAGCGGCGCAGCAAAACACATGGAGTGGGCGGGCCGAACAAACTAATACCTGGGGTTCCCCGCTATACATAATAAAGTCACTCAGGCTCTCTCAGGGAAACATCTCTCCAGGAATCGCTCGTTTAGGAGATATTTCTAATTCACGTCGCCCCTTTTCTCTCTGGATTACAAATTCCTGCTAGAAAGGTAAACTTCATCGTTTCATTTGCTTCTGCAGAACAAAAAAAGGACCTTTAAATGCACGAAACATGATAGAATCTGATGCTGGAGGCTGGTGATGTTCGGGGTGATGATCGCCTGGCATATTATGTGCAATGCATTGGGATTTGCCTCTGCTCTGGCACTGACGGGTATAGCTAATGATAGAAGATGGGGGTCAGGCTGAGGGTATAGCTAATGATAAAAGATCAGGATTAGGCTGAGGGAATAGCTAATGATAAAAGATCAGGATTAGGCTAAGTTAGATAGTTAGACAGCAGATCAGCAGCCAGTAGATGTTGCTGTGTGTGCAGTGGGCACTTTATCATGCTGTTATGTATTCCTTATTGCTTCTGTATCCAATGAAGGAGGAAGTTGGAATTAAAAAGCAGCAAGGCATAGGAGAATGGAAGACAAGGCTGACCCCTTGGTATAGATAGGGCAAAAAAATACATTTTTAGTATGGAGTGTGGGAAAGTTTGCACTGTATGATGAGACTGCATATAAATGTTTCCTGTGACTCTGTGCTGATCCTTCTGCAACTTGTGACTCTCCAGCTATTGCTGAACTCCTGTCCTGTGATGCTGGCAGAGGCACAGACTGCATATCTCTGCATGCAAACAGGAGTTAAATTCAGTATCTAAAGAGTAAAAATGCAGCTCAGTCTGTGTGTCGTGACTGCTCGTTTCCCAAAGAGGTTCTGCATCAGCTGTGAGCTGTGGGTCACTCTTCCTTGCACTGTAGAAGTGCTGTCTTTAATGTGCATGCGGGGAGGTTTAACTGTTTGTGGTCTGGGTGTTTGTGGTGCAGAAGTTCATTTGTTTCTTTACAGCAAAATGTTATTTTTTTTTTTTTGGTAGCAGCAGAGATCAGGGCGGTCCGTTTTATGCTGGCGGTAAAAACACAGAGGAAAAAAAACACAGCAGCCAGTTAGGTTGCGTTTCAGAGGATGTAAGCCAGTGCTTGGGGGCGTAACTATCCCTGCTATCTTCTTGTGGCTTCAAGCAGCACAACCCAGCTCTGTGAAGCTCCACATGTTGCTTTTGGCAGCAGCTTTCAGCATTGTGTTGTGCAAGATGGCAGTATTCCCACTTATATTCTCAAAGCTTGTAGTTTTGTCTTAGATTCAAAGGGAAACATTTAGGTGGCACTGGCATGTAATACAGTCTTTATATTTCATTGCACTGATTAAGCCAGTAGTAATAGTAGTATAGGAATAGGAGTTGTAATTCCAAATATATATATGAAAAAGTGCAAAAAAATGAAAAGAAATTGGTGTCTTGGCTGGATGAGAACATTATAATAAAATACACATTGGGAGTTTTATTTGCTTTGATGGAAATTTAATTTTATTATGCAGTATTTTATATGTGAGTTTAGCACTCCGTTTGGTTTTGCCAGTTCACAGGCAACTTTTGGCAACTGTTGTAGAACCATATTTCATAGTTGAAAACTTCAAGGAAGAGATCTGTGATGAATAGTAATAAAGTAATTTTACTGGTGTCATCCCAGGGCAGTTTGGAAATAACATACAAAGCATGAAGATTTCAAAAAAAGAATGGAATTCCCCACTGACAGCGAAAAATGACCTTGTGTGTTTTTCTTTTGCAGAAATAATGCCCGTTACACGTTTACGGATGAGGCCATGGCTAGAGGAGCAAATAAACTCCAACAAAATCCCTGGACTTTCATGGATCAACAAGGTAAGGGCATGTATACATGAACTTTCCCTTTAGAGCAGTGGCATACAACACATGTATAAGCCTGGAACTTCTATATTATGTTTGTCAGTTAACGCTGTGATGCGCTTGTTTATAAAAGGATAGCTCCTGTTTTAGTGCTACTGTCACTTTAATGTTAACAACCTTACATCTACATCTTTGTTAGTAAAAACAATTGCAGTTATGGAGTATATTTAGCAAAGAAGAAAAAGAAAATTCTGCAAGGTTTCTCCCTACTAAAATAACTGAAGCATTTAGAGAATTCTGTGGGCGTGGGAAGTGATTTAGGACATTTGGGAAGGATTTTCTGTTTGCTTTGTGATAAATGGCAGATTTAGGGTTAGAGAGATGTAGTTCTGCATAATAAACATTGCAAATATACTTATGGTTAACAACGTTTTCTATCTCTTTTAATCAATCTGCCTTGTGAATAACATTGCCATTATGTAAAATACTGGCCAGATGGCAACCCTGTACGCATGAGAATATATTTTATATAGTGGTTTGGCTATCAAAGCAACTTGTTTATAAACATCAGTGCTCCTTGGAGGAGGATAATAAGCAGATCTTCTCTTCTGCAGGAAGAAATGATATTTGAGATCCCTTGGAAACACGCTGCTAGACATGGATGGGACATCAATAAAGATGCGTGCCTTTTCCGTAGCTGGGCTGTCCATACAGGTACGGCTAAAAGGGTGGGTGGAAGTGCCTGCATATTATAAAGTCTCTAGGGGATGTATAAAGCTAATGTCCTGAAGCACAGTTTAGCTTAGATTCTTAAAGGAACTGGTAATATAACTGCAATATGTAGCCTTTCCTAGCCTGATTCTAGTTGTATTAGTTTAATGCCAAGTTGCTGCCCATGAACCTATGGTTAACAATTACATCATTAACAAGGCAGCCAATATGTCTCTCAGCAGATAATACAAGATGATACTTTTCTCTCATTTGCTTCTATCCCCAATATCCTACATTATGCCAAAAAGTTGCGTTAGCAACACAAAAGTTTGTTTTGGTCTTGGTTTATTCTCTGAAAATATTTTCTTTCTCAAATCTGCAGGACGTATTAAGTCTGGTGAGAAGGAGACAGACCCTAAGACTTGGAAGGCCAATTTCCGCTGTGCAATGAACTCCCTGCCAGATATAAAAGAAGTAAAAGACAAAAGCATATACAAAGGTTCCAGTGCAGTCCGAGTGTATAAAATGCTCCCGCCTCAAATAAAGGCCGAGAAGAAAGGTAAATGCTTATTATGAGCCATATGTCACCATGCATCAGAAGCCATTATGATTTCAGGTGCACACATATCTTACATTACAGAGCCTGAAAATTAATATTTTTAATAAGATGTATAAAAGTAATGTCCTACCTCTTTTTGCTTTTGGGTTTGCTGAAAATTGTAGTTCAGTGCTGGAATGACCCTGGATATTTTATTTCATTCACAGAACGCAGATCCAAGGCAAAAGACTCCAAAAGCAAAGCCAAGAAAAAGGTACAGTTATTTCTGGAAATAGCAAACCAATGCTTTGTCAGAAATGGCTATAGGCATATATATATATAGCAGCTACTTGTGGCTTACGTGTGTCTGTTTCTTATGTTGTTGCAGACTGAGGAAGATGAGGAATCTGTGAAAACTAGCCCTTTGCCTGCAGACCACAGCTACACCTCTAATGTGTATACAGACCAAGAAGACATGGATTCTGTGGATGCGGCTGTAATGAGTACGTTTATACTTTATTGCATAAAATAAGTACAATTATTAGGTCATATATGAAGCGAATATGGGTGGATTTCGCTGGAGCCAGCTTACCTCACTTTCAGCATGTCAGAATAAGTATATACTTCTATTTAGGGCTCATGTACAAGCACAAGTCTTTGCTTTCCTTTTCTTATTTGTAGCAGCCTGTTGATAAATACCTGTTGATTGTTTGCTATGGCCAACTCAATTTGTACAAATTAGCCCCTATGTTTGTAAATCAGACCCTTGCGGTTCTAAATCATAGACTTAAACCAGCTACCAAGTAGCTATGGCATCTAGTATTTTACCCTTGGGCCCCAGGTTTTTAGGAACTCTTCCCCTTTGGCACTTACAGATTTGTATCTGGCTCATATTTCATTGCCTGGCTTCTAAAGGCTTCTAAACAGTGAACCTAGTGCAATATATATTCAGCTACTCTACCATAAAAAAATAAGTAATATATATATAATATGTGTGTGTAAAATATTTTGTGCTCACATGCAGAAGTGCTAATGTAAATGTTCTCCACAGGTATCAATGAAAGTGTCTCTGGCAACTTAGATTGGGACAGTCAACTTCAAATGCCATTGCCTGACAGCACAAATGACCTCTACCCTTTCCAGGTGTCACCCTTAAATTCATCTTCAGAAGGTAATTTGTGTGCCTGCTATGTCATATACAATATACAATTTTTATGAATGTCATAGGAATTAATGCCCTTGCCACTAGGCCTAGGAATTGAGGGCAGAAGCAGAAACAGGACCAGTTTTATTACACTGAAAATATAGCAGATCCAGTGAACCTCCATTACTATTTCATTTTAATGTGATTGTGCCATAAAAACCTAACCCCCAAGGCTGATAATGCATCTAAGGCTATTATAGATATTAGATGGAAATGGTCTGAAGCTGAATTAAATGTTTAGAGTATAAACACATTAAAGGAGAACTAAACCCTAAGAATAAATGTGGCCAGAAACGCCATATTTTATGTACTCAACTTATTGGACCAGCCTAAAGGTTCAGCATCTCTATAGAAGTAATGACCCAGTGCTTTAAAGTTGTCACAGAGGGTCACCATACTGGATTCTGTTAGAAGCATCTGCTCACATGCTCAGTGTGCTCTAAGCAACTGGGCTGCACTGGTTTCAGAGCTGCCATGCAGTAATAATTTTTTTATTTGCTAATAAGCCTTATATTTTGACCCTTATATTGTATATATACAAAATATACAAAATATTGTGAGTTGCCCCTAAGCTTAGTAACTAACAACAGCACAGAGCATATGCAGTGAATCAGCAGAAAATAAGATGGGGAGCTAGTTGGGGCATCTTTGGAAGCACAGATCTTCCCTGCTAAAGGGTTGTGGGGGCCTTGGGCTGGTACAAATCCCCAAAACATATTGTACAACATTTCTAGCTTGCTTCTAAGCTTTAGTTCTCTTTCAAGAAGATATGGGATATGACTAACCAACATGGAAAAAGGAAAACTACAGCCCCAAACACTGGAGGTCTCTATAAAAATATATTGCATAAAACAGTGACAGAGTTGCATTATTTGCATTATTTCCAGCACAAAATGGTGGCTTAAGGGAAAACATGCAAAAGAGCAATATTTACTGATATATATTGCAGTTTGGTAAGATTCTTTAATAGGCCACTAAATATGATATAAACTATCTGTTGGTTACGTATTCATTGTGGGGGTATAGTTTTCCATTAAATTCCAAGTGTTTATGCGAAAGCACAAAGGCTCACTTTGCAGAACAAGCTATGCTCATATGTTTTGCTGAACCTACATTATTAGAATACAAATATCCTCTAAATACCACTAATGCTACAAGTTATTTATTTCATTTTTTTTATTTACTTGCAGAGGAAGATGAATGTATGACCCTTACAGAGGACTTTCTAAAAGTAAGTAGCTTTCTTACATTTTTTGCTTGGCTAATGCTATATAGATAACTGTAATGATTCTACAGTATGCTAAGACATAATGTTTATCATCCATATTCCATCCTCTATTCCAGTTGTTAGAGCCAAGCACAGAATGGCAGCAGACAAGCATTGATGGCAAAGGGTTTTTCACCAATGAATCTGGCCTGCAGACCTCCTGCCTTACTGAAATAAGCTCTGCATTCGATGGCACGTTATCGGGTTCGTATATTTTTCTATGTTAATTTTCCTTGTTAAGAAAAAGTCGAATCTGTGTGCCATAAAAATGTAATAAAGAATCCCAGCACACTAAAATCCACCTATTTTACTGATATGTACAGAGACTGGCTGCACCCCTGAAAGTGCGTAACTTCTGTAAATGTTTAATAAAACACATGGCAGTAGGTGATTTCTAATAATTATCCTTATTAATTTACTAATATATGTCTGCCACTCTGTTGCATGGACAAAGTAACTATCACATGTGAAAGGTGGTGGAATCCATAAATAACTACCATTTAGGTCTAATGTGATGCTGAAGTCATTTTATTCGAGGGACAGCCTGATAGTCTAGAACAGTTCATACAAATTACTACATGTAGGCATTTTCTTATACATTGCAATTGAGGGCCACATTATATTAAATGGATGGTGTCATACAGTGAAGTCTATGGACGCCTCCATTTGGACAGCCCTGGTCTAGAAACATACATAAGCCAGCTTGATCACTAAAGGCTAGATCCTAGAATGTCCTATTCCTTCCTAACAACTTTGCAATTGGTCTCCATTATTTATTTATTTTTTAATTATTTGCCTTCTGCCTCTTTCCAGCTTTTAAATGGGGGTCACTGACATTAATTGTCAGTCAAAAAAACTGTTGCTCTACATGGGCACAATTTATTGTGTTGTTACTTTTTATTATTTAGCTTCCTATTAATCTAAATAATACCCTAGCAACCAGAAAGCTGTTAAAATATCACACTGGGGAGCTGCTAAACAAAGCTAAATCACTTAAAAACCACAAAAATAAAAAATGGAGACCAACTGCAAATTGTCTCAGGAGATCAATGTCTACATCATCCTGCAAGTTAATGTAAAGGTGAACTACCTCTTTAACACAGTCTACCTCTGTTATGTATTATTTGAGTATATTCATTAAACTTAATTTCATCCTTTTATTTTAGGCGAAATACAAGTCAGATTCTCCACAGACATGATCAACTGGCCAGAGTCAAGCTTTTCCTCCAGGGCTACTGGGGTAGCTATCTCTACATTCTGAACTTTACCTCCTACCATTCCAAAGCACTTATCATGGAGAACTGACTGGCAGAAGTCCAGTTCTGGGGGAACAGGCAGGACATTATTTGGTCACTACTGCTGGGTTGGCCATTACCGACTGTGAAAAGGAGGACAAGTCATATGTGGACGTCTGATTTGTTACTTTTTTACTCAACACTGAAGCGGAATATATAGCACTACATTGTATATGTGAAAGTCAGCCTGTTCCTACCCTCTGTGACTCATACACTGATAGAACCTATTAGCAATACTGCAATATTTTGTGCACTTAATTTGAAACTTTGCATTGGTGTAATGTAAATATATTGATTGTTAGTGGTTTAACATTAGTTCTGCATTCAGCCGTTGCTGACAACTCAAATGCAAATATTCAGGGTTGTTTTGTACTGTAGAAGGAGCACCGCTAAATACGAAACTAAACTCATCTATGCTGGTTATAACATGCAAATACTTTAACAGGTATTGCTGAGCTGCATTTCCAGCATCAAACTGGCCATACAGGGGCTGATATAGTCTCCTGCATCTCTGGATAGGTCTGCGCAGGCACTTAATGTGATCCAGTCATAGGCCCAGGGGCCAGATAATTGGATTAGACCGATTTGGCCCACCACCATAGTGGAAAAAGTGTGCAAATATCAGCAAACAAGCAGCTTTTTAGGTGGTATGGCCTGCTGTTTACTTGTAAATGATTACATTTTGGGCAGCTATCATTCTTCACTTAACGTGTAATAGGATAACAACAAATAATTTCAGTATTTCTAAAATAAGGTTCTATGCAGAAGTTTTACCATAAATATGCTGTTACTTCATTGTGAGGTATTTGTAAATAGTATATTTGTATAAAAATGTTTAAATAAATTCTGTTTATATATGTGCTTTTGTATATGTATGTTTATTTATTGTGGCACAATGTAGTTGGTGTGTTTGCCATCTATTATAGTCAGTGGGGGTTGATCAAAGGTATGGAAAGACTATTGCCTGGGTAATCATGATTGTAATATGGTTAGCCAAGTAATAACTACCCTCTTGGTGAGTTTTATCACAGGGTGCAACCAATGCACCTTTAGTGAATTCCTTGTGTGAAAATTGAGATGTTCTGTTTGAGGTGTAAACTTTCTCATAAGCAAATGTTTACATCTTAAAAACATATACAAGTAGCAATTCAACAATGGGGACTGTGTTGCCTATTTGCACTGTAAAAATGTGGGATTTGCTCTGACAGTTCAAGTTGTAGCAAGAATGGAAACATTTGTGCATGGCAACATTAAGGTGATTAAATATATTTTACTATTGATATCAGCAGCAGAGTAGCAGTAGAAGCCTAAAAGCTTTACCCGTGTCTTACTGAGAGTATTGGACTGGATAACTGACATAAGTGGCAGGGCAGAACTTTTGATATGAAGTATAACAAAAGTGGCATAAAGTTGATTCCTTTGTTGGCTTACTAAGGAGGTCACAGCAAGCTTCCAAACCATTTCAGTTAGTAACAGCTTTGAAGAAGGAACTGAAATATTCTGAAAGCTTGTTGTGAATATCATCCAATTTTTTAATACACCAATTTTGTTATGCTTCATAGCAAAAGTTCTAACCTATAACCTTTTTTTACTGGCTAACACTTTACCTGAAACAACATAAGTCACATGACTCTTTATTAACAATAAGGAGGACATCAGGCCATAGTAGTCCTCCTACAGAGAATGCCAGTCCAAGCTTTTGCTATGAGGCTACTAATCGGTAAAAACAATTGTATAAGGATTTTTTATATATATATATATATATATATATATAATAGAAAGAGTGCCGCACACATAGGGACTTGATACAAAAGAAAAAGTGGTTTTATTGAAAAAATTCCAACGTTTCGAGCACAATCTGTGCTCTTCCTCAGGGACAAACCAACAGACCATATCCCAACACCCACAGTAAATATATATATATATATATATATATATATATATATATATATATACACAGTATACACACAAGAGCCAAGAATATCTTGTAAATTATATCCTTTTAAACAGAGTTTAGTGATGTCACTGGTTATAATCAGTGCTTAGTGATGTCATTTCTGTCACTTGACTCACTGAAACCTGTGTATTATAATAAATAATGTACCTCCCTTGTAAAATATGAGGATATTAGAAGTCACCTCGAAGTCCAATGACCTGTATAAAAGTATGAGGCTGAAGGCAGACCATCTCCCATAGTTGCCATTTTAATCAAATAATTTAAATGATTTCCTTTTCTCTGTAATAATAAAACTATTCCTTATTGAACTGAAATCCTATTTAAATTAAACTGAAAGGTATGGAGATCTATTATCTTGTATTCATGGTAGATAGCAGCGTCAGACTTGGATTAAAGGGGCCCACCAGGGCTGTCACTTCAGGGGCTTCCTACCACAGTTGTAAGCTCCTAAATGAGGCATACCCAGCAGTGCAACCCCACCCCAGCATGTACATTTAATTTCTCGACTTGATTGGGTGGGGTGTTTAGAGGGAGTGCTTGCAGTTTCTAGGAACCAGTCTGTAACGGTGGGGCCCATCAGGTTTTTTCACAGTGTACCGCCAGCTCAGTTTGACTAGTATGTATGTATGTATGTATATGTATGTATATGTTTATTTATAAAGCGCTACTTATGTACGCAGCACTGTACAGATTAGTAGATGATATATAGATGATTGGTTGATTGATTGATAAATAGATAGATGATAGATAATAGATGGATAGATAGAGAGAAATAGAAAGATAGACAGATCTTGTAGGATCGTCCATCCTTGCTGTATGCAGTACGGGAATTCTACATGTTGCCAGTTGCAATAAACAAAACTAATTCAGAAAGGAATCTTGTCTTCCTCCACATGTAATGTATGTATGTATATCTTTATTTATAAAGCGCTACTTATGTATGCAGTGCTGTACATTAGAATACATTAATACAAACAGGGTTTTATTAAGATAATAATAGATAAATACAAAGTATAACAATAAATATGAATAAACACAAGTACAGTTGCTATAAGTTAACTGGAGGTCCCTGCCCCGGAAAGCTTACAATCTAGATGATGGAGTTTATAATCTAAAGGAACCAAGTCTCTCAGCTTTAGGGTGTGGCTGGAGGCTGGAAGAGTACAACATTAGGAGACTGCTGTCCCCTGTAGAATAAATGAAACACTGAAATTAAGCTCTCTTTTCCTGTGTGTACGGGTAGCGCTGTACCCCCCCCCCCCCCCCGCCCTTCATCCCTCAGGCTGAGAAAGGGACACTGCAATAGCTGCTGTGCATGTTGCACCCAGTAACTGCTGTTATTTTCGGAGCCCAGTATTCACCTTTTAAACTTCCTGTGTTGTTGAGCCGAGTGTGTGCCAGTGTATCGTTCCTGCACAGGCCCCTCCCACAGGAAAAACACAAATATTGCACTAAATCAAATACATTCCTCCGCAAGCAGGGCCCTTACATATTTAACCCCAGGGGGAAAAGAGCTTTTACAGACTTCAGGGCTTAACAAGTACAAGAGCAAAGAGATTTGCACAATTAGGTATTTCTTTACCCAGGTAGGCAACTTTGTTTTTCAGAATTCCAGCATATTTGCCCTCACTCCATTCTGGCACAATATATTGCAGCCATTACACCCTTTATTCCTGCACTTACTGCTTGATACGGGCAGGTGTTACATACAGGGCTTCCAAACTGGTGCAGGGCATTAGTGTAAACTAGAAAGGCAAGCTTGAGAACAAACTTCATGTTGGTTTGAAAAACATGAAGTCACTGAATGAAATCTGGCTGTTGCTGGCTCCACCCACTTTTTCTAACCTTGGACAACAGGGGGGCCCTAGTTTTAATAGTGTCAGCAATTAAAATGGCAGCAATTTAAATTTCTCCACTGAGTCAATGAGTGACATCTGTTGGTGGTTGCACCCACATTTTCTAACCTGGAACTGCAGTTACCCAGTGACTAATTTCAAAGTTTAGGGACCCTAGAATTAATAGTTAAAGGAGAAGGAAAGGCTAGTAAAGAGTTAATCTCAAAATGCAGGCATACCTTCAGTTGTCTCAATAGTGCCCTTAAGTCTCCCCATATTTCTCCCATTCAGAAGATCTGAAGCCAAACAGTTTGAAAAAACGCTGAGCTGGGTAGAGAAGATTCCCATAATGCAACGCTCCTTCCCAGACTTGGTGACTTGGGACTGTAGGTGGCGCATGCGCACCCCCCTCTAGCGTCCAGTTGCCATGGCGTGTATGCAGCGGCACAGAAGTGGCAGCGGCACAGAAGAACAGACAGCCGGCAAGCAGGTGCTGGTAGGGGGAGAGGCAAGGTGGGGAGAGGCAGGGGGGGAGAGGCAGGGGGGGAGAGGCAAGCGGCGAGCGGGTGGTGTGTGGCAGCGGCAAGCAGGTGCTGGTGAGGGGAGAGGCAAAGGGGGACAAAATGGCGGCGCCATTCACTGAAACAAGTATGTAGAATGTAGCAGGTGTATCTCTGTAAATCTTTCATTAGGCAAGCCAGAATTATAGAATTTTTACACAGCAATAGTAGTACTATTTAATAGTGTGCTTCATAGATTTTGACTTTCCTGGCAGCAGTTTAAATTTAAATCAATAAAAGTCAATAGGTGAGTTGTGATTGGTGGTTGGTGGGTGTGCCCACTTTTTTAACATTGAGTTGAAATCACCCAGTGACAAACTGTGCAAAGTTTGGGCATCCTGGCATAAATAGTGTGAGAATGACAATATTTTATATTTAAGTCAATGAAATTCAATAGATGAAATTTGATTGGCTGTTAGTTGCCCAAGCCACTTTTCCGATTTTTGAATTGCAGTCCCCCAGTGACCAACTCTGGACAGTTTGGGGACTCAAAAACGTAAAAGTTGTGGGACTGACAGCATTTTACACTTCACTATTGAAAGTAAATAGTTGGCTGTTGGTCGTGCCACCCACTATTTCTAACTTTGAACCGCAAAAACCCAATGACTTACTTTTCAAAGTTTAACAAAATTAGAATTAATAGTTAAATAATCAGTAAAAATACAAACCAATGAAATTTAATGTGTCGAAACGGATTGGCTATTGGTGGCTTTGCCCACTTTTCCTAACCTTTAACATTTAACCTTAGTCCCCCAGTGACCAGCTGTGAAAAGTTTGGGGACACTGGCATTAAATGTGTGAGAATGGCAGCAGTTAAAATTTGATTGGCTGTCCATAGCTCTGGCCCCTATTGGACATCCAACAAATATCATATTTGGGGTGTTCGGAGCGAAGAAGTGTGAAAAGTCTGGGTGTTGTACCCCTAAAACTGGAGGAGGAGTAGCATTTAGAAAATGGGGGGGGGGGGGCGCTAAGAAAAAGAAGAATAAGAAGCGGAAGAATAAGCTGAAGAGGAAGAACAGTATGTTGGGGGTTTTCAAACCAACATAATTAGAGCAAGTAAGAGCAAGAACTTTCTTTATCATATTTTAATTAGTACCTACCAATTTTTAAATGGATTTCAGGGTGGTAATTGATTTACTGACAGGTCCACGCTGATAGGCGTATCCAGCATGTGCTTTGCCAAAACATAATGGTGCATGTGGGTGTTGTAGTTCAGGAGCACTGCAAATGCCACACTATAGAGATCTTGCAGGCAGTGACACATCATAGTAAGTTATGTATGTATTTTTAAATGTTATTAATGCATAAAATATGATGTAATCTGGGCTTTGTTGATATTATTCCCAGGCTGGCAGAGGATGTGTAGTTGGGTGCTTTTTACCTAGCTGAAAAGAGCTCTATGTGCCATCAGCTTAAGGGTATAGGGATGCCCTGGTACGTCTTTCCACCCCCACTTAAGCTGGCCATACATGCACCGATGATATTGTACGAAACCTCATTTCATACCGACCGATATCGCAAAAGGCTGCGGATAAAAGATTTTGATCAGGTGCTGTTGAAGGCGCCCAAGCAAAACCTATGTTAAGGGCTGAATCGGCAAAAGGAGGTTGAAATCCTTTTGTTTCTACCTCCATATCTGACGATTCAGCCCTGAACGTCAGTGGAGAGTGGGAACAATCTTTCATGCGAGCATCGAAATTGCTACGTGTATAGCCACCTTTACTTTCTGGGTTCCTCTGGCACTATCCTACTAAAAAAATCAATTTGCATTCGGGCTTTACTGGCCTTTGAAATAAATTCTGGTATCAGTTTTATCAGATGTGGGAGACCCTGCTCAATCAAGTTCAAATGTGTAAATCAAATTCAGAATTTTGCCTGGTTCCTAAAACCGAGAAACATATGTACCATGCTCTGCTTTGCTTTAAATTGAATAGCTGTTTATAAAGTACAAGGCAAGGCTAGTTTACTGATTTCAATTTGATTGGCAAAAGTCTAGCAAATTTGTATAAAATGTATTGGTAAGTAAAATTCAAACTGCACCTTAGGCTTAAGACACTTTCTATACCAGTTTCCTAGATCTGTCACCCAAATTGTGGGCCGAGCCGCACAACGCTAGAACACATCCTAACCGTCTTATCAATCTAGCCTCCATTTGCAGCAAGAAATTTTGCCTGTCATTACCTGCTGAAGTTGGAAAGTAGTAGTAGTACAGGTATGGGATTGCCTATCAAAAAACTGGATATCCAGAAAGATTGAAATGACGATAAGCCAATGTCCTATAAAGCCCATTTTATGCAAATAATTCATTTTTAAAATAATTTTCTTTTTCTCTGAAATAATAAAACAGAACCGGTTACTTGATAGTAACTAAGCTGCATGGATCCATATTGGTGGCAAAACAATCCTATTGGGTTTATTTAATGGTTAAATGATTTTCAGGAGACTTAAGGCATGGTAATTAAAATCTCATACCTGTAATGAGTTATTACTCTGTGCTTCAAAATGGGGGAAGGTTCCATTGGGGATATAACCTGGCAGACCATTCATACCCTGCGGATGCCCTGTTTGAGAGAAAACATCAGATTAGTGTTATGGGCTACTAAACCTGCAGCAAACATTAATAGTGTAATACCTAGCATAATATTTGTGCCATGTTATATTGTTATTACATTACACTTAAGTCAGTGTTTTTTTAATTAGGGATTGTGGCCCAAACATGGGTCTCCATTATTCTCTTTGATACAGGGACATGTCTTAATATAGTTCCCAGAGGGCCCAGTGCCATGGAGGGGTTATATAGTGGGGCATTCCAGGGCATGGCTGGGGTTGGTTAGCAGCGGAAGAGGAAGAATTCCTTTCTTGGGCAACAGGGAGATAACCACACTAAAGGCAGGTGTCACTATTACTTTTCATAACATTGTTTTATTCATGCATTGGCTAAATATTTATTATTTATAAAACAATTTTTAATGTCCTGGTAAAGTCAAGTTTTTTATTGAAAATATTCCAGCAATGTTGGAATGACTTAAAACGTATTTCCATACTTTAGACTGCCCATTTGGTATTTATGAGCTGCAATGTACAGTAAACCATACCTAATGCTTGGTCAGGTAACTAAATACTAATTTAATAGTCTAGCCCCCAGGCCCCACTGATGGTAAGTTATGGAACAGTAAGAAGATCCTGAAGAGACACAGAATAGTGTTTGTTTATGGGAAATGGTATCCCCCATTTTGGATCTTTTTGGATAAAAGCATTTTGACCACCGTGATGTCTATTAAAAAAGGAGAGGAGTCTTCTACGACAGCAAGTGCAGTGTGCAAATTATTTTTACCCACAATGCAGCATTTCCCCCATGATTTCAGCTTAATTGCAAATGCAACAGGGAGTTACCAATGCATTATAAAGCACTTGTACAATTGCAAAGAAAATTTCTGTTGTCAGGATTACATCATTTTCAGCACCTGCCATCAAAATGACAGAAGTATAAGGAGTGGCTTTGGATGTAAGCATCTTAAATGAATAATATTTTTCCAAGCAATGACTGCAGGGAAATTAGCAACCTCCCAGCTGCCCACGGGGTTGTAAATGGCCACTTAGCTGTGTATGGATAATGTGCTTGTAAAACATGCAAAATCAATGCACTGTTCCTGTAAAACTGCAATGCGCTCTCTTTGTAACTTCCCCTTTATATAGCAATTGCCACATTAATTCCCCTGAACAATGTGCATTGAATCAAATCAGTTAAATTAAATGCAACTGTTTATAGGCTATTCTGGTCTATTTAGAGAGTGCCTGGTAAATCTACTACAAATCTATAATAAAGTTAAAAATAAATATGACATGTAGCAAGTCATGAGGTCTTTAGCAGCAAAATGTATCTGAATTCTTGCCAAACTTGACTTTACTGTGAACTTGTCTTGAAACAGTAACAACAGACTGACAGATTGTACGTCAATAACCTGTGCTTTACAATGGCTTCCAACACATGTAACAGCCTTTTATAACTAATAAAACTCTGTGGCCAACTGTATTTAAGTTTTTATAAACTTTTTTCTGTATCTAAAGTCCTGCAATCAGCAGGGAGTTCTCTAAACCAGGGATAATTTTCCCCAAAATATCAATTCACATGCTTAATCCCAAGCCTTAACCACTCATCAAATATATTGGTACCAGATTAGCATATATTGCAAATTTTCTTTTTTTTTTAATCTAAAAACAGAGTTGTTGTTTAACAACAGCCAGAAGTCTGCAGCATGTGCATCTCAGATGTTATGGTGTATTTTTATTTCTAAATTACACTGTTTATATAGCAAATAATTCTCTCTCTCATTTAAAACGCTGATTAAACCAACAAATATATTTTTTATAACTGTATTATTGTTGTTTAGGCAGCCATCCCAGTGGATTGTGCCTAATGCTGAGCTTTCAGAAGGAGCCAGTGCTACACATTAGAACTATTTTCAGATAACCTATTGTTTCTCCTACTCCCATGTAACTGGAGGAGTCCCAAGCTGGACTTGGATTTCTTACTATTGAGTGCTATTCTGATATCTACTGGGAGCTGCTATCATGCTCCCTTCCCATTGTTCTGCTGATCGCTGCTGGGAAGGGGTTGATATCACTTCAAATTGCAGCTCAGCAGTAAACTGTGACTAAAGAAACACAAGGCCGTGGCACCCTGGGAAATGAAGAATACATCTAGCCCAATGTGACATTTCAAAATTAAATATAAAAAAATCTGTTTGCACTTTCTAAAAAATGGATTTCAATTTCTGCCTGAAAAGCTCCGTTAACTGATGCGTTTTGAAAAAAAAAATGTTTTCCAATGACAGTATTCTTTCAAATGATTTTTTAGTGGACTTAGGGGCAGATTTATCAACATTCGGATTTTCATGGTTTTAGAGTTTTTTTAAAACTATGACTAAACTCATTTCCACAATAGTCATTGATTAAGAGTTTCAAACTGAAAAAGCTCAAAAAAAATGGGTGGACAAAACATGTAAACCATAAAGCAAAGAAATATCCCAAAATTATAAAGTGTAAAAATTCTGTAACTCCTCTGCATCTCACGCTTTATTTCTTCAAAAAGAAATGTTTGCTACAAGGGGCCTGGAGAATGACAGATCATTAAAAAATACCATGTAAGAAGCATTAAAAGGGGTTAAGCTGGGCACATATGTATGCGCCGATATAATATAACAAAACAAGGTTTTGTATGATTTTTCCGAATTATTGGCTGATTGATGCCAATGTTATTAATCGGAAAAGAAAGATAAAAATATAGGAAGGCCAGTATTTTTTCCAGAAAAGGTGGCAAATGGTAAAAATGTCAACCTGTAGAAGGGGCCTTCTTTGTAATATCTCTTTATAGTTTTCCAAGTCTAGTGAGAAAATTGTTTTGAAAAACTCTGCCTACTTAGCTGTATAAAGCAGTAACTTTTAAAAAATGAATTCTTTATTTATGAGGATACCATATATGGATATGTGGTGGACTATGGGTGTCTCATTCTGACACTGAGTGGTATATTTAAAGCTACAGGACACAAGAAACGTTACAGTAGTTGCTGTTACTGAATAGAAAGTTGTCAAAATACTGTGGGTTGCTTTACATACATAGGAATTATTCCATGGTGAGTTTAGAAGTGATCAAAACAACTTAGAGCTCATTAACTTGGTTCTAAAATGGGTGCAAAATTCTGGAGAAAAAGTCACCACTTTTGCCCTGGATTTACCTACATGCTTTGATCTTTGGCAGGGGACCATCAAGCACACTGACTGTCTGTGAACCACCCTACAGTGTTTGCACAATATTGATAACAGAGGCTGCAGCGTGTTTATATTCTGTGTCCTTGGTAGCTGCACCTGCAAACCAGGAAGCAGCTTTATTTGCATAAAGTGGGAGAGTTCAGGTTCAATTCTTGTCCTTAAACTGGTACAACTGGATCTTAGCATGTTTACCAAAATCCTGACAGTCATAGTTGGGATCTGTGGTTGGTGCCTTTTTAGAGGGAAACAAACAAAGAATAAGGAGGTGGTGACAGTGTTTCTAACCTATGGGTCAGGATGCATAATTGAGTCTCCCCTGACTGCCACAAGTACTGGTGTTCCCCAGCACTGTGTTGGAGGCTGGCCTTTCTGTGGCAGCAGCAACTGGGGTAACCCACACCAATCCAAAGGCATAAAGATAGACAGCGGAAGGGTGGCAACTAATAAATGCAAAGATCTGACTAGAGCTAGGTTAGGGTGAAGAGAATCCACAGTTCCTCTACACTTCCTGCTGTTCTGGTCATTCTAGCTATTGGTGTCACAACCATCATACTGGAAATGACCCCCAGAAGGCCACAGTGAGGTCTCAGGGGTCGCCCGTTTAGTGCTGATGTACCAAAGAGGAGACTGACAAGGATAGTAATCTATTTCAACCAACTATCAGGAAGCATTAATGTTTCACTTGTTTGAAAGCAAACACCTGACTGGTACATGTAACTACTTTTCATTTTGACAGTATCATTTTAATGGAAATTGAAACTGAAAGAAAACGCTGCATTATTTTATGCCAAAAGTAACACAGTCTTGATGACTGGCAATCTCCAGTCCTGGTCCAGATACTGTAACTGTACTAAACACTCTAAATACCCAACATTTCTAAAAACAAATAATGGCTGACTTGTTTAGATGGAAAACCGCAGTTTTCCTTTCAATAATTTTTATTGATTTTCATATTAAACAGGATGGATAATGTTTTATATATAACATATATTGAAGTACAATGTCCATAGGGAAATAACCAGAGAACCAAAGAAGAGTTCAAAGACTCAAACCCTCTCTCAAGGAGGGGTTGAGTATAAAGTGAAATAAGGGGTGTGGGAAATCAATTAAAACAAATGATAGTTTACAAAGATTTACTTATTCTACTTCTACCTGTGTGGATGTTACCACTGAGGTCCCATGATGCTGAAAAATACTAAAGCAATCAGCGGCCATGGAGGGGAACGATCTGAGCAAATCCATTAATTTACCATATACATCCTAATATTAGAATCTGCGATCCTGACATGTACTCAAAGGGGCCCATTTACTTACTCACGAACGAGCCGAATGCGTCCGATTGCGTTTTTTTCGTAATGATCAGTATTTTGTGATTTTTTCGGAAAATTATCGCGACTTTTTCGTTACCAATACGATTTTTGCGGAAAAACGTGAGTTTTTCGTAGCCATTCCGAAAGTTGCGATTTTTTCGTAGCGTTAAAACTTGCGCAAAACGTTGCGCCTTTTAAGTTTTAACGCTACGAAAAAAGCGCAACTTTCGGAATGGCTACGAAAAACTCGCGTTTTTTCGCGCAAATCGTATTGGTAACGAAAAAGTCGCGATAATTTCCGAAAAGTCGTAAAGGCGCCGAAAAAATCGCAAAAAATACGAAAAAGTCGCAAAATGTTCGTTTTCCAATCGGAATTCTTCCAATTCGGTCGGAATTTGTGTCTTAGTAAATCAGCCCCAAAGTGTTAAACCCGTTAAAACCACACTTTTCAAGGCTTTGCACATTATGTAATTCATGGGTTTATGAGATGGAAACCTGTAAAAGAGTTGTTTTAAGGTTATGCCTTTGTTCTGATTAAATCATGTTTGATTGTCATTAAAAGTATTTAACTTGGAGAACCTGCATCAAGTTAACCCCAAAATTAAGCCAGTGGGGATCAGAAAAGGCATGTGTACCTATTGGAATTAGTTCTTTTTTCTCTGTAATAAAACAGTACCTTGTATTTAAAAAAGTCAAAAAGTCAAAATATAAAATAATTTAATAAACAATTTAACTAATTAGAAATACTAATCATTATCAGATTCATAATAACTCAAATAACATACATTCCTATTGCATACTATGAAACTTGTGGCTGGCCAGCCTACTCAATAAAATCTAGGCCAAATTCCTTTATCAACAGTTGGTCATAAAAGCAGCAGATTTGTAGGTTACTAAAAACAATTCATTATGCTTATTGTCTGCCTATGGTGAATGCCAATTCATAAATATCTAAATAAAGATAAATCAATATTTGCAAATCCAGACAATCAATATGGTATACAAAGTGAATGATGAGTCCACTCAGAGGCTTTATGGGTGCATGGGATATATGTACAATCAAGGTAGAATGATGTGAGATTATATGAAATGGGGAGATGCATTAATGATTATTGATGCTTATTTTTTGGAAATTAGTTACAATTCAAATGAGAAGTAACATTTGCAGTTGCCTGGGATGCAGCAGTGAAAGGATTTATGACACACTTTTCCAAGTTTTTTTTAGTTTTGCAGCTATAATTCTTCCTGGGAGGTGATGTCTCCCTTGCTTTTTGAGAACTACAAACAAAGAAGATTTTTCTTTTGGACACTGCCCAAGCAATCTGTCCACTTTGCAGCATCTAAGACAAGCGTGTTTACAGATAGAGTGCACTTGCACCAGCTCCCCAAACACTTGTATCTGAAATATAGCAACCAACTCACAGTTACTGAATGAAAGGTGTAGAAAACATTATTTATACAGTATATATTGCCTTACTCAGTTCTAATCACAAGTACCAGTATAATAGACAGGGACATTTTTGGCAGGTCATTTATAAATTATTGGCAATTGAATGTAATATGACCCTGTATCTATTAAGCTGCTGTAAAACTTCCCATGTGTTTATTATCTATGTAGAGGAGTACTTTGACCTTTTTAAACATCCATTATCTGCGGCTATCTAACTGGCTTAACTCAACCTTGACTTATGGGAACATTTAGAACAATCCTGGAGCTTTTTGAAAGTTACCCAAATGTTGTATTACTTATTGACTTATTGTATGCAGGAGCTCTGACTAGCTTATTATGAAATAATTATGCTCAGTGATGTATTCTGTTCATCTGCATAATGCTGGCTTCAATGAACCCACTTGGAATGTGGTTGAACTGTATTAGCCATACAACAGGTATAATTTATAGGCGGCCTTCTTTAAATCAGACAACCATATGCCATTATAAAAAACATACATGCAAATGACAAAAGTGCTGAGAAAAGCTCTTAGCAATTGTACTTTAATATTGGAGGTCTTAGATGTTCTTTACTTATTTACTAGGATCCTTAAAGGAACAGTAACATCAAAAAATGTAAGTGTTTTAAAGTAATTAAAATATAATGTGCTGTTGCTCTGCAAAAAACTGGTGTTTTTGCTACAGAAAAGCTACTATAAAAATAAGCTGCTGTGTAGCCATGGGGGCAGCCATTCAAGCTGGAAAAAAGGAGAAAAGGCACAGGTTACATAGCAGATAACCAGTAGATAAGCCCCATATAACGGGGTTCATCTGTTATCTGCTAAGTAACCTGTGCCTTTTCTCCTTTGAATGGCTGCCCCCATGGCTACACAACAGCTAACTTATATAAACTATAGTAGTCTTTCTAAGGCAAACACACCAGTTGTAGCAATGCAGGGCAACAGTACATTATATTGTAATTACTTTTATACACTTTCATTTTTTGGTGTTACTGTTCCTTTAACTTACTAAAACACAGCTTCATGTCTCAGATGTAGCAGATCCGCCACATACCTATAAAACCAGACATTTAAACTACTTGTGTCCAAACACACTCTTTGCACTTCTCTATAGATGTGGCAAGTGCTATTTTGTTCATCGTGCCTCTTCTGCTGAAATCGGCCTAAAGGTGGCCATACACAATGCATCCCACTGCCAAACAGGCAGATCTTCTCCAAATTGGTCTAAAGTACTCGAATCAGCAGCTGAAATCTGCCTGTGTATGGCCACCTTAAGTGACCCTATTGATGCAAGGGAACCCTAGAGCTACTGCCACCCTGCCACCCTGAATGTGGTGGAAATTCCAGGGTTCCTATAGTGGCTGTGTCAGTAGAGGCAACAGACTGGTACACAACTGGAAGTGATGCCATTCCCACACTGAATGTTAGCAGCAAGTCGCATCTGATTCACCACTGCGTGCATAAGCAAATGCATTGTTCTGATGCACTGAGTGCAATTGTGGAGGATGCGACTCCCTGGCAGCCGTAACTATACTGGTATTTTGGCAAAGAAAACATTATGTCATGAGTAAAAAACCATGGCAATTTGATTCTTGGATGGGTTTTGCACTTTTCAGGTCCTTTTTATGGATGTTAGGCTGCTGTCTATCAGAAACATCTTACTGACTTAAGGTGGCCATGCATAGCAGATTTAGGCCCTTCATACTGATTCAGCAGTTTATCTGCCCATATATCTGTACTCAAATCAGTACTTAACTGAACAGGTTTGATTTTCCTGTCAGCTTGTATTCCTGTCGTTGTAATCTAATATTGCCCACCCAGGTGGCGAGGTTACCAAACAAGAGGATCTTATAGTGTTTGGCCAGCTTTAACCATTGAAAACTAGTTTTAGTTGCCATTTAACTACTGCCCAAACTTCTAACTCCAGAAGGAAGAACTCCAGCTAGAACTTGAGGAATCACATCTTCTTTTTGCCATTTCATAGTGACAGACAGGCAGAGCCATAACTAAGCGCAGATGGAAGAAGGGCAGCAGCTGTCTGTGCAAGAACGTACTTTACAACTACAGACACAGTTAGGTGGACAACGCAATCTTACTGCATTAGCAGCTTAGAAACAACAAACATTTAGTGGGAAAGCAGTAACTATTGTGATAGCCTCTTTAAGTGGTTATTCACTCAGAAAATTAACTTTTAATATGATGTAGATGATGCTATTCTAAGACCATTTGCAACCTTTTTTTGTGATTTTAAAATGAGTTACATGATTTTGTAGTGCGGATGTCAAGCTTGGAATTTCAAC
The DNA here is from genome assembly GCF_000004195.4 of Xenopus tropicalis. Classification (NCBI taxonomy): domain Eukaryota; kingdom Metazoa; phylum Chordata; class Amphibia; order Anura; family Pipidae; genus Xenopus; species Xenopus tropicalis. Next base: position 36,242,328 of record NC_030679.2, read on the forward strand.
AGCTGTCTGGTTGCTAAGGCTTAACAGCTGGGAAGTCAGAATGGAAGATGAATAGCAGAAGTCCTGACTACGAATATAAGTATTACAAAATAAGAATAATGTTACAGTCAAAGCCTCACTGTTTTTTTTTGTTAATTCGCTTCTGGTCTCACAGTGAGTACAAACTAGTGAGAAATGGACTGTATAAACTCTTGCATTACTCTGTGGTGGAAACACTTGAAACATCCACTGCAGTGGAACGCACAAGCAAACACTGATGTGTGAGAGCCCTTAGGGCTCTGGCACATGGGGAGATTAGTCGCCCGCGACAAATCTCTCTTGTCACGGGCGACTAATCTCCTCGAACTACCATCCCACCGGCGAAAATGTAAGTTGCCAGTGGGATGGCACACACCGCGCAGGCGATTTCGGCCAATCGGCGAAAATGATTTGCGAGGCACTACGGCCATTTGCCGAAATCGCCTGCTCAGCGTGTGCCATCCCACTGGCGACTTACATATTCGCCGGTGGGATGGTAGTTTGGGGAGATTAGTCGCCCATGACAAGGGAGATTTGTTGCGGGCGACTAATCTTCCCGGTTGCCAGAGCCCTTAAAGGAACAGTAACTTTTAAAAAAAAAAAGTGGGTTAAAGTAATGGGAATATAATGTACTGCTGCCCTGCAATAGTAAAACTGCTGTGTTTGCTATGGAAACACTACTATAGTTTATATACACAAGCTGATGTGTAGCCATGGGGACAACATTCAAGTACAGGATAGATAGTAGATAACAGATAAGCGGTGTTGAATATACTGGAAATCTTCAGAGCTTATCTGTTATCTGCTATGTAACCTGTGCCTTTTCTCCTTTTTTCCAGCTTGAATGGCTGCCCCCATGGCTACACAGCAACTCGTTTATATAAACTATAGTAGATTCTCTGAATCAGCTGATAACACAGCCACAACCAGCAGTGCTTTAGCGTTGCTTCCTTTATACTTCAGTCCCTAGGACCCTATTTTACTAAGAGCTCTATGGGACAGGAACCAACTAATTTTATGTTTCTTAGCACATAACTGAATATTTATTGCAATGTTTGTCCTCATTGTTTTCACATTTATTGGAATGGAAAATATACAGTGCTGCTTATACTAATACAGTAGAACCCCGAATTTACGTCCCCGGATTTAAGGTTTTCCCGCCCATTCCGCCATTTTGTTGTGGTCCCACCAATTTGTTTGCATTCCTATGGGCTCTATTTCCGGGGTTTACGTTTGTATTTCCCACATTTTGCGCTGTTTTTAACATGCCTCTCCCTAGCAAATCACTTCATTTTAAGCTTAAAAGGAAGCTTACTTTAGGAAGCAAAGTTTCCCCATGTCTTGCGATCGCAGGTGCCATCTTGGGAAGGTCAGGGTCACCACTATCGCCTCATAATACACACTGCGCATGCGCACCTATACGGGAGCTTACAAAATATCACAAGAGTTGCACAAGCACGGGGAATTTGTGACTGAGCAACAGAAACACCAGTCCTTCATTAAAGGTACAGGTACAAGTTACAAGGTACAGATTTTCTTTAAAATGGTACAGATTTTTGTTTTAGGAACAATATAATACTGAGTTATGGGTGTACATTTTGAAGTCAATGTTATGGGGTGTCTCTGTGTCAGTGTCATGTAGCAATGGGGTGTCAGTTGCAAATAAAAAATGGTAGTTATGTAGTTATTTCCTTTAAATAGCTTACATTTATGTGTCTTTAATACATTTCCCTGATTTCACATTTTCCTGATTTTTCCATGGTCCCCTGAAAAACATAAAATGGGGGTTCTACTGTATTGCTATATAAATGTATCTATACACAATACAGTGTATTTCTGCACACTTTTACATTTTGCATCCTCAAATTCTGTTCCTTGCTATAATAAAAAAGATATCAAAAATAAGATATAAATGATTACCACTATTCATGCATCCACTGTAGAAGACCCAATACTTGGAGGACCTCTCCATATAGGGTGATGAGATCACTTAAAAATTCAGGGACACGTCTAAAAAATCTAGCTAGCAGGGCTACAGTGACTGCAGTTTATTTTAATAGCAATCAGGGCTGCCATGCAACATGTATTTATTAGATGTGTCCCTGAATTTTCAAATGATCTGCCCACCCTAGTATGATAGTACATTTCAACAGCCCTCTGACAGAGGGGATTTTTGTTCATGGAGGGATGGCAGGGAAATAAAGTAATGTGATAAGTAGCAGGAAATAAAATACATGAAGAAACATGAGCTGATCAAACAAAGCATTAGCTGGTAAACAAAAGATATGGATTTACATAGGTCTCTAGCATAATATTCGGTGATTGAAAACAAATCCTTGGCAAGCAGCTAAATATGCAAAAGACATGGCATGTAAGACTGACCTTTTAACTATTTTAGAATCTTTGAATCTCATAGCTCAGCGCTGTCCAACTTCTATGGTACCAGGGGCCGGAATTTTTCTGGCCTACATGATAGAGGGCCGATATGGAAGCCACGTTGGGCCACTCCCCTTTTTTAAACTGCACCCACTTCAAACACCCACTTCACTGAAGGGATCACACTTCATTCAAATGTGAAAGAATTAAATTATGTCATATTAAGATATACCCTTAAATCCATATGCCTCCTTCTCCCCTGTGGATAGCACAGCAACCCCCAGCACATAATTACACACCTTAGGGACCATATACTTACTATTTCCAAATGCTAACAAACTCCCAGAACAAACCCCTGCCAGGTTCACTTCCCACAGGCAGCATAGGGTAGGCAGAGTATGGCACACACAGGCAGCATAGGGTAGGCAGAGTATGGCACACACAGGCAGCATAGGGCAGGCAGAGTATGCCACACAGAGGCCATACCCTGCATGTGTGTACCATACTCTACCTGCCCTACCCTGCCTGTGTGTGCCATACTCTGCCTGCTCTATGCTGCCTGTCTGTACCATACTCTGCCAGCCCTATCCTGCCTGTGTGTGCCATACTCTACCTGCCCTATGCTGCCTGTGTGTGCCATACTCTACCTGCCCTAGGCTGCCTGTGTGTGCCATACTCTGCCTGCCCTAGGCTGCCTGTGTGTGTTATACTCTGCCTGCCCTATGCTGCCTGTGTGTGCTATACTCTGCCTGCTCTATGCTGCCTGTGTGTGCCATACTCTACCTGCCCTATGCTGCCTGTGTGTGCCATACTCTACCTGCCCTATGCTGCCTGTGTGTGCCATAATATGCCTGCCCTAGGCTGCCTGTGTGTGTTATACTCTGCCTGCCCTATGCTGCCGGTGTGTGCTATACTCTGCCTGCCCTATCCTGCCTAGGAGGGGCAGGGTAGGGTAGGCAACCATATGTTCTACTCAAGAGTAGCCATAAATATAGTTATGGGCTAAGAAAGGGTTACACATTTATAAAATTTGTATTTTGTATGAATGCATACATACTTCAGTGTACTGCAGGTGACCTGAAATTTCCAAGGTGTTATGCTGTTGAAACATTTTTGCATGGTCCATATGAATTCTAGGATAAAAAATGGTGAAATGGTGCTGCTCCAAATACTTAGCCCACACTAAGGGGCACATTTACTAACCCACGAACGGGCCGAATGCGTCCGATTGCGTTTTTTTCGTAATGATCGGTAATTTTGCGATTTTTTCGTATTTTTTGTGATTTTTTCGGCGTCTTTACGATGTTTGCGTAAAAACGCGAATTTTTCGTAGACATTACGTAAGTTGCGCATAGTTGCTATTTTTTTGTAGCGTTAAAACTTGCGCGCAACGTCGCGCCTTTTAAGTTTTAACGCTACGAAAAAATCGCGACTTTGCGCAACTCTCATAATGGCTACGAAAAACTCGCGTTTTTACGCAAAAATCGTAAAGACGCCGAAAAAATCGCAAAAAATACAAAAAGTCGCAAAATGTTCGTTTCCAATCGGAATTTTTCCAATTCGGATTCGAAATCGTGTCTTAGTAAATAAGCCCCTAAGGGTGTCATTTACTAATGTATTTTTTTCACAATTTGGATTTTTTTTTTAGCAGAAATTCAAAAATGTTTTCATGGCTTTTTCCAGCATGTGCTTTTTTAGTTCAGAATTTTTGATAAATGACTGACATTTGTGGAAATAAGTTTATTCATAGTTTAGCAAAAATAAATTGAGAAATCTGCCCCCACGCTTCTACCCCGTGATACGTTATTCCATAGAATTCATGTATAAATGCAGTTTTTCCATTTTCATTGTTCTTGTTTTCTAACCTTGTGTTCCCAGGCATTGGTGTACTACAACTCCCAGTGTTCTTTAACAAACAATTAAGGATAAAAAATAAAAAAGGAAGACTGTCATAGGTAAACAGAGACAGTTGGAAGAAATGCTGTAACAATAACAAGAAGTCTGCTGCATAAACACTGTTTCCAGCATCCTCCACCATCTTCTTTATCAATGTATTTAGCACCTAAAAAAGTGTGCCCAGCAACAATGGGGAGTGAAGTCCTACAGTTTGTGTCAGAAACTTAGAAAGATCTTTTTCCAGCCAGCCTGCGCTGTATGATTACTTTTACTTTGAATTTGTATGGATTTTATATTTGGCTTATATTGGCTCTTTATTTGGCTTGTAAAAGAGATCAACAGACTATAAAATCCTGTTTTCTGAGTTAGGGGAGATAAAGTTCCTTACTGTTGAACAAGTAATAACAAGACCAGAAAATATAGTAACTGCGCTACTTTGGGCAAAACTTGTGGTTGTCCCATATCCTAAACCTAAGAGGTAGGGCTTACTAGAAAGTGTGTGTGTTCCATGTGAAGAAGGGCATGTTTGGGCACGACCATGGTAGATTAGTGACAAGGCCTAATTAGCACCGATCTTTAATTTTACAATGGAAGGGAATGGTTACTATACACTTATTTGGCGTGAACTCCTGAAAAACCTCTCATGTGTTAATCAGATCGACTGGCAAGCAGGCAACTGCAGGCACAGTGCACTGTCAGGTAATTTGCAGCAACGTCTAATTATTACTTTGTGTTTGTTTTTTCTTCTAGGGCTGTTTTTAACAAAAGAGAACATGTGCATTTAAAACAATAGGAACTTTATTGTCTCTTTTTATCCTAGTCATCAGTTACAGTTTCCACAAAGTACAGAAGTGAGTTAAAATAAAAGACAATACTGGAAAGAACAGCAACTCACTGGGTTTTTCCCTGGTGCCCCGCCAGCCCAGTTCGACCCTGCATGGGGTGGTGTGTCTATGGAAAATGCAGGATTTCAAAACTCTGGTACCTGATTCTCTCTTAAAGCAGCCTGATTGGTGCAGCAATTCATAATCATGTAATTTGGCAACAACAACAGCAATTAGCAATTCCTATGCTAGTACTACCGGATTGTGTTTAATCATGTGTATGTTTAAGATTATATAATAATGTTTTGTAAATATGTGGGTTTAGCTGGTAGTGGGCATTTACAGTGTGAACCAACAGTTATTTGTTGGCCAATATGATGGAATGCTGATGGTTATGATACCATGTGGGCTAATGGCGAGTCAGTATATATATATAGAGTGTAGTCCCAATAAGTTTTAATAAGTTTGTTGACAGACAAGGGTTTGGAAGCTAAGTAACTTTCTGCATTCTCAGTGTGAGATTGTGGGTCCAGAAATGTAGGATATCCACTATACAGAAAGGTACAATAAACTTAATTTATTATCACAAGTGCAAAGTGCTAAAATGGAGGCCAAATTGAGTACTTGTGCCCATAACAATGTGGAGCAGTAACAATGCCCCTGTCAGGCATGACATTAAAGTAAACATCTTGACAAGAGGAATCTAACTCTAATGCAGTATTAATGCCATATGTAAAGTGGTGCTATCCTAATGACAATAAAGGGGACAATACATATACTGTAACCTAGCTCTGTGCCAAAGGACACTAATTTGCACCTATATTATTGTATAAATTGCAGTGGTCACAAATCAGCTTGTACCCATTGTTACACTGGGGAAAATGGTGCATTGTAGGAAAAGAAATAGGTGACTGGCATGTATGTATGTACATTTTTATCAATATAGTACCACTTATATGGGCAGCACTGTACAGCAGAACAATACATTAACAGAACAAAGAAGGGTCAATGCAATAATAAATACAAACATATACAATGTACAGTTGCACAAGATTAAGTGCTAAGTGTCAAAGAGACAAGCGGAAGGAGGTACCTGCCTCATAGCGCTTTCATTTTTGTCTGTAAATTATGAATTGCACCCTGTGCCACAGGTAAGAGTTCAGCCATGCAGAGTAAATGAGGCTTCATGAGTAACCTTAAACTTCAATCAAAGGGCATGACAAAACTAAAGGAAGTAAATATGCACAACAAGTTATGAAAGCACCTTCATAAAGGCACAAAAATGAGAGGAAATGTCTTCAGCTGACAGTTTACATGATAATATTGTACTTTTCACTTCTAATTGCCTGTCTGGGCTACCAGGATACAGTGCGTGGGTACAGTAAAAACGTGTGTGTTATAATGAAAGCATGAAGAATGTGCATTGTACTATCAGTTGAGCAGGAATGTGCAGGCTATCTGATACCTTGTACAGGTTTAGGCAGGCAGACGATAGTTCTGCATGGCTGAACCCATTAGACAGTGGTACAACGTAGTTTGCGTGATGGATAATGTTAAACCAAGCACGGTACAAATAAAACAAGAAGGGTGCAAATGAGTCCAATAATATGGAAAACAAGAGTTCTTCTTGCTACCTGTCCAGTCAGACTATAACATTGGCCAAATTTGCACCCTGACAGTAACCCATAGCAATTCACTGCAAAAGGGCAAAATAAGGCAACATTGTAAAGAAGGGTGCAATGCTATTTGTCTGTGTTCATTCCAGAGCCAGGTCAAGTAGTAAAGTAGTATTTGTGCCCAAGGCCATGCTACTTGGCCTGGCACCCCCTGCCCTCACTCCTCACCAGATTCACTCAAAAACTGAACTGGTGATGTCATTGGAGCGTGACCCTGCAGCAGGGTCGGACTGGGTAGCCGGGACAGCGGAAAAAAACTAGTGGGCCCCGGCTCCAGGAGACATACATTCACACACCCTGACGTAAAATAGATCATGAATTTATATTTGTCTGAATCATGTAATGAATGTAATACTCTGGCTCTTCATGCAATTTTTTTGGAACCATTTCCATGGCATCTATCCTAATCGGCTGTTAAACAAGTTTCCTGCTGCTATAACCATCTCACTGCCGATGCTGGAGCCTTAGGTACACTTTGCAATTGTCATTCCTATTTACTTATTCAATCCCATTGCCAACTGTTGTATGAACTTTATAACTTCACACACACCTTTTAACTGCTATATTAACAGAAATTAAAGCCACCCCGTGAAGGGCAAAGTAACTAGTTAATCTCAAGGTCAAGCTTTTATTTATTATGTTACCTTCTATTTGGCTAACATGTTTATATAGTGCTTTACATAGACAGGCATTGCTCTAGCAATGTAGCAGCAAGCAAATATATTTGTTGTGGCTCCATGTAATTCATGTAACATTTGATATATAGTTTGGGCACAGGTGCTAGACAACACAGCGGCCCTAGAGGTCATTTACCAACACTAGGCAAATTTGCTTGTGGCCAATAAATCTAATTGTTGCATTAATAGTTCTTCCTCCAGTTGGCTGAAAAAATCCAATCACTGATTGGTTCCAAGAAGACTCCCATAAGTTAAATATTTTTTATTAAGCTTTTTTCAACTTTTTTTGTAATTAAACTTTGTAAGTTTGGCTCACTGTAAATGACTGGTTTGAGCTTTTAAACATAGTAGGGCTAATTTATGAGCAGCTTCGGTCCCACAAAGTTCCCAGCAGTCAGTTGCGCAAAAAAATGCATTCATTAGGTACTTGCATCAAAAGGCACCCTTTGCACTTCTACATGGTGTGCTTACTAGTGCTCACCTCTTTCTGTTTGGGTACTGTTCGGGGTTGGACTGGGCCGTTGGGGCACCAGGAAAAAACCTGACACCGAACTTCGCAGGTCCCCCAACCCAAACCTGATACCTGCCTGCCTAACCCAAACCTGATACCTGCCTGTCGCTCCCCCCCGCTACTCTCCTCCCACAATCACGGCAAAAGTGAGTATAAGGTGTGCACGAGGGGGGGGGGGGATGGGAAGCAGGGGCCCCAGAGGGGGTGTGGGGAACCCTGGCATAGCAGCCCCCCGGAGGGCCTCGCACACCCCATTTCATCAGCTACAGCACTGTGCAATAATGCCTAAACCATTTTTCAAACTCTGATGCAAACTGAATGCAGTTATTAATGATTCATGCAATTTTTATGAAATCAGTTTTAACTATTAATGAAAATTATGTGTAATCTTTAAATGGTGTCCGTACTGAGATTAACTGGCCCCCTGCATTGTTCCCACCTCAGATTCAGGCTGTAATCCCCTGTACTGTCCCAACAACTTTTAGTCCCTGCATTGTTCACACCTCAGGCTCACACTGTAAACCCCCACACTGTTCACCTGTTCACACCTCAGACAGACTGTAGAAGTGCCAGCATTGTGTCACTGCATGTACTGCCTGCCCTATGCTGCCTGTTTGTATGGCATACAGGCAGCATAGGGCAGACAGAGCATGGCACACAGGCAGCATAGGGCAGACAGAGCATGGCACACAGACAGCATAGGGCAGACAGAGCATGGCACACAGGCAGCATAGGGAAGGCAGAGTATGGCACACACAGGCAGCATAGGGCAGGCAGTGTATGGCACAAACAGGCAGCATAGGGCGCCAGAGTATGGCACACATAGGCAGCATACTTCAGGCAGAGTATGGCACACACAGACAGCATAGAGCAGGCAGTGCATGGAACACACAGGCAGCATAGGGCAGGCAAAGTATGGCACACACAGGCAGCATAGAGCAGGCAGAGTATGACACACACACAGGCAGCATAGGACAGGCAGAGTATAGCACACACAAGCAGCATAGGGCAGGCACACTTTACTGCTGAGCTGCAAGTTGGAGTGATATCACCCCCACCCCCCAGCAGCCGATCAGAAGAACAATTGGAAGGGAGCAAGATAGCAACACCCAGTAGATATCAGAATAGCAGTCAATTGTAAGAAATCCAAGTCCTGCTTGGGACTCCTCCAGTTACACGGGAGTAGGAGAAACAATATGTTAACCTCAAAGCAGTTCTAATGTGTAGCGCTGGCTCCTTCTGAAGCTCAGAATCAGGCACAATGCACTGAGATGGCGCCTACACACCAATATTACAGCTAAAAAATACATGTGTTGGTTTAAGAAAAATTTAAATGGTAGAGTGAATTATTTGCTATGTAAACAGTGTAATTTATTATTTGTTGTAGGAATTAAATATTATACCAGCCCTTGTTACCTCCAGTATCCTGGACTGTTTCTTTATTTTTCCACACTGGATTTGTTTGGTTTTGCTGGCCATGAGAACCTGCTGTTTAGAAGGTGTATCTAGAAAGATTTTCAAGACAGTTCATGTTGGTGCTGTGTTTTTATGTATGAAGACTAAATCCCAGGTGATGCCCTGTAACACTGCCCATGTGTGTCTTCTTGAATCTGAGCTCTGACGCTGTGGGACCAAGTTGTTTTTTAAGGTTAATATTAGCAGCCATACTGTAATCACTGTTTCTTATGTTTTCCTAAAGCTTTTGGATCAGTATGTGTGTTTATATATATATGTATGTGTGTGTGTTAGTTATATGTGTGTATAAAAAAAAAGATATATTTTTTATAAAGGCAAGATTAGATTAATATTTAGGGGGGCATTTATTAATGCTCAATTTTTTTCAGTACAGGTTTTTTGTTGCTGAAAAAGTTGATTCCGGCATCCTAGTGGTCACAAACAGGTGATTCTTGTGACAGAATGGCCTTGTTCCTACTGCAATTGTGTCTGATTTGGCAAAAATGGACACAACTGTGTGTGTGATTCGTCACAAATTGTGTGCTCGATATTTTCCAAGTCTGCCTGACATCATTTTTGGTGTTCACTGGCTTCCTTTCTGGTGTTCAGCATGCAAGTGAAGTTTGCTCCCTACCCTTCTGGTGCAACTGCACTGCAGTGCTTAATGCTGGGAGCCCAGGAGCTACAGTTTGATCTTTTTTTGCAACTATAGGGAGGAGCAAGGTGTGCATTTCGACATAAGTACCTTTCAATCAAAGTGGTTTTACGGGCAACTGACTGTGGGGAAAGTTGCTCACTGCACTTTTAGATGTATTGGAGCCTCATTGGGTCTCCTTTATCAACACCGGGCAAAAAGTAACCTGCAGCAATCAGTAATTGGCTTTTATTTTTAGCCAACTGCTATGGATTACTACCCACAGGCAATTGTGCCCATTATTAAAAAAAGACCACCATTATGATTTAGTCTCTGTACAGCCCAACAGCTGGAATGTTTGTTGAAGACAGAGTTTACATGCTTATACTGTACAATGCAGCAGACATAGACTGAATGTAAAGCATTTTAACAGTAACATACATTGGTTTATTCTGTAGACAGATGTTGGTGGTTAGGTCTAAGATTTCTGCTGGCATGGGAACCATTCCCATTACATCCATATATCCACTGCATTTGGGGGGGGGGGAACTATTAAAAAAAAACTCAGTTCCAAATAATAGCATATAACTGCTAGGAAATCTGGGAATTGTAGTTCACAGCATGAAGGCAGTGAGTCTGACACCCCCGGACTTTAAAAGACAGCTTTTTAAGATTCCTGTGAAATGCGTGATTTAGAAAGTTCCTTTGCTCTCGGCTAAAGTGCTTGGCATAATACCAAATGATTCTGTGGTTAGATGACACTCTTGCAAAACTCTGAGCTGTATGAGAATTATAGTCGGCGGAAGGAAGACAAAGGAGGGGTGGGGGACCATGTATCATTTACTTAAGCCGAAACATGCTCTTTTGTTTGAGTTATAGTTTGTGTATTCAGAGGGGCTTCTCCCTAGCGTTCCTAGGCTATCGGCTAACAAGCCTGCTAACAGCTGAGGAGACGCGCATGGCTAATAAATGTAGTTACTGTGTTAGCTGCCCATGCAAACAACACCTTCCCTCTAGAGTCTTGATTCTTAACCTTGGGTCCCCAGATGTTGCTGCACTACAACTCTCAACACTCTTCAACATATAATAAAGGGTCAAATCCTTCTGGGAGTTGTAGTCCAACAATACCTGGCAACCCGCAGTTGGATGTAGGATGTAGGATGTAGAAGTATGCTCTTTATAAATATATAACCTTGAGAATGCATTGTTTGTGCTTTGTGTCAATGTGCCATAGACCAACACTGAAATTATCTATCATTGCCAATCAGAACATTTTGGTTTAAAGCTGGCCATACATGCACCAATATTATCGTATGAAAGGTAAGCGTTTAGGGCTGAATCATCAGATAGGGGTAAAATCTCCCTACCTCCATATCTGACGATTTACCTCTAAACGATAGCAGAGGGACCAATGGTCTCAGGAAGGAACGCAATTGTAACATATATGACCACCTTAAGGTCCTAAGGTGGCCAAGTTGATGCTGTTCCCCTCACCTCCTCCTCTTCGTTTTTTGTGTTGGAGGGGGACAAGGGGCCACATCACTCTGCACCACTCTGCATCACTCTGCACCTGGAGCAGGTAACTTCCCTTGTAACCTGCTGCGTGCTGCAGCCTGAGGCGAGTTTCTCAACTATGTCATAGCAACCGTCCTCCTGCTTACTGTTTAGAAACCACATTAGTGTTATTTTCCTCTACTGAGCATGCTCCCTGAGCTGTCCTAAAGTCAACTGAAAAACACCAGAAGGAGAAAAATAACATTTATTCATTTCTAATACAGATATAGGTCCTTCTATCCAGAATTCCCGGGACCTGAGGTTTTCTGGATAAGGGATATTTCCGGAATTTGGTTCTCCATAGCCTAAGTCTACCAGAAAATCTTTTAACCTTTAAAGGAGAATGCAAGTCAAAATGTAAAAAGCATGCTGCCCAATAGTCCTCCTATTGTTTAGTAAAAACGCCACACTTTTGGCTCACCTAATCAAATATTTACTCAGTCACACTTACTTCACATTTTCTAGAACAGGCAGCCATCTCTAAAAAGGTATTCTCCCTTACTTTCCCTCCTTGCTTCATACTGCACATGTGTTTCATTCCCTCCCCCCCTCCCCTCTGCCAGATCTGCTTCTGATTGGCTGGTGGGCATGTGTAGCTCAGAACAGGAGACAGGATCAAGTTACACACATGCTCAGAGAATAGGAAGGCTGCCGCTGGCACCTACAGGAAGGGGAGAGAGATTTCAGTGATGTCACTGTAGTCTTCACACTGCTGTAGGCTGCCAGCACCATATCTCAGAGAAGCAAGCAGGGATCTGGGAATTTAGATATGCAGTAAGTACTTTAAAAGAATGCCTTTAGACTTACTTTTAATTTATTTTAACCTTTCATTGTCCTTTAAATTATATTTATTATATTTAATATTTGTATTTTATTTTTGTCTATGTAAAGTTGGGAGGAACACGGGTCAAAAAAATTTCACTACGGTAATGATGCTTCATTGTTATTTGTATATGAAAACTTTGTATATGAAAACTTAAAAAACTTGAAATACACCCAACTGGACCGTTTGGCTTCCAACAAGGATTTATATTATATCTTAGGATCAAGTTCAAGATACTGTTTTACTTTTACAACTGCTTTTCTAACAGTCTTTTTTTAGGTTCCATTTACAATTGACAGATGAATTTTGAATGGCTCATTCTTAAAACAACTGCAAGCCATACATTTTAAAATGTTTTAGATAAATGTTATTTTTGTCATACCAAAATGAATGTTTTGTCAAAGTAAACTCAAGTGGTTTGTTCATCTCCACACAATGCTAAGCAAACACAAGGACAATAACAAAAGCAGAAAAAAAAATCTTGGAACAAAAGACAATACTTTTAATATATTTGTTAATTTGTTAATAGGTACGTTCCCAGCGGCACTACAAGTCAGCACTGGGCTCCCTTGTAAGGCTCCTCAGAGGGGCACGGCGCACAGTCACAGTAACCTTATTTTTTCTGCCCACTGCCTGTGCCCACTCCTGCCCCCAAAATGCCTGTGTCCCCACTCCCCTTCTGCAAAGTTCAGCTGGGGAGGGGGATTTTTAATGATTTTTTAAATTTACTTACAAACTATAGAGGAAGCAGACCCGCAGTCTGGGCCGCCCTGTCCACTGCCCCCCACTTCATCCTTACTTATGCCAATGTATGTTCTGTTAGATGGAAATCTAAATAATAGGCCAATTTTCAAAACTGGGGAGTCAGAGAATGAGGAAACCAGGACAGGGCAGGAACGGACTCAGGATTCCAGGAAATAAGGACTTCAGGACACAAGAATTCAGAATGCAGGAATACAGGATACACGGAACTCAGGCACAGGAGCTTGATCACTGCAGATGAGCTTATGGTATCGGAGGAGTCCTAAATATACTCTTAACTGAATTATTACCCGCAGCTAGATAAGAGAGCCAGCCAGGGAATATAGCCAGGGTTAAAAGTCATTAAATATAACTACCAGTCAAAACCCACACTGCCTCCTGTGGCTTAACCCAAAGGAACAGCTATCAGTAAACACAGGGTTCCCTGGTTCTATAATATGGAGTTCTTAGCAACTGGAGGCAAAACAATCCAATTGGGTTTACAGAACATTTGGTTATCCAAATTATGGAAAGATCCCTTATCTGGAAAACCCCAGCCTGAAAGCATTCAGCATACAGATACCTGTATTATAACAACATACTTAATAAGATGAATATGAGCGCTATCACAAAGATGGGAGCAGACTTGGAAAGTTCACATGCTTTTTACGCAGTTAAAATATTTTGTGTGTTGCAGGATTTGTCAGCAAAAATCAAAGTTTATGTCATGGTTTGAAAACAAACTAAACAAAACATATTTTCAGTTATAGCTGGGTTCACAAAAGCGCTTGTCTCCGTAAAAGAGCTGTTACTCTCTAAAAAGCAGCTGAGATTAAAAGGAAACGCAGAGAATGTAACATAACGCAGGAAATCCGTATCTAGCAGGAAATGGCAGGTGCAAGAAGAGAAGGTGCTGCCATTTATGTAGGTCAGTGCAATCACCTATGGCAGACTGCAGTGAAAAACAGCAACACTTTTAATCTGTTCCACATCTGCCCTGGTATTAAATTCTGTTTCTAAGAATTTCCTGATATTTTTGTACTTAGTTTAACTGCACTTTGATTTTAAAGTAATGGAGCTGATAGAACTGGTTGCTGGACTAAGTTTAGGCTGAGTTTAGTCACAATATGCAACTCTGACCAAATTACACACCTCCCCTTTAAAGGGGTGGTTCACCTCTTCATTAACTTTTAGTATATTATAGAACAGGGATCCCCAACCTTTCTTATTCGTAAGCCACAGTCAGGCCCGGATTTGTGGAGAGGCCACAAAGGCCTGGGCCTAGGGCGGCAGAAGTTTAGGGGCGGCATGCCGCCCCGCCGCAAGAGAATTTTTAAATTTGGCTCCCATACGGAGCAGTCGGGACCTCTCCCCACTGCTCCGTATGGGAGTTTAAAGGAGCGTTTGCGCATGCGCACTGGGGAGAGGGCGCGTTCGCGTATGCGCACAGGGTGGCATTCGCGCATGCACACTGGGGGCGCGTTCGCGGATGCGCAGAGAGGAACACCCACAGGGGCGGCCTCGGGGCGCCTCAGAGGGAAATCCGGCCCTGGCCACAGTCAAACATAAAAAGACTTGGGGAGCAACACAAGCATCATAAAAGTTAATGGAGGTGCCAAATAAGGGCTAAGATTGGCTATTAGGCAGCCTCTATGCACACTATCAGCTTACAGGGGGCTTTATTTGGTAGAGTGGCAACATCCAAGGGGTTGGTGAGCAACATGTTGCCCCCGAGCCACTGGTTGTGAATCACTGTTATAGAATGTCCCATTACCAGCAACTTTGCAGTTGGTCTTCATTATTTATTTTTTTTATAGTTTTTGAATTATTTGCTTTCTCTCCTGTCCCTTTCCAGCTTCAAATGAAAGACAGCCAAAAACTATTGCTTTTGAAGGCTACATTTCCATTATTAATGTTAATTTGTATTACTTATTTTTCAGTACAGGCCCTCTACTATTCATATTTCCATCTCTTGTTTAAATCACTTCCTAGTTACTAGGGTAAAACAAGACCCTAGCAATCAGATAGCTGCTCAAATACCAAATGGAGAGCTGCTGAACATAAAAAGATAAATAACTGAAAAACCATAAAAAATTAAGACCAATTGGTAATTGTCTCAGAATATCTCTAGCAAGAGATACCATCTCTAGCAAGATTAGTTATACTGTATATATATATATATATATATATATATATATATATATATATATATATATATATATATAAAAAGTCAAAATGCAATACTGGCACTCACGTATAAATCTCAAATCCGCCTGGGTGCAGTCTTCACAATGAAACCGAGATAAGAAGAAAAAGAAGCCGCTCTCTCAGGACTTAGGTGCAAAAATAAAAAGTAATTTATTGAGTAGACGAACTGACGTTTCGGCTGAACACCTCAGCCTTTCTCAAAGTCAAAAACACATTGTGAATGCTAACATTAAATACAGTGACTGGCGGGAAAATACAAACAGAAACTGGGTGTGACGTCAAAAAAGGTTTTTGGGGAAGGGGAGAAATGCATATACTACAATGGTAGAAATAAAGAAGTAGAAAACCTTTTTTGCTTATCCTCCATGTAGTAATATCACGGCTGCATGCACGGGGTATGAACTGTATTCACTTACCGAGCGGTGAGCAATGTAGTATCTCAGATAGTATACCCGTGTTACGAGCTGGCTATGACCTCTGTTGAGGCCTCTTTAGGTGATTGATACCCACAAGTTTGCTCCCTGGCATCATGCAGGAGTACCACAGTATGTTTCTACCCGATGGGATATAATAGGAAGGCCTGGTTGGTTTATGTCCTCCAACCGGGGGTACGAACACCACCAGTGCCAACCAGTCCCTGACTTTGGCCACCTGTTAATCTTACAGGTTCTAAACCTTTTTCCCGATACATATACATATTGAGGAAACCAGGATTATTCTGTCCAAACCCGTCCGGTCTGGCGATAATGGTTAGTTTGGTTGCATGCATATATTGCCTGTAATCACACAACAGTGATGCCAACTACCCGGAACGGGCGCAATTGATGATCGGGCTTCCGACACGTTACCCCTAATGGACACAATAAACGGTAATGCCGATGCCGGCACTGGCACTATATTTAACACTGATCGCCAGCTCCATTGCTGCACGCATACCTGTGTAAGTACCCACAGCAGTCCTTTCTACCCCACTTTATAAGCTGGCACACATACCAACCTAAATACCCATAGCGGCTCTCTCGATGCAACCCTATTTGCCGGCATACATGCCAGTATTTGTGCCTATAGCGATCCTCTCTACGAGACTTGGTTTTGCTAGTAAGGCCCGTTTAAGATAGCTATCGCCCCGAGATGAATTTTGAGCTATAGGGACTCCCAGCTGCCTCGCCCTGATGATCAAAGCTTTCACTATCTTACTAACTTTATTTTTTATAATGGTTCTTTTGTGTTCTGCATCTCATCTGTGGCTTTAACTGTAATCTCCTCTCTATGTCACTTTGTATCTTACACTCCTTACAAGTCAGAGTATTTACTCGTAACAAGTTATCTGATACATTGTTTCTTTGCACTTGATACTTGTTTCTTATCCCCTGGTATCGCTCTCTATAATTGTTGTTTTGGTTTGACCACAATACCCACTTCTGCACAGTGCAGTTGAAATACACATTCTATGCTAATAAACATTTCACGCCCGATGTGTATTCGACAGCGTGAAACTGACGTCACACCCCTGTGTTGTCTGTTTTTTCCCGCCAGTCAGTGTATTTAATGTTAGCTTTCACAGTGTGGTTTAACTTTGAGAAAGGCTGAGGTGTTCAGCCGAAACGTCAGTTCACTGATTTACCATTAAAAGTTTTTTATTTTTGTACTTAAGTCCTGTGAGTGCGGCTTCTTTTCCCAATTCGTGTTCATTCTAATTTTGAGGATTGCACCCAGGCCAAGCTGTGGATTATACGTGAGTGCCAGTATTTCATTTTGTTTTTATATATATATATATATATATATATATATATATATATATATATATATATATATAATCGGTCTCCATGAAACTCCACGGCATTGCAAAGACCTGTTTTGTATTGTTATACTTTAATATTATTTTATTCTAGACTCTTTGCATTGCGTACAACATAGTTGGCAAAATATAACAATTGCAGCAAGCGGCAGCTAGGGAGGCCAGAACTCATTGAACCTTGCTCTAAATTCTAAAAAAACAAATAAAACAGACCGTGGGGGTCACTCTCCAAACTACTTCTACTCCACTTCTCACTCAACCTCTATATTTTCCTAGTTTTTTTTTATCTTTACGCACTATAATCTATTCTTCTGTATATTTCGTTAATTTGTTCCCATAGAGAAATAGGAAATGACAATGATTTAGGGCAGGGGTTTCCAACCTTTTTAGCCCCGCGGCCCGGTAGGAGGCACAAAATCTTTTACACGGACCGAGGGGGGCGGGGCGCAGCGCGTAATACATGCGACGTGCTGGGGGGGGAGGAGGCGTTGCGGCCCAGAACTGGTCCGCGGGCCGGCGGTTGGGTTGGGGACCCCTGATTTAGGGTAAATGGTTAGAAGCAGGAGGGCCCACTGACACCTGGGCCCACCGGAAGTTCTCCTGGTATCCCTGTGGGTCAGTCCGACACTGGATATGGAGCACCCCTAGTATAATTCCTGTCTTCTTGTACTATATAATTTAATATTCATTGTTAGAACATTTTTATGTCCAATTAATCATACCTGAATTAGTATTATTACATTGCAAAACATACATTGACGTTCTAATTAATGAATATTGCCATTTATGACTTCAGTTCTATATTCCCATATAATTCCTGCAATGACCAATGCAGGTGTAGCAGAAGCACAGGTGGTCCCTTACTGCCCTAAGTGCACTAACTGACTGATGAAACCCTTTGCTTGTCCTATAAGTGATGGTATCAGTCAATTTTAAGGACCCGCCTGTCTGGGGGCCCTGTGGTGTCACAGTTAAAGGATTTCATTAGTTTTTCTTAAAGGAGAAGGAAAGGTAAAAACTAAATAAGCTTTATCAGAAAGGTCTATGTAAATACAGCCATAAGCACTCACAGAAACGCTGTTAAACTGTTAAAGATAATAGTAATATTAACTGTTATCATTAATGTTACTATGGGATATTTTTAATTAAGCATTTGTCCTAATCATGTATTTTATTCATGGAATGTATGAAAAATGACCCCAACTATCTGTTTATGTCATCCAACCCATCAGCAGAGCAGTATGGTACTATATACTGTATTTGAGTTAAAGTTTTATTGTAAATTGTAAATTGTCAAGCCAAGAATTTGGCTGGTGTTTTTGTAAATTCTGTCAAGTGCCTTAGAGCAGCCTATGGGTTTGATCTTGGCACAGCAGGAGACTGCTGTAGATGGGGGACATGCATGCCAGCTGTTACCCGCAGCTGTTGGCATAATGTTGTACCGGTTAAGCTTATCTGTTATTTATAAAGCCATAGCCCATTGTCACACCCCAATTATTGCAGTGTAAGTGTAAGAGGAGTGGTCTACATTAATAAGTTTAATGAAATCATCCTTCCCAAAATATAATGTTAATATTATTTAAAAGCTCAAGATGTACAGATGTCAAGATGTTAGTGTTAAACCCTAGATCAATCTGTACTGTAACAGGAGGGGCATGGTGACCATCCACAAACAGGCTAACATACACCTTTGAGTGTATATGATTTTGATATCTGAAACTAAGGGGGGAATTTACTTAAGGTTAAGATTTTTCACCATTTATTATGCGTATATATATATCACTTTCCCAGCACCTTATTTGTGTGTCATCCAGAAGTCAGAAAGAAGAGGAGCCAACACTGCACTCTACATCTTGAACCAGATTGTTTATGGAGTGGCCTGTGAATACTGCACTCTGCAGCTGATTTTGTGTGGTGGGCGAGGTACAAAGTATAGCCATTCCCTAAGGTAGAATTGCTCTGCCCATGAGCGATTAGGTGCTGTCACCCACCGTAGTTCTGTGAAACTGAAATTTCAAAAATCCAGTATTAAAGATGTTGAATTATTATTTTTTTTTTAATTTGAATAACAACCAGTGCTACTACAAGTTGTACAAATAAACGGTTTAGGGATTTCTCAAGATTGAAAAGGTGGTTAAGAAACTCCCAATTTGATTCCTGAGCATTTGGAAAGCATTCCAGTTTGACCCAAAAAAAGGGAGGGAAGGGTGGGTGAGGTATGTTATAATGCAGGGTGTATTAACTGGTAGCTGCTAAACTGGTTACTCCTCATCACTTGAATTTACTGTCCCTAAATTCTATGTTTCCTTAAAGACAGTGTATTAGAGATAAGCACTTCAGATTTCAGAGAATGGCTTTTTCTGCTTCCTCCAAGCGATTCTAGAAAAGCAAAACTAAATCCCAAATTGTTTAGATATTATTAACCTGATGTGAATTCACAGGGAAAGTGTAATGAGCAATGGGGTTGGTGTAAAAGTATTGTTTTCCTAGTGACAAAGAGAATGTATGGCCAGGGGGCTGCACTGGGTTATGGTGTTATTGATGTGAAGGGATGGGCCATTTTCCTTATAGCCAATATAAAATTACATTATGAAGCTGGGCATTCAGTAGTCAAAAAAATGTTCTTTGCACTACCAGGACAAAAGCAATATGTCATAGGCAGTTGGACTACCCTTTATAACTAGAAATCAGTTTTGCATACAGTTGTTGCTCTTTGGCACGTCAAGCCAAAACCTAGCTGTTATACATTCTATAAAAATAAATCTCATGCTTCTGTACATTAAGAGAATCCTTACATTGATACTGATTCACCTTCCATGTCAGGAAATCACTGTGCGAAACAGGGCTAGGAGGCTGCTGAAAAAAGTTAGTCATTTAATACCTTGGTGGTTGCCTAACATATTGGTAACCCCAGTGTATTAACCTTTCCTTGTCCTTTCTTGTCCTTTAATGCTTTTTATGGAGAAGGGTCTCAAAGAAGCCATTTATTCCAAAAAAAAAGTGCCACTGTTACATAGTTACATAGGGTTGAAAAAAGACCAGAGTCCATCAAGTTCAACCCTTCCAAGTAAACCCAGCACCCACAACCTATACTTACCAATCTATCCACTCACATACAGACCCATACTGACCTATCTATCCACTCACATACAGACCCATACTGACCTATCTATCCACTCACATACAGACCCATACTGACCTATCTATCCACTCACATACAGACCCATACTGACCTATCTATCCACTCACATACAGACCCATACTGACCTATCTATCCACTCACATACAGACCCATACTGACCTATCTATCCACTCACATACAGACCCATACTGACCTATCTATCCACTCACATACAGACCCATACTGACCTATCTATCCACTCACATACAGACCCATACTGACCTATCTATCCACTCACATACAGACCCATACTGACCTATCTATCCACTCACATACAGACCAGACCCATACTGACCTATCTATCCACTCACATACAGACCCATACTGACCTATCTATCCACTCACATACAGACCCATACTGACCTATCTATCCACTCACATACAGACCCATACTGACCTATCTATCCACTCACATACAGACCCATACTGACCTATCTATCCACTCACATACAGACCCATACTGACCTATCTATCCACTCACATACAGACCCATACTGACCTATCTATCCACTCACATACAGACCCATACTGACCTATCTATCCACTCACATACAGACCCATACTGACCTATCTATCCACTCACATACAGACCCATACTGACCTATCTATCCACTCACATACAGACCCATACTGACCTATCTATCCACTCACATACAGACCCATACTGACCTATCTATCCACTCACATACAGACCCATACTGACCTATCTATCCACTCACATACAGACCCATACTGACCTATCTATCCACTCACATACAGACCCATACTGACCTATCTATACACTCACATACATAAACTAGAAAGAGACGTTTGAGAACAAACTTCATGTTGGTTTGAAAAAACGGGAAGTCACTGAATGAAATCTGATCTGTTGTTGGCTCCACCCAGTTTTTCTAACCTTTAACCTAAATCCCAAAGTGACAAACTGTGCAAAGTTTGGGAACACTGGCATTAAACGTGTGAGAATGGCATACCTCCCAACATTTGAAAAATGAAAAGAGGGACAAAAAGACTTGGCGCGCGCAGCAAATTTATTTTGACCACGCCCACTTTGTGGCCATGCCCCAATTACCAAACCCCATTTTTAAATTCTTTTTTAAAATAGTTAAAATAGTGCCCCCAATGGCCCAATACACAGTAGCCCCCATACACAGTAGCCCCCCATACATAGTGCCCCCATACACAGTAGCCCCCCATACACAGTAGCCCCCCATACACAGTAGCCCCCCATACACAGTAGCCCCCCATACACAGTGCCCCCCATACACAGTAGCCCCCATACATAGTGCCCCCCATACACAGTAGCCCCCATACATAGTGCCCCCCATACACAGTAGCCCTCCATACATAGTGCCCCCCATACACAGTAGCCCCCATACACAGTATCCCCCCATACATAGTGCCCCCCATACACAGTAGCCCCCCATACACAGTAGCCCCCCATACACAGTAGCCCCCCATACACAGTAGCCCCCCATACACAGTAGCCCCCCATACACAGTAGCCCCCCATACACAGTAGCCCCCCATACACAGTAGCCCCCCATACACAGTAGCCCCCCATACACAGTAGCCCCCTATACACAGTGCCCCCATACACAGTAGCCCCCCAATTGCCCCCATAGAGAGTACCTCCAATAGAAAATGCCCCCCATACACAGTGCCCCCGATAGACGCTGCTTCTTGTGGCTCCTGCTCCTTATGCGGCTCCTTCTATGGTGGCGACAGGACCTTTTATAAGGTTGCGCCCCGTGCGTACATGTGACCGTACGAGGAGCCGAATAAGAAGCAGGAGCCACAAAAAGAGACGGAGCCGGAGCGCTCGGCTCCAGCCAGTGCATCCCGCTGGCCTGGATAGTTTAATGAATGTTCTGCATTGCCATAATGCGGGACATTCATTGAACAATCCGGGACAGCGGGATGCGCTGTAAAAACCGGTACAGTTGGGGGGTATGGAATGGCAGCAGTTAACATTTCCTCACTGAAATAAATTTAAAGAAATGTGATTGGCTGTTGGTGGATCCACCCACATTTCTAACCTTTTAATGTGTAGTCACCCAGTGACTGACTGTGTAAAGTTTGGGAACCCTGACATAAATAGTGTGAGAAAGGCAGCAGTAAAAACCAATTAAATTCAATTGGTGAAATCTGATTGGCTGTTGGTTTCTCTACCAACTTTTTATAACCTTATTCCCCCAGTGGCCAGCTGTAAAAAGGGACACTGGTGTTAAACATGTGAGAATGGCAGCACTTTAAATTCGCCCATTAAAATCAATGAAATAAATCTCATAGGCTGTCTGTGGCTCCACCCACTTTTTAAAACCTAAAAATGCAGTCCCCTAGTGACCCTGGTGTTTATACTGTGACAATGGCAGCAGTTTAAATTTGAACGTAGGAAGTCTATAGGTGAAATCTGACTGGTTGTTGTTGGCCCTGCCGACTTCTAAACTTGGAACGTAGTCACCTAGTGGCAAACTGTGCAACGTTTGGGGACCCTGACATTAAACATGTGAGCATGGCAGCAGTTTCCTCACTGAAAACAATGAAAGAAATGTGATTGGCTTTTGGTAGCCCCGCCCACTTTGTCTAACCTTGAGTACATAGTCACCCAGTGACTGACAAAGTTTGGGAACCCTGACATTGAACCAATAAAATTCAATAGGTGAAATCTGATTGGCTGTTGGTGGCTCCACCCACTTTTCCAAGAGTAATACTGCAGTCCCCTAGTGACCAACTGTAAAAAGTTTGGGGACCCTCGGGTTAATACTGTGAGAATGGCAGCAGGTTGGATTTCGTGGTACAGAAGAACAGGAACAAGCTTATCAAGCTTGATAAAAGGTCTTGTGACCTGAAACGTTGCTGCTATTGTTGTTTGCCCCAAAAAAATGTTGCAATAAAGGCATTTTAAATCTACAAAGACAAGAGGTGCTGTTCCTGTTCTTCTGTACCAGGATATGCCGATGGAAAGTGGCCATTGGGGAACCTGCACTACTTCTAACTAATCACAAGGCTTGGTGCTGACTACTACTCTCCAAGCAGGTTGGATTTCCCCATTGAAAGTCAACTTGTTGGATGCCCACTTTTGGGCATTCGACAATCATCATATTTTCATTCAGGCTGACCCCATGACTATGTGATTCAAGTTTGGTGAGTGTAGCCTCAAAGCTGTAAGATTTGCAGCAGTTTCAATTTCCCCATTAAAGTCAATGGGTGAAATTTGATTGGCTGTTGCTGGTAAATCAATACCATGCCAATGGTATTAATAAGGAAAAATAATAAAAATATAAAGCTGGTGGGGGAAATAGTTTTCTGTTCCTGCACCAAATCTGGTTATATTTCTGTTTCTGCAGTCTTGTTGAATTCAGACTTCTAAACTTCAGACTGCTAAAGTAACAGTACTTAAAAAGTTACTGCAGACACTAAAAATATACACAGATACAAGATTTAGGTGCTCTGTTTTTTTAACCACCTTTAGAAAAATGTGTATATCAGACTGTAAACATATGCAGCACAACAAAAACTACATAAAAAATACAAAGATCCCAGAGCACAGATATCCACGTAGGACTAGTCCCGTGTTAAAGAATCACATACATTCCAAAGTAAAAGTTTGATGGACTAGAATATCAAGAGTTTGTAGTTTTATCCTTTGAGTTTTTTAAACTCTACATTAGAACCAGACAGCAGTTTGGTTTGGGATGTCTGAAATGCCAAATATAAAAAGTTTGAGTTTGATGGTATTTTGCCCCTAGATGGTCACCCACAACACCTGAACAGGAATGGAGGCAAGACATTATGGCTGGAACATGGAGCACAGAACAGACAAGGGGAACCAAGACGCCCATCCAAGTGACTGTGCATTAGTGAGTAGTAACTACTTTCTGTTGGCCACAGAGCCTTAAATACAGTATTGTGTTATTTTATTGTTTTATACAGTGCTGGGCATGAATGAACACAAGCTGTAAAGAGATATCGGGAGTGGCGCAAAGTATCAAGTTTTTATTGCCTCCTTATTTGTACTATCTGATATGTCTCCTCCAAAATACAGATGCACCCCATCTGTGTAGGTTTGCTTAAGGTATTCACCAGTACTGTTTATTAATATTATTAACATATAAGGAGGTAATAATAGTTAAGTAAACACTGCTGTGTGCCTTCTGGTTAACCCAATGGAGCTCCACATGTTCTATTGTCACACACTTCCTAGAAGATTTAGAATGCCAGAGTTTTTCCTACACAGAGCTCAATATATTCCCAGATACAACAGCCACAGTATATAAAGGAAATGCACACAAGTCAGCCTGATGATTTAAATCATCTCTATACATAGAAGTGAGAATTCAGTCATCTCCTGTATCTCTATTTTAAAAAAAACATTGCTACAGAAAATGAGAAAAATGCAGACAAAGATATCATAACAAGTGGTGATGCATTTTGTGTTTGTTTATATCACAGATTCTTTGCACGAAAAATACAAAAATGTAAATTTAAACCCCCCCCCCCCCAAAAAAAATAGAAAATCTTGTAGTCAAGCTAACTAATCCATTATCCCTGTGAGTTTGCTTCTCAAGGTACTTAGCCCACTCCTTAAAAAGTACACAGTATATTTGCTATGAACCTCTGGCTGAACTCTGTGGAATGTCTCCTATGGTATGACAGAATATTAAAAAAAGCTGGTGTGGCATTTGGGTGAGATCAGACCTATAAAATAGTTGATATGTATATATTCATACACAACAGGTAGCTGATGCAGGCATATTATATAACTGATAGAATGAACTGCCATACTAATGCAAAAGTTTGATAAGCAATTACTTTTTTTGAGCGGTAGGTGGAACTCCTTATTGCAAAACAAAACTCCCTGAATCACCTGGTTTAGACAAATTAGGGCTGATTTAATTGTGATTGGAATGATTGAATATTGACTACAATGCTAGTAAGAGCCTTTGCCAACCCATGGGTCTCCAACATACCACCCCTTGGGCGCAACTGGCTCCCAAAGTTGCAAATGTTTGTCCCTCTGAAATTGTATTTACTCTGAAATTGTTTTTACTCAGAATTAAAAGGTGTATTGTGGGTAAAACTTACAATTACTTTATTATTTTACTTTTTTTGTAACAAGAAAAGTAATTTGCATGGCATAGTATCAAATATCCGTCTTCTCAATTGTGTCTAAATCAGTCCAAAATGTAAACAAATTGTCATCAAGTATAAATATATAACTCTATGTAAAAGATGTACTGTTACTGGGGGCCTGATTTATTACTGCCAGGGGTGATACTGGAGCAGCCAAGATGTCCCCAGATCATCTATGTAAGATATTCTTAGGGGCAGATTTATCAAAATGTGAGTTTAGAGCTTAATACATAAAAACTCACCCATGTTCTATTCATTCCTATGGGATTTTCAGACGCCTATTTATGAAAAGGTGAGTTTTAACTTTCACCCATTGATAAATACACTTCTAAAAATCCCATAGGAATGAATAGAACATTGGTGAGTTTTTATATATTAAGCTCTAAACTCACATTTTGATAAATCTGCCCCCTAGTATATCCTTAGACACCTTAAACTTATAATTTAAAGTTTATGCATGAATGGTTATTTCCTTTTTGTTTGTTGCATCTGCTTTTATCCATATTTGCTGGAGCACTGCAGGAGATGATAGTTCTGATGAATAAATAAAACTATTTCCCAGCAACTTACCTTGTAGAATAAGCAAGATCTGGTCAGGAACCAATGATACTGACTTAACTTCCACCTTACCCATATCTTCATTATGTTGACCGCTGTGTTTCTCTCTACAAAATGAATAATAAAACAATGAATTGTTACCATGTGGTTTATTAGTGGTAATTTTAAAATCTGCTGCTTCTTCTATTATTTTTCTATACAGGAGGCCAACATAAAACAAGATGGTTGAAACCAGAACTTTACATGTTCTAGATATATAGGATTGTTTATGGCTTATTCAGAAGAAAACATATAAAATGATCACAATAGTTATTTTCAAGTTCTGGCTATTCTGGAAAGCTGGGTTCACCATTTGTATCAGTTTTTTGTAATGAACAACTGTTGGCAATGGTGCAAGACTAAACGGCAAAAATTGCAATATAATAAATACAGCTGAAGCATTAAGTAAATTGTATTGCCTTCTAATGACAAAAACTCTGTTATAGTGCCTTAATATGCCATTAGGCACAAATCAGACTTTGGAAATGTTCTGTTGTTGTATAAATACTGTCTGGTGAGAGGAAATACAGGTATCGGATCTATTATCCAGAAACACCAGGTCCTAAAAATTCTGAACAACAACTCTCATACCTCTACCAAAACTAATAATTTTTTCTCTTTGTTCTGGATTCATTGGACCAAAGCAACTCCTAGAAAAGGCAGATACTATAAAAGAGCTCTAAATCATTATTTAAAATAGTAACAATAAAAAGTGGTCAAAGTGATGCCATAATCAGTGCTTAAAGTGATGCCATAAGGCTTGGGGTGCAGGAATAGCGGCCAGATTGGTAGTGAGAACCATGGTGCATGAGGAGGCCTCTAGTGAAAGGTAAGGAAAGCAGAGGCCTAACAAAATAAAAATGGAGACTGCTAGTGAGAGTTATTTCCCCATATATAGGCATATTTAAGAGCAAGAAAGCTGTCTGCAAAACTGCAATGATACAAAACTTTGTGATGAGACCTTTGACTGAAGGGTTATATAAAAATTAACCATGACAAACAATTAAACTTGTGAAGTCACCGCCCATTGCTTATAATGAGAGACTAAATTTGAATTTGATGCATAATTAGGGCTCCAGTCAGGGAGTTCAGAGTAAGAAGGAAATATTGTTGAGATGAATCTGTAGAAATGGCTGTATTTGTAACACAACCAGTGGGATTTTATGTTGATAAAGTTTCTCCTGGGAGGAGGAATTGCTCTTTGGTTAAGTCAGAAGAGTCATAATCATGGCAGAGAATTCTTGATTTGCTTGTCAATTCCTGGTGATCTGCTGAAACAAACTCTTCAGAAACATATATAATTCAAAAACTTTAGACCATCTGACCACCTTCTATTTACAGAAGAACACAAACTGAGATATTTAGACATAAATGATCTTGGATACACTAAGGGGCTGATTTACTAAGACACGATTTCGAATCCGAATTGGAAAAATTCCGATTGGAAACGAACATTTTGCGACTTTTTCGGTAATTTTGCGATTTTTTCGTATTTTTTGTGATTTTTTCGGCGTCTTTACGATTTTTGCGTAAAAACGCGAGTTTTTCGTAGCCATTACGAAAGTTGCGCAAAGTCGCGATTTTTTCGTAGCGTTAAAACTTAAAAGGTGCGATGTTTCCCGCAAGTTTTAACGCTACGAAAAAATCGCGACTTTGCGCAACTTTCGTAATGGCTACGAAAAACTCGCGTTTTTACGCAAAAATCGTAAAGACGCCGAAAAAATCGCAAAAGATACGAAAAAATCACAAAATTACCGATCATTACGAAAAAAACGCAATCGGACGCATTCGGCCCGTTCGTGGGTTAGTAAATGTGCCCCCTGGATTCTCTAGATCAGGGGTGGCCAGACTTTTTCCATCGGCGATCGACCGATGACTCCAAGACGCGTACATACGCATTCACGCCACACTTCCACATCCCCCGCTTCATCGCGGACCACCAGAAATCCACGGGGGATCGTCTGGTGGACCACGATCGAAGTCTTGGCCACCCCTGCACTAGATCTTGGATACACTAGCTAATACTGTTGTACTAAGACAGCTTGGGTCAAAGGCTTTTTTTGGGCTATACATATTGACTCTAGGCGCATGAAGGCAAAACTTACAATTCAATGCCCATTCTGCTTCTGCTCTAATAAACTAATATTAGATACAAAAGATAAAAGAATTTATCAAATTTTAACCAACATTTTGGTATATACCGATCACAGATTTTTCACCAATTTCTCATACTCAGAATCTCTAAATATGTGTTTAAAGATGATTCATTTTGAAAAAAGAAATATTTGAGACTGATGAAGATCAAGAGTGACTTAAAATACATAAGGAAATAATAAAGATATAAAAAAAACTATTGACACTGACCCCTAAAATGAACAGAGAAAAATCCTTTGATTCACTTCGTAAGGCCTCCGAAATTGTAATTTAAGGTCACAGAATCATTTGGCAGATATACAGTAATAAAAAAACAAATATCTCAGTAACACTCAGAAAAATATGTGCTACTTGCGGAAGGTGATAAGATGGTGAGCAAACATGAAGCCCTTTATGGATTAGTGTAAGAACAGAAATACTGGAACTATTGATTTACCCAGTGACCCAAGCCATGTCATCAGTATTATAATCTACAGGACCTAGCATGGCTGAGGTGCACTGGGTCAGCCAAGGTGAGCTGCTCGTCATTATAATAAGTTCTTTCATGCTCATAAATTAGCACATATCTTAGGTATCCTTGTTTCTTTTTGAATTTCAGAAGAAGTGTATGACTTCAAAGAGGAGTGTCATAGCAGTGGGTAACCATTTGCAAGTATTCTATGCTACAGAGCTCCTTAATATGGCCTACCATCTAAATATTATAACATGATGATCAGTATTACTACAAGGAATATTTCTAGGCAAAACTGACACCAAATAGTTTGTCTTTGTTTTGTGGTTAGGAACAATGAATCAAACCAGACAGTTGTACGTATGCATAATTGAATATTTAAATGCAGATGGTAAAACACTAAAATACTCTTTTTTTTGCTTGTTAGGACAATGGCAGAAATGTTTTTTATCAGTATTCATCAATGCCACCTCACCATAAAGGCAACCCAAGACCCACAGTTTCCAGGGGGCCCAGGATCACGAAGCAGATATGGGGCTGGCAAAGAACAGAGGAGGGGGTTGGCAAATCCCTTTGCCCAGCAATTATTACATTAAAATATGGATTTCCTTATTAACAAATTACATTTTCTTGTATCGTCTATAAGCACCATGATGGTATTTTAGAATAGAGAAGATTGCACTGCATTGGTTTTGGAGCCATTAGGAAAGCAAATTACGTTGGGTAAAGTGTTTTCGTCTGGCCGGTCTGGATGGTGCACCAGGTTTAGCGCAGGCAACAAAATGCACATGTTTCAATCTTGACAGGTAGACAAGTCAATGCTGATGTAGGGACAAGGTGGGCAAGTCAGTCTTGATGCAGGATGCTTGGTGAAATTATTGCATGGATTACCAAAAGAAAAATCACAACTGCAAATATGTACCAGGCAAAAAACTTTGCTTAATAAATACAATAAATTTAGAAAGTGGCACCATCAATGACAGAAACAGGCAAGACTCCATAAGGTTATTCAACTGCCAGAACCCTTTCACATCAGAGCCGGCAGCATTACCAGGTCACTCAGGAGCAGAGCTGGGTTCAGGTCCCGAACTAGGAGTAGGCAGAAGAGGCCCATGCCTAGGGAGCAATGCTGGGGGGGGCGCAAGGCATATACAGTACTCTTGACTGCCTACCCTTAGTCCAAGCCCTCGAGTTACTGTAGTCCAGGTCCCCGTCATCACTGTGTGCTTGCAGTGCAAGGAGGGAAAAGCAGCAAGGTGGTCAGACAGGTTGCCTAGGGTGATGGGCTGGTCTGGCCCTGCCCAGCACTGATTGGGTTTATTGGGTTTATTTCAATTTGCCCTGTGTTTTATCCACAATGCAACATGCCTTCATAGATTCAGTAGCAAAATTTTGTTCATAATACCAGAGGCAAATATTTGCACCAGTCAGTAAATTACATGCAAACGGGTTGCTGTGAGGGAAGGAGCACAATAGGTATGTGATTTAAATGTCATCTATAGGTGTAACATTCACAGGGAGCTCATTATTTACTGCCTGATCAAGGAAGGTGTGAGGTACAGGGCTCCCTTGTGTTACACTATACTGCACCTATACCCTTTGAACCAATGTTTGTGCAACTGGCAAACTGTCACTGGCACTAGTACAAGGACATATCATTTATGTAATTTAAATTGATTTAGACACAATATCCTGGGCTCACAATGGTCAGTGTATGTTTGTTAGCAAGGAATATGCATATTATCCTGATCCCTATTTATTTCTAACCTGACCTGCCATCCACTTTGCTTTATCAGAAATGTAGGGGGTTGAGCAGTAAACAGGAGATGAGGAGGAAATTCCTGTTGCTGTCTGTTTCAGCATCCGTTATGAATAGGGCTATATAATAACTCACTGGATTTGCTTTGAGCAAAGCAAAAGAATGTAAAAACAGACTATTGTTTTATTGAAATAGCTACAGGGTTGATACAGAAAATGGAACAATACTTAATTCTTACTTAATTTACTTATTTAATTTCTCCATTTTTAGTAAACCCAGAATTTGGGTCAGAATTACCCCATACACGTATTTAACCTGCAGGGTGGTAATACAAGAAACATGCTCTGTAGGTCATAGGGACAGAAATTGCCCTTTAAGCTGCAAGTCTCAGTTCCCCCAAGAGACCTGTTTAGCTTATTAGTTACAATTGTATCTAAGTGCAGGTGTGGCTTGTTAAGTTTCTGGGCTCTCTGCCAAAAGCTACTTTTTAATTAAATTTGTATGTTTTTTAGCTTCAGTGCAGGAGATCAAAGGGAAATGAGGGACTTTTCAGTAAGAATCCAGGACTGCGGGTTGAGCTGTCAAAAGAATGACTGTCCCACAAAAAATCGGGACAGTTGGGAGCTATGGTGACAGATGAAGGAGCCTCTATTTCTATAAAACACGGTACATATATATCCATTTCTGTGTTTTTTGCAAAATATTTTCGGTTGAGGGCAGTTCATGACTGTGCTGATGTTAAGCTAGTCATACACTTTGTTTTTCTGTCTAATTTAGCCACCCATGCACTGGCATGCACAAATCACAAATTAAGCTGATCTGGTGGGAGGGGACAGATTATACTGCAGCCCTAGGGAGACCCATCAGACAAGGACCATACCAGTACCCTGATGTGGTCCCCACCCAACAGAATTTACAAACTCAACAGTTAGATAAGCACTCCCAAGGGTCCCAAGTGCAATAGTTAGAGACAAAAGATCCACATATTAGGGTTATCGGACAATAAATTTAAAGGCGAACTATAGCTTAACAAGAGGTAGGGTATAAATGCTGTACATTATGTTTTGGGCTTCTATACCAGCCCAAGGTCGCCACAGCCCTTTAGCAGGGAAGATCCCAAAGATGCCCCAGTAGCTCCCCATCTTCTTTTCTGCTGATTCCCTGCATATGTTCTGTGCTGCTGTCAGTCACTGAGCTTAGGGACCGACTCACAATATACTGTATATATATATATATACTATATAAATACAGCTGATTAGTAATCAGCAATAATCACCCCTGTTGCATCAGCTTCAATGACAGCCAAAGCAAATTTTCTGCTTCATGACTTGTGACAACCCCAACAGCTACCTAGAGCATACTGAGCATGTGCAGTGCCTCTGACACTTCTGTGTGAAGGCCTAAATCATTACTGTTACAGAGATTATGAAACATTCTACCCCTTGTTTCAGGTCTGAAATCAAAATGGGCCACAGAGGCCCAAACAGCCCCCACCAGCCCTATAAATAGTGACTCTCTATGGCATCTTACAGCAGCCACTCTGATATTTGCCAGAACCCACAGATTGCCAGTCTGGGCCTGCCATGTTTGTTTTTAGGGTTTAGATACTAGCCAAGTGGATCAGCAAGTGGTTAAACCCCACCTCCCACTCAGCTTCACCACTGGATTTCACAGCAAGTATCTAGTGACAAACCAAGGGCTTTGAAAAAAACTGAAAAAATATTTTCCCACCAAAGTCTATATAGAAAATACAGCCCTGTGCACACTAATAGCTCAGCTTCTGTAAGAGACATCTATATAAACCAAGGTTTCCTTTTTAGTAAAAGAGCAGGAAGTCTAGTAATCAAGAGCTTGTTGTCAAGAGCTTTCATAATTCTAAAAAAGTGCTGAATCATGAATTTAGTGCCCCCAGATTTGATGCACTAATAAGTTATTAAAAATATAAAAACTCCAATACAGTAGATACATATACAGTGAGCTTCTGCATGCACACAAATTGTGGGGCCAGTGCACATAACAAATGTGCACAAACAAATTTTTTGTGTTAACACCAAATTTTGTATTTATTTTAAAAGTGCGCACACAAGTTTAAAGGGGGCCCACAATTTGTTGTCACTCATAGCCGAAAGAACATTGATGGTAAGAATAAATGCAAGAAAGGGTATGGGATGGGATGTATGGAGTACCTGGAGCTTTTATATAAGAATTCTATATTTATCAAACTCATATCTTAAGATATTAATTAGGCCTGGAGGGAAGATATAGTTCTCCCAGAATTATTTTTTTGCAGAGCAGGTTCTAGACAAAATAAGTATTGTTTTTATTTAGGCTTTAATAAAAAGCCAAAAGAGGTTTCTGAAGTCTGATTAGGGAACAGCAGAGTGGGTCCCCAGGTTTTAGGACTGCAGGCACCACTGGGGCAGAAACTGGAGAAACGGCCTCTGTAAAGCGCTGCTTAAATCTGTCGGCCAGAGAGTGTTTATAGCTATGGGCAGCCCGTTGTTATTTGTGTCCCCTGTGCTTTTTAACTTTTAGGGGATGCAGTGTAAAGAAGGCAAGAAGAAGTAATGCTCAGTTGAGCAGGAGTTTCATTCTTGTTTTGAATTTGTTGTTTTCACAGAACTATGAGGCAATCATTAAAGCAGCGCGTGTGTTTCTTCACTGCACCTAAAAAAATCTTGCTTTAATTGTATTTTTTTAGTATAGCTGGCTCTTTTCTGCACGAAAACCTCTGTTGCCGACCCTTGTCTGGTGCTAATCCCTTGCAAATATTTTTTTTTATTGTTTATAAAATGTCCTAGTCCATTTATGTAAATGCACAGCCTTGTTTAATAACTCTTTATTAGACATGTAATAGACAGTAGATGCATAATTCTTACTTAACATGGTGGCTTATCTGAGCAATTCCAGCAATGCCTTGGGAATGATGGTACACGATGGAACCATAACCTCTTTCTATTTAGTAATCATTTCCACATTCCTCTTATTTCTTTTTCCTGTCATTCTTGGGAAATGCTTCAGTCGGAGGAAAACTTGCCTAAAATGGTTTGACTGCCCCTAGTAACATACAGTATAATATCAACATACAGTATAATATCTTTCTCCAGGAAACTCTGAAGGAAACGCCTCCTTAGTAGACTTGACATCTATAATAATAGTGGCAGCAGAAGAAGGACTGAATGCTTTGTAGATATGCAGTCCAATATATAACAAGAACAATCTGACTTTTCCAACAATTAAGCTGTTTCTAAAAGTTCAGAGAGCTAGCATTCAAAGACATTCTTCCTAAACTTACATTTTATAGTGATTTAAAAGAGAACCAAAGCTTCAAGAAGCTGGATAGAAATGCTACACACTAGGGTTCATTTTAGCATTGCAATTCGCCAGCTAGGGCTGGTGCCGGTATTACATATTTACTGGCAAAATACCTGCCGGTAAAGTTGTAAGGTTGGCAACCCCACCAATAAATCCCTCCTCTCCCAATGGCCAATCAACCCCTTTTAAATAGAGACAGCTTTTTCCCTGCGCCCATTCCCCCACCTAACCAGCCAATTTCCCCACACTGTGACATCATTGCCTGCCCCCAAGTGATTTCCCTGCCCACCCCCAAACTCAAAGGCTGCTATTCTAAAGAAAAAAAGTGGCAAACCTAGGTCATTTACAATGCAGGACTACTGACCACAGCTTAATGAATGAGTACTTGTAAGTTATTTTGGAATGGAATGAGTACGCCTTTTAACATATACTCTTGCTTTGTATAGATACTTGGGGGTATGGGCATACTAAAATGAGGCACATACTGTGGTTGCTCTCTATCTCCCCTCCCTGGAGGAATAGACAGATCTCTCTCTCTTCCCAAGAAATGGGCAGACACACACAGACACACACAGACATATAGGAACCACACACATATCATATATACTTAAATATTACACTTATGCA